>NC_061511.1:167506329-167761690 GCF_022539505.1 Lolium rigidum | reverse complement strand
GGAGGAACCTGATAATGTTGTCGATGAAGAAGGGGATGCCTTGGGCATCCCCAAGCTTAGACAGCTTGAGTCTTCTTGATATATGCAGGGGTGAACCACCGGGGCATCCCCAAGCTTAGAGCTTTCACTCTCCTTGATCATATTGCATCATACTCCTCTCTTGATCCTTGAAAACTTCCTCCACACCAAACTCGAAACAACTCATTAGAGGGTTAGTGCATAATAAAAATTCACATGTTCAGAGGTGACACAATCATTCTTAACACTTCTGGACATTGCATAAAGCTACTGGACATTAATGGATCAAATAAATTCATCCATCATAGCGAAAGAGGCAATGCGAAACAAAAGGCAGAATCTGTCAAAACAGAACAGTCCGTAAAGATGGATTTTATTAGGCCACCAGACTTGCTCAAATGAAAATTCCCAAATTGAATGAAAGTTTCGTACATATCTGAGGATCATGCACGTAAATTGGCTTAATTTTCTGAGCTACCTACGAGGAGGTAGACCCAGATTCGTGACGACAAGAAATCTGTTTACTGCGCGATAATCCAAATCTAGTATGAACCTTACTATCAAAGACTTTACTTGGCACAACAAAACACAAAACTAAGATAAGGAGAGGTTGCTACAGTAGTAAACAACTTCCAAGACACAAATATAAAACAAAGTATTGTAGCAAAATAACACATGGGTTATCTCCCAAGAAGTTCTTTCTTTATAGCCATTAAGATGGGCTCAGCAGTTTTAACGATGCAATCATGAAAAATAGAGTATGAAGAAAAAGAGAGCATCAAGAAGCAAATTCAAAACAAATTTAAGTCTAACACGCTTCCTATGCATAGGAATCTTGTAAATAAACAAGTTCATGAAGAGCAAAGTAACAATCATAGGAAGATAAAACAAGTGTAGCTTCAAAAATTTCAGCACATAGAGAGGCATTTTAGTAACATGAAAATTTCTACAACCATATTTTCCTCTCTCATAATAACTTTCAGTAGCAACATGAGCAAACTCAACAATATAAATATCACATAAAGCATTCTTATCATGAGTCTCATGCATAAAATTATTACTCTCCACATAGGCATAATCAATTTTATTAGTTGTAGTGGGAGCAAATTCAACAAAGTAGCTATCATTATTATTCTCATCATCAAATATAGGAGGCATAGTATAATCACAACAAAATTTACTCTCCATAGTAGGTGGCACCAAAAGACCACTATCATTATAATCATCATAAATAGGAGGCAAAGTATCATCAAAGAAAATTTTCTCCTCAATGCTTGGGGGACTAAAAAGATCATGAAAACCAACTTCCCCAAGCTTAGAACTTTCTATATCATTATCAACAATGGTGTTCAAAGCGTTCATACTAATATTACTACCAGCATGCAAATAAGATTTCATAGGTTTTTAAATTTTCGCATCAAACAATCCATGTTTTAAATCAGGAAATAGAATAAGAAGCTCATTGTTGTCCATTATGCCAAACTAGTGTAAACAAGAAACAAAAAGATGCAATTGCGGGATCTAAAGGAAATAGCTTCGAGCACAAACACAATGGCGCCGGAAAAGTATTGTTACACGGAACCGGAGTATGAGTGCCTTTTTACCTTTCCTCCCCGGCAACGGCGCCGAGAAAAGTGCTTGATGTCTACGGGAGCTTCTATTCTTGTAGACAGTGTTGGGCCTCCAAGAGCGAGAGGTTTGTAGAACGGCAGCAAGTTTCCCTTAAGTGGATCACCCAAGGTTTATCGATCTCGGGGAGGAAGAGGTCAAAGATATCCCTCTCATGCAACCCTGCAACCACAAAGCAAGAAGTCTCTTGTGTCCCCAACACACCTAATAGGTGCACTAGTTCGGCGAAGAGATAGTGAAATACAGGTGGTATGAATGAATATGAGCAGTAGTAACGGCGTGTAGTTGATGGTGGTAATATGGTAGCAGATAGTAACGCGATAGAAACGAGTAAACAAGCAGCGATAGCGATATTTAGGAACAAGGCCTAGGGATTACACTTTCACTAGTGGACACTCTCAACTTTGATCACATAACAGAATAGATAAATGCATACTCTACACTCTTGTTGGATGATGAACACATTGCGTAGGATTACACGAACCCTCAATGCCGGAGTTAACAAGCTCCACAATTCAATGTTCATATTTAAATAACCTTAGAGTGCAAGAAAGATCAACACGACTAAACCAAGTACTAACACAGCATGCACACTGTCACCTTCACACTATGTAGGAGGAATAGATCACATCAATACTATCAAAGCAATAGTTAACTTCACAATCTACAAGAGATCATGATCATAGCATACGCCAAGTACTAACACGGATGCACACACTTGTCACCATTACACCGTGCGGGAGGAATAAAACTACTTTAATAACATTGCTAGAGTAGCACATAGATAAATTGTGATACAAAACACATTGCAATCATAAAGAGATATAAATAAGCACTTCACTACGCCATTCATAACGGTGAGTAAGTATTCTGTGAAATATAGCCTAAGAGACCCACACGGTGCACACACTTGTCACCTTTACACACGTGGGACAAGGAGTCTCCGGAGATCACATAAGTAAAACTCACTTGACTAGCACAATGACATCTAGATTACAAGCATCATCATATGAATCTCAATCATGTAAGACAGCTCATGAGATTATTGTATTGAAGTACATAGGAGAGAGATGAACCACATAGCTACATGTACAGCTCCGAGCCTCGATGGAGAACTACTCCCTCCTCATGGGAGCAGTAGCGGTGATGAAGATGGCGGTGGAGATGGCAGCGGTGTCGATGGAGAAGCCTTCCGGGGGCACTTCCCCGCTCCGGCAGGGTGCCGGAACAGAGACTCCTGTCCCCCGGATCTTGGCTTCGCGATGGCGGCGGCTGCGGAAGGTTTCGTGGGTTTCGTCCTCCGTAATAGGGTTTTCGCGACGGAGGCTTTAAATAGGCGGAAGGGCAGCCTCGGAGGGGGCTCGGGGCCACCACACCATAGGGCGGCGCCCCCCTCGGCCGCGCCGAGTGTGGTGTGGGGCCCCCGGGGCTTCCCTACGGCGGCTCTCGGGTGTTCGGATGGTTCCGGGAAAAATAGGAACCCGGGTCTTGATTTCGTCCGATTCCGAGAATATTTCGTTACTAGGATTTCGAAACCAAAAACAGCGAGAAAACGAGAGCTGGCACTTCGGCATCTTGTTAATAGGTTAGTTCCAGAAAATGCACGAATATGACATAAGGTGTGCATATAACATGTAGAAATCATCAATAATGTGGCATGGAACATAAGAAATTATCGATACGTCGGAGACGTATCAGTAGTCCGGTGATGAAATCCATTCCTATCTCTTCCCATTTCCATTCTGGGATTGGTAAAGGTTGTAACTTTCCTGCCGGACTCTGATGTTCAGCTTTCACTCTTTGGCAGGTATGGCATTCCGCCACGTATTGTGCTATCTCTCTCTTCATGTTATTCCACCAGAATAGTTCTTTGAGATCCATGTACATCTTTGTACTACCTGGATGTATTGAGTATGGTGTTTGATGTGCTTCCCGGAGTATAACTTCCTTGATCTCATCAATATCCGGAACGCAAATCCTCTTCTGGAACCACAATGATCCTGATTCACCTCGGTGGAATTCTGATGGTCTTCCCTCATCAATCCTACTCATCTCCTCTACGATAAATGGATCGTCCAATTGACCCATGATTATCTCGTTCTTTAAATTAACACTTAGCTCATTGGCTACATGTAAAGCCGAAAGTCCTTCATGAGCTTCCTTCTCCCAAAGTTGTATCTGGGCTTAGCTTATTTCCTTCCTCAACTCCGGTGATAGTTCTTGTTCCACTACTCCAGTACTCTTCCTACTCAAAGCATCTGCTACAACATTAGCCTTTCCTGCAGTATAATTGATGGTCAAATCATAATCCTTGATCAGTTCAAGCCATCTTTTCTGCCTCATATTGAGTTCTTTTACGAGTGAAGAAGTACTTGAGACTTTTATGATCCGTATAGAGCTCACACTTAGCTCCATAGAGAAAATGTCTCCAATTTTTAAGTGCAAATACTACTGCTGCTAATTCTAGATCATGTGTTGGATAATTCACTTCATGAGGTCTGAGTTGCCTCGATCCATAAGATATTACTTTCCGATATTGCATTAGTACGCAACCCAATCCATGCTTGGATGCATCACAATACACGGTGTAATCCTTGCCCACTTCCGGGACTGCTAACACCGGTGTTGTGGTGAGTTTCTCTTTCAGAGTTTGAAAACTCTTTTCACACTCATCGGACCACATGAATGGTGTGTTTTTCCTTAACAGTTTAGTCATTGGTCCTGCTATCTTAGAGAATCCTTCAATGAACCTCCGATAGTATCCTGCCATTCCGAGGAATCCTCGGATTTCTTTGATAGTCTTTGGTGCTTCCCAGTCTAAAACTGCTGCTACTTTGCTTGGGTTAAAAGCGATTCCATCCTTGCTAATAACATGACCAAGAAATTCTACTTGATCTAGCCAAAATTCACACTTGCTGAATTTGGCATAGAGTTGATGTTCTCTTAGTGTTTGCAACACTATCCTCAGATGTTCGACATGTTCGACTTTATCTTTGGAATAAATCAAGATATCATCGATGAATACGATGACAAACTTGTCTAGACATGGCATGAAGATCTTATTCATAAGATTCATGAAGATTCTTAGGGCATTGGTTAATCCAAAAGGTACTACTAGATATTCATGATGTCCGTACCTCGATACAAAGGCTTTTTTCGGAACGTCTTCCTTCTTGATCTTTATCTGATGATAACCGGACCTTAGATCAATCTTGGAAAAGACTCCCGCGCCTCTAACTTGATAAAATAGATCTTGTATTCTAGGAAGTGGGTACTTGTTCTTGATAGTAACATTATTCAGATTTATGTAGTCTCCGCACATCCTTCTGCCTCCATCTCTTTTATCCACGAAGATAACAGGTGATCCCCATGGTGAGATACTCTCCTGTATGAATCCTTTTTGTTCTAAGTCATCCAATTGCTCCATAAGTTCTTTCAACTCCTTAGGCCCCATTTTGTATGGTGCTTTAGCAATCGGAGCTGTTCCTGGAATTAGGTCGATAGTAAATTCTATCTCCCTATCTGGTGGCATTCCAGGTAATTCCTTAGGAAAAACATCCTGGAATTCATTTACTACAGGTATATCCTCCAACTTCACTTCCTTCATGCTATTCAACTGTAGCTCTACTTCAATCTGTGTATGCTTGTCTCCTTGGTAGATCATTCTACTTCCATCGGGGCTTTTCAAAGACACCGTCTTGTTCACACAGTCTATCAATGCTCCATTAGCCTCTAACCTGTTCATACCAAGAATGACATCAATGTCCTTCATCGGTAAAATGAACAGGTCTGCGTCAAATGTGCATTTATTGATCATAATGACTTGTCCTTGTTTGGTATGGGTTACTACTATCGTCCCCCCCGCGGAAAGTATGGTTATAGGTGTATCTAACTTAGTGCAACTAATCCCATGTTTGATGATGAATTGTTGAGAAATGAATGATGTAGTTGCACCAGTATCAAAAAGTACTTTGCCAGGATGAGTAAGTATCTGGAGCGTACCTATCACTGCCTGATCGGAGTTCACCACCTCCTCCAAGCTGGTGTAGTTTAACTTGCCGAAGGGTTTCTTGCTCTTCCAATTCCCTCCGGTGTTTCCTCCTCGGCTTCCTCCTCCTCCTGACGGACCTCCTCAAGTATTTCTCTTGGGGCAGTCCTTCAGCATGTGCCCCTCCTGACGACACCCAAAGCATATAATTCTGGGCTTCTTGCAATCTTTCGCGACATGTCCTTTAATTCCACAGTTATGGCAAATGATCTGGTTATACCTCGGCTTGAAACTCAAGCTAGTGTTGGGCTTGTTACTAATATATCTTTTAGGCTCAAATTTAGCCTTCTTCCTCTTCTCTTCTTGTAGCTGCTTGAAATCATCTTCAAGAGTGATGGCTGCATCCACCAACTCCTGGAACTCTGTCGCTCTCATCATTCTGAGCTGCACTTTGAACTAGGGACTTAACCCCCGCAAGAACCTCTTCTTCTTTTTTTCCTCGGTGTTGACCTCCTCAACTGCATACCGGGACAACTTCGAAAACTCCCTGACATAAGTCAAGATGGCCTTATCCTTCTGCTCGAGACTTCAGTTCCACTATGCTCTCAGGGACATTGGATTCCCTGAACTTCCTCTTGAACTCCTCCCATGTGAATACCTTCTCAGCCGGATAAACGGCCACTATATTATCCCACCATGATGCGGCGGGTCCACACAACAAGTGTGTTGCATACCTGACCTTCTCCAGGTCGTTGCATCCAACAGTATTGAGCTTTCGCTCCGTGTCCATCAGCCAATCCTCCACGTCCATTGGTTCGGGCGCGTATGCGAAGGATATAGGCTTTGTATTCTGGAAGTCTGACAAGGTGACTCCCTGGTTCTCGGGCCTCTCCACCCTGTTCTGTTGAAGCAGTTCCTGGAAGAACTTATTTTGCTGCTCCATCGTCATACGTTGCCTTTCCTCCAACATTTGCATGTATTGGAGGAAGTTCTGCTGCGTCATGGGTGGTGGTGGTGGTAACTGGTTTCTGGCTGCTTCATCAGCCTCTTCCTTCTGCTTGGCCTCGCGCTCGATGCGCTGCGCTTCACTCTCCTCACCCGTCGGTCCCGACATATTCCCCTAGTTCTGCAACACAAAGTGGCACTCATAATTACTCCATGCGCAAGTTTTCTGAGCTCAACTTTGTGCACAGAACTAGTCACACAATGGAAATCAAGAAGCAAATCCAAATCATACAAAACATATACCATGTATATACATACTTAAGTGGTCTTATTACAATACTCAGTGACGTTGTGAGTATGCAAACTCACTTATTGAAGTATATGTACAAATTTTTACAAAATATTACATACTACAATACATGTGGTACTAATGTATTGTAGTCTCGCCTTCCATGGTAGTCTCTAGTCGTGCTTCACTCCCGGTACATTCCAGGCTTCCATCCGGTCAAACGTGTAGTCCTCCTGACAAAACCTGGAACATAAGGTCTCCCCGTCGGCTGGTAGTCGGAATCAGAGGATGATCCCAGGGAGAAATCTGTGTTCATGAACTGGTCATTCAGTGCATCATAATCCACCCATCGGGTGTAATCCCCTGTGACTCCACCATAGGTATTTCCAACATTCGTATCCGATTCGATCTGTATCGGATACTCCTCATCGTCTTCCCCATTGTACTGATAACTCTGGTTTTGGGTTGTGGCGTCCTCTTTCATCTCAGGGTTATATCTAACTGAATCACTATGGGTTCCAGATGTCGATCCCCAACGCCAACTTCGTGGAGTTTTCTATAGGAGTCTCAGAACGCTGATTGTTTCCGGATTCCTCTCCACCCTCATATCCTCCATGGGAACTACTAGGAAAATACCTAGGTGTAATGGGCGTGTTTTGTTGTTCGGGATGGTCAATACTAATGTAATCACCAGCTGAATAAACTGGTGTGTGAACCTCATTCTCCATTGGTTCATTCCCCTTAGTCTCCTCCTTGGGCTCAGTGAACTCTTCCAGCATTGTATCAATTGCTCCCGTCAGATGTCGGTTCAACTGAAAGAACAATGACAGTAGGTTGCGGCTATTATCCATGTACTTAGCGGCTTCTGCTGGTTTACGTTTTGCAAGCTTGAAGTGGTTAAGCATAGGATCATGTTCCTTCTCCATATGAGGAATATGAGCGAATTCGGAACCCATAAGCTCCTTCGTCTTATGCTCCCGAATATCAGTGATGGCTCTCATTATGGCTATGTGGTAGGCTGTGTTGATAGTTCTAGCCTCACCTGCTGGCATCACTACGCTTATTCCTAAGGATTCTGGAAGTCTTAGCCCTACCCTACACTTTGCCAATACTGGTCCGTCGTAGTACCAATATTTCATTACTTGGATTTGGGGATCGCACCCAAATTCAAGTAACATGGCACGAAGAATGTCTGCGAGTCCTCCGTCGTATTCACTCAAGTTTGACGGCTTCACTTTCACGTTTCGTCCCGGGCGTGAACTTGCCATAGTTGGCTGTAGAATAGAAAGAATATAAGATTAGTAATAATGCATCATAATAGTGATAATAAAGAATTATCGCGCTAAAACATATGATTGTTTTATTCTCAAGTGAATATACACCATATTTTTAGAGAATTCTTTACTAATCCTATTTGACTCCTAACGTTTCGTCCCATTTACTAGGTTCCAACCTAAGGTCAAAGCTTTTGCTCGATACCAATCGTGGTGACCCCGCATACCACCGCATGTTGTAGTATGCCAGTCGTTGATATAACATTCACGAAGTACCATTCCACAAATATTACATCCCTCATAGTAGTACAACAGAACATAGCAGGTCCATAACTCATTCATTTATTATTACAAGCATAATATACATATCATCTCGGAGCTCCTCTTGGGTCCTAAGAGGAATACTCCTGGGTTCAAGGCGAACCCGTCTTAACTTACAATATAGAAGTCTTACAAAGTTATACATTTATTCCTCGAGCCGTAAAGTACTAAGAGTTCGTACTACCCGGATACTGATACTACTCGGTAGGTCTACATGTGCTCTCCTCCGGAACCTTCCTCGGTTCCATAGACTATGAGGTAGTCTACACCTTCGACACCTCCAGAGAGGTCTGGTTCTTCATAGCCGATGATGTCGGCTCCTTCAGGGTTGTCGTTGTCCTCCTCCAGGATGGTTCAGACAATCTAAGCAGGGGATTTAAGAGTGGTATGAGTACGAGCGTACTCAACAAGTTCATTATAGAAAAGAGGTGTTTAATGCACTAGCTACGATATTAGACTAGAAAGTCTAATACCAATGCAAGTCTTGATAACCATTTCTTCAAGAGGTTGCTTTTATTTCAAAGAACTATGTCCGTCAGCCTTCACCGGTTTACTAGAACTTCATGGAGTTCCTTTCCGGCAGCCTTCGCAGTTCCAAATCCCGGAACAGGGAGTGACAGGTCACGATTCATTACACTCTGCAGAGGTGTGTTGCTTTACCCATAAGAGATCTTAACCTTGGTGCCAACCGCTCTCCCGTCCACACTTCCTTTGGTGTGATGCCCGGTATAAGGTCCTAGTCAATCATATTCCTCCGCTACCTCATACACCCACCCTTTGTTGCAAACTCCGACCCTGGGTCCTCGCCGGTCCTCTTATACCAATTAAGGATGGACCCCGGCCACGACAACAGTTCTGGGCTTTCTACCATGAACTCCTTCGCTGGGAGATGCAGCCCATCATAGACCGCAATAACCGTGGGGACTTTAGGCTTCCCTAGCCCACCGCTTGCTCCTCGGGCTACAAGTGTCACAATACCGTGGGGACTTTAGGATTCCCCAGCCCACCGCTTGCACCCTTGGAATACAAGTTTCTACGGTAAAGCGCGTCCGTTGATGTACAAGAGGTGGAAATACGATTGACTACTCCGTCCCACTCCAGATCTTATGGTTAACACAGGTATTACGGCACAAGAATCACTGGACGACATTTGTTGTTTAATCCTAGATGGATAATAACCCTTGCAATGGAACCTCCACCATATCAACACAATCCATGGTTCCATTGCCCACCACATAGTCATATTCATAGTTATGAAAGTAGTGGTTTTGCTTTTGATGCAATAGTGATAAACATAGTACTTTGCAAGTAATTTGATAAAAATACTCAAATGATATGAGCAAGTGATGAACTTGCTCGAACACCGCAAAGTGTTGCAGTTGGATGGTGTGGACTGACCCTTGTCCTCTGTTGCTGAAAAATAGCATCATTGTCCGATAAGGGCAATGGTTAAAGAAGCATTTATGCATGATTCCAGTTTTAGGGTTTGTCCCCCCCTTCCGGTGTCTTTATCATTTCATGTGAGAGGTTAATACTAAGAATGACTCAGGGATACTCTATTTAGGGTAAAATACAACCTTGAAATGTTGTCAAGGTGTTTTTAAAGTCCAAAATACTTTATGGACTTATTTTCATTATTGAAAATAAAAGGTGTGATTTAAATGATTATTTGAAGCATCAAATTTAAACTTATTCTTGTTTAACTTCAAAAATTCTATTACATATTTTATTATGATAGAGAATTTTATCCTGAGTAGTTTTCATATTTTTAATTATTTTTTTAGAGCTATTTATTATTTTCTATGCATTTTCAAAGTTTCTGTTTAATTGAAAATGTGAAAAGTCCAAATTGCCCCTAGGCCCACCTGTCAGGGTGGCCCAGCGGGTTAACCCTAACCCGAGCTGTACCGACCGGCTCGGTCGGACTCAGTCGCCCCCTTCCTCACTGTCTCTCGCGAAACCCTAACTCCTCGCTCCCGCGACGCCCGCGTCGCCTGCGCCGTTGCCGAATTGTTCCGGCCACCTCCGGCCATCGCCGGCGATGAGATGGGGCGTATCAGAACCCCCTCTCGATGGCGCACCAGATACTCCGCGTCGATCTGGCCCCCGTCGCCTCCTCGGCTCGCCTCCAGCGTGTCTGCCCGCAAGGCCGTGGGGTTCCGCGGCGATTCGTCGCTCACCGGCGAACTAACGCGGTGACACGGCCGTGTGCCTCGCCGTGGTGGTGCTGGAGCACTTGTGCTCGGCGATGCCAGGCTTGGCCGCGGCTTGGTGCTGCCGTGGTCGGTCCGTGCCGCCGTGCCGCCATGGCACGCCGTGGTGCTCCTGCTCTAGGTATGTGCGCCTCCGTCTTCTTCCTTCCTACCTCCTCCTCCGTGCCTAGCTCTAGTTACTGGCTTGTCTCTCCTCATGGAGAGGCTGGCCATGCCGATGTGTTCTGCTGTGCGGTGCTATGGCTTGGCTTGCTGCTCTGTGCTATTGCTGCTGTGCTTAGCCATGGATGCGCGTATGCTGTTGCTGTGCTGCTGCTCTGTGTGTGCTACTGCCGTGATTCCTAGCTCCTGCGGTGTGCGGTTTTTCTCTATCAGTGGCTGTTGTAATTCATGAGCCCCTGCTCATGAGCGTGCTGTTATGTTGTGCTCAATTTAGTGGCTCCTGCTGTTGCTATGTGTATCCTGCCTCTCCTATGAGTGCAATTGCTTGCCCCTGGCTTGATCCTGATGCATGATCCTTGCCTTTGGCAAGTGCCAGTGCTCCTGGTGTGCTATCTCTGTGCTATAATTTCATGATCATGCTCAATTGAGTGTTGTTGTTGATTTGGCAGCTCCATCCCTTGATGGAGTGCTTCTAGATACAATTATATAGGATTTATTTACTTATCTGTAATGCGATTTATTATGAGATGTGGCTATCTAGTTAATCTGGTGAATGTGTTGATGCTAGGCTTGGCTGCAGCATGCTCTTGTCAAGCCCTGATGATCATCTGATCATCAGTTACTTGGTAATTGGTTGCTGTGCTATGCCTGTGTCTCACTGATTCTCTTCCTTGTGTCTGTGTGACATACTGACCTGTGCTGGTGTATGCTTGTGCTTGATTAAGCCATTGCTATTGCTTGCAATGATCCATTGGATCATCAGCAAAGCCTCAGTGCCAAGTTTACTTGTTGATATCATTTATCTCGTGTTGTCTTATTTGATTTATTGGATAAATGATGTGAACTGCTTTGCAGTAATGATCATTTCAATGGATTTGGTAGGGCTAGATGGATGCCAACACTTGGTTGTGTACCCTAGCCCTCCTTTTGAACCCTACTGCGTGATGATAACTGTGCATGGCTTATTAGTTTGGACTGGTTAAGTGGTTGAGGTGACCTTGACAGCAATTTATTGCTGTTTAGGTAGCTCCCACCTTTGTTGGCTTGATGTGACTTAGGAAATGCATTACTGGAAAAATCCTTGTTGGATTTCCAGTGGTCTTTGCTGTTGACAGACAAGAATAGGCACAAGTTGTCTATCTGTCTGATGGTGTGCTAGGCCTTAGGTGATGAGTGACTTTGGTTGAATGGATAGGATCATTTCCTTGATGGATTTCTTTGGTTGAACCACTGTTTTGGTTAACCAGTGTTCCCTTGGTGATTTCCTATTTGCTTCACCCATATTTTCTTGCACCACTGACTTGGTAGCCAGATGATGACACAAACAGGGTACTCACACCCTATGGCTTATGTGTGATTGATGCACATGCTTGATTATGAGCAAAACAAATGCTTGCCCATGATTCTCTGGGTATACCTCACTCCAGCTCCTAGAAATGTGTTGGTGTAGAGGGTTCGCTTCTGGATGATGTGTGAAGCTTGCCCTGCTCCTCCTGCTGGCTTGTGATGAGTGATTTGTTTCTGGTGATTTATGGAGTGGATTGAACAGCTCTGGCTGTTCCTCCTGTTCTTGCTGTTCTTGGTGTTCTTACCCTTGTGAGTTGCTGTTGATGAACTGCTTGAGTTCTGGCGGTGGAAAAGGTTTTATATCACCCTCTCTTTGCTCTCCTGGTCGACAGCTGAGTCTGGCAACACTTGGTGATTCACTGGCTTGTGTGTGTTGTGCTGCATGCACCCATGGTGACTTGCTGTTGGGCATGCACACATGCTGTGTGTGCTGCCTGTGTGTATGTGTGTACCAGATGCTTGGTACCTGGCTTGGTACTTGGCTGTGAGAAGATCAGCTCGGCAGAGCTTGATCATATCTCCTCACATTTCACTTTCTTTTGGCTAATCTGCCAAGTGGCTTTGCCACTTGGCATTATACTTGTTGGCTTTGTTTGTGTGTGTATGGAGGGACTTGGAGATGGTCCAGATGATACTCAAGATCATCTAGATCATGGAATTCATGAAGATCAACTTATAGTTTTAGGATAGTTCATTGAATTGTAATTTTCTTTCTTTTTCTTTTTCTATTTTTGCCAATTCTTGTAATATGTTGTAATTTGTTTAATTTCCAATCTGAATATTGTAAAGATAATGTATCTTGTGTTATTATCAATAAAGCTCCAATTTTCTCTATTGAGCTTTACTTTATATTTTTATTGTTTACATTGTTTATTATTTACAATTACCTCACATTTGAATTATAAGATATGCATATGTTGTTTGAATTTGGAATTCAAATACAACTTAGGTTTGAATTCAATCATGCAACTTAAGTTTGAATCCAATCATGCAACTTAAGTGGTGATGCAATATCTCCCCTCTCTTCTCAAGACCCTAACTTAGTTGAATGAGAAACAAGTTTGTCACACCCTCGAAACCCTAACCCTGTAAGGTGTCGAGAGAGAAACTTGTCCCCCTCCGATGCAGTTTTGTTTTAAAAGCGTGAAATTTCCCCAGAATTTACGATGCAATGCACATCCCTTTCTAAAATCTACCCCTCGATCGTCTCTAAACCTGGGACATTACAACGTTCCCCTTCCATGAGACCTTCAAGGCCTTGGCCGCTTCACTGCGGTTCTTGCTCTTCTTTGTGGAGGGCAACCTCGCCGCCACCTATGCCGGTACCTGAGCCACCAGGTTAGCCACAAGCCCGTGGCCGGCACAGGGGTGACCGCCACCTTGGACTCATAGAGGGGTTGTGAAGACAACTTGCGAAGGGATCTGAGAGTCCCCAACACAGACAAGCATCTGGCTAAAGTCATCACAGTAGGAGTCCTACACACATCGTAGTACATAACGTGAATCTACTCGGGAACAAAGACATGACTAACGTGGACAACACAAACCATACCAACATCATCCTAAATCGGACAAGCAATGCATTGCAACTACGGACAACACAAACCCTAGCAAGATCATGGTAGCTCAACATATTTGGGACAAACAAGGAACTGAAAATGTGGCACCCTAGCAAGTTCATGATAACTCAGCACAATCGGGACTAACCCCTGCTACAAGATCAAACCCTAGCCAAGATCTGACAACTCCTAACCTAGATCTAAACATAACCGAGGTATCGGGGTGAGGGAATCCTTACAACCATCGGCGAAGGTGAAGAAGTGCTGCACCAGGAAGAAGATGAAGCCACCCAGATGCAACCGCCGCTGTTGCTGTCACCGTTGCCGACCGGAGATGCGTGCGCCTCTTACCCGATTGCCGACAGGAGGAAGAGCTCGAAATTTGGGGTGAGAGCGAAGGAGGGGGTAGAAATAGGCGATGGGGCGCGACGGGAGGTGACAAAATCCTTCCCGTCCCCTTTTCTCTTTTCGCCGTAGCTCCCGCCATCTTCCTCCTCGTCTTTGCGCGTGCGCCGAAGATTTCTTTTTGCATCAGCTTCATCCCAGATTTGGATGACTCGCTGGAAACTGCCAATTCGGGCATCTCCAAGGCCTGGCCCGAGGATGATCTAGTATCCAGTTCGCGCAACAACGTGAGCGAGGCTAGACAACCAAACAAACCGAAAATTGCTAGAGGGAGGCGCCCATACTACCAACCGCCTTACATCCAAACAGAAGCCGTGGCAGAAAATACATGCTTCGTTCTCACCTCCGGTAAAAGTACACAGGTAAAAGCGCCGGGCGGAGGCAACTCAATATTTTTTCCCCATTTCCGGCTCTCACCTCCGTCCCCGCCGCCCACCCCGCCCGCGTTCCCCACCACCGGAACCTTCGATTCCCCACCACCGGAACCCTCGATTCGCCGTCGCCGGCGAGCAGCCATGGATGGCGCTGACCCTGAGGAGCCGTCGGCCACCAACCCCGCCCTCCCCGATGACCTGATTGTGGAGGAGATCCTGGTACGGCTTCCGCCCAAGGTGGTCTTGCGCTTCCGCGCGGCCTGCCGCTCCTGGCGCAGCGGCACCTCCACGCCAATGTTTCTCCGCTCCAACTACGACCACCAGGTCCCCCTTCCCCTCGTCTTCTTCTCCAACTGCACCAAGGACCCTGATACCCTCGACACCATCCATGTCCTCGCGGCCGCGGGGGCCGAGTACCGGCGGACCCTCCTCGCGTTCGGTTGCGGCACGCTTCACGCCTCTTGTGAAGGCCTCCTTCTCATCTCCCACGAAAACGCCCGCTACACCATCTACAACCCAGCCACACGGCAGGGTCTCAGTCTTCCGGAGCTCACCAGCGCTCGATATGCTTTGCTCTACTCCTCACGCTCTTCCGATGGCGGCGTAGAGTGCCGCATTCTCTTCCGCAAAGGAAGACCTGCCATGTACCACGTCCTCACGGTGGGCTCTCCTGCACCGCCCAGGCGTATCGACCTGCCCCAGGGCCCCAAGGATTTCACCAAGCTGATGGCTACAGGGTACCCTTCCTTCCAATCCCCATCGATTCAGTTCAATGGCGCATTGCACTGGTTAATGGACAAGAGTCTGGTTGTTTTCGACAAGGTAGTGGAATCATTCAGATCCATGAGATGTCCTAGTGCCCTTCTAGATGCATGCTTGTTTGAGATCGATGGCACTTTTGGCATGAGCGTGCGGGCTGCAGGAGACACAGCAGTGAGTGTCTGGGTATTGCAGGATTACCAGGCCGAGGCGTGGACACTCAGGTATTCTATCGACTTGGCAATGGTGGACAGACTTAGAGTAAAGTATGACTCACGGCACATGCTGCTGTCCAACGATGGCCATCTGCTAGTTTCTTCCGGTGCGGGTTCTACCACCCTTATTCTGTGTGACGCTCAGGGTACTTTGATCAAGGATTTCTCAGTCAATTCATGGAACCCAAAAGTGACGGGATTCTGGTATAAAGAAAGTATTGTCAGACATTCTTTCTTTGAGAGTAAGGGCAAACGTCGGAGGCCGCAAGCATCTTTATTCAAAAGGCTCCGAAAAGGTAATCCAAATTTCTTGCTAGTTGCTACATACATATCTGTGGCTAATCTCAATCATTGGGTGATTCATACTTCTTGCTTAATTAATTCATAGGGTTCACCTATGCAGTTAGACCAAAATATTCCATTGTTAGGTGGTGAAACTAGTCTAGCCAGTCAAAGCAGTTGCTCCCTATAAGTCTGGTTATCATTTACTACTTGTTAGCTTATATAATGTTGTGATTAAACAAACCCTCTCTCTTAATTGTTACCTGTTAGTTCATATAAGTATTGCGATAAAAACAATGTGTCTTCTTCTTCTGATTGGGTTAGATTTAGGAGCTAGATTTAGTACTATCAGCCACACTGTTGGATTTGGAAGGAATTGTTTTATCCTTGTTTTGAGCATCTTGGAACTCTGGAGTAGAAACGACATCCTCAGAGATGCTATCAGCTTTCCATACATATCAATCTACCTCAAGCTGCACAAGTCTGGTAACTAGGTTAGTCTTGCCCAAATTCTTTGCTTACCATTTATAATCTAGGCACCAAGAACAAATGTACAAGCCAGGGAGCTATAACAATGCTCTTCATGCGCCTGGTTGATCCATTGAAGTTAAATGTGCTTTACTTCAGTGTCGCTTGCAGCAGGATTATTTTGTACTCTGTGCTAACCTGATTAGATTCATAACTCGGACTCAATAGTTTCCTCCTATTCTCTCAGCAAACCCTGAACATATTTTGACCAAGCTGTCACTTTATTTGATGTTTTGGTTCGAATTTAAATTCTGCTTTTCGCTGAGACTTTCAGTTCTTCACTGGAGAGGTTCTTTTTATATAAGCTTGATTGTTGGTTGGTCTCCTTTGATTTGCTCTATAATTGAAAACATAGGTCTGTACTTCTTCCGTTTTGGTCAAGAATTTGAGATGATATGTTGTGAATTGTAGTTACAATAGTATAGTGCCTTCAACCTATGTACAATCAATATATTTTATTCCATTCAGTAACTTGCAATAATCATGCGAGGTCAGTGAATAAAATGATATATGATTTCCTTTTTACCCTTCCAGTTATGTGATAATTTTTAGGTCTACATGCACATGCTATCTCCAATTCCACCATGGTAATCATATAATTGATCTATACATTTTTTGGTAAAAGGTGCCTAACTTTTGAGTTGAAAAGAAAGTAATCGAAAGAAATATATTAGCTAAAATCCATGGCTTATTGGAAGCTATGCAGGGGCCACAGCCAGATTTTGTACAAAAAGTGGTGTCTCTTATGTTTCTCCAAGTACCCTCATTTACATAAGCTAGGCACACTTGTACTAAAATTTGAACAGAACAAATTAGTTTGCCGCTAACTAAACTTTCCAGCTTGACGGTTGAAAAAAAAAGAAGAAACTCCTAGTACAATCACAAACTTTTTTCAACCTTTTGATTTCTGCGACAGTGCTAATCATTATGGCCCTAAAAGATGCAACACGTATTTTCATAAAAACTAAAGGATTCCACTTAACGCCCAGATGCCTTGATCCATGTTCTGCCTGGGTGCTAAACCACAGTTTGACCCTTAAGCTTCTCTCTAGTAGTGGCTGGAGAATCTTGGCCAAATAGGCTCCTCCAAGAATATGCATGTTTTTGTACGGATGGGATCTCAACTTCTTTGTCTGGGTTTCTATGTCGTTGTAAGCTATCTAGTTGGGATATAGGTATATAATTTTCTACAAGCTTCTGCTATGAGACTAGGAAGGTTGTGTTTGTCCATGGGTCGTAGATCCTTTTGTACTGTAGACGCGTTTTCAGTTGCATGTCATGTTTTTATTATGGTTAGCTATCTTGTTCTATGGAGTCTTCATGTATAAACTTGATGCAATTATTTGGTGTAACTGTTTCAATCCTGGTTTTCAGATTGCTTGGGAGGTGAATAGGACCTAGTTTCCTTAGAAGGCAGGGGGTGATTCTACAATAAGTTATTCAGTTCCTTGCGCTTCTGTGTGTTGGTAAAACATGCGTATTTGTCTCGAAGAGATCAAAAGTGTATTTACTTTTTTTACTTGATGTGAACAGAGGCTGGTCCAAGGTCTGCATAATTTTTTTGATCAAGTTAACAATGAGGAATTCACGAATCAATCAGGGAGTTTCTTTTGGAGATAAAGGATAATCATTATGATGCTAGGACATGTGTTGTCAGGTTGAAGGCTACGGTATGGAACTAGCTATCCTAATTTAATCTGTACTTTTTTGTTCGAAGTTCAAATTTGCATGGTTCTGTTCGGATTTGAAGCATCTGAAGATCATGGCATCTGAAAACCACAATTTTTATGCGCCATGCATAAAATACCATTGTTTTTATTCGAAAAGTTGCTTCATACTCTAACCAGCTCTTATTTCAGAAATCTATTGAAGCTATATAAATTTAGTCTTGACTATGCCTTTTCATCTTTGGGCATGTACTTCTATTGTCGGCAGACTTAGTTTATGAATATGAGAGCTATATAAAACAGGAAGTTTGGGTTTGTGTGTTGCAATAATCAGATCTTATGCAATTCTACAGACCATGCTAAACATCAGTGAAGTACCAACATTAAATAATTCTGATGGAAAACTAGGAAGGTATAGTATTGGCTCATCTTGAGGGTATTGACCTCATGAAAGCAGTACTTTTCTTCCTCTGCTTTGATAGTATTGTACCTTCAGTATTACAAGCAGTCACTTTGGCTGCAGTGTTCTTGCATGTGTAAAACTCGTGGTGGACAAATGATCAGCCATTTGCAAAACGTCAGGTTTTTCTTTAGTTATTGTTGTTAAAGTACATATATATTGACTATAAATCTTGGATATGGATAACAAGTCGAGTCTAAGGAGTACCTTAATCATTCGATATAAATTTAGAGCTTATTGTTTGATTGTTTGCCAAAAGAACAATGTTGGGGCTTGGGATGGCTTGAGTTGCTCTGGGCCAGGTACGTCATGAACTTCTTGTGGGGGATGCAAAGTTGCAACCATTTCTCTTGCTTGATGTTGAGGAATTCCACTTTCGTCAACCTTCTTCTTTTAAACTGGGGTTTCACTTCAGAGCCAAATAAAATGTGTGACTTATTGCTTGGTTTCTAACTTTCTATGCACTTGGTGATATGTGAGCCTTATGTTAGCTATGTCAAAAAGCAGATGGAAACTGTCACTTAAAGTGTTTCTGATCTGTTCTTTGTGTCAAGAATTAGTCGCACTAGTATCTTGTTATCTGTTGTTTTTGGGAGTACTGTTCCCCCTTCATTGCAAAAAGAACAGCAGAACCACCATTTTGCTTTGCTGTCTGACTTTGTCTCTACAGTTAGGTTGCAGTTCATTGTATTCAATCTGAGGCGTCTGTGCACTTGTTGCATCCTTTGTTCCAGATGATTGAACCAAATACATGTCAGAGTAGACAGCAGCGTGGCTATGCACAGAATATAAGTTCCCAGTGTTAATAACTACTGTTTGGAACTACATTTTTCTTTTACTATAAGCAGGCTCCTGCCCAAATCATAAGTTACATAGACACTAAGTATTACATACTTATTTATCCCTCTAACGTGACATTGGATTAGCTACTTTCAGGCACTGACAGATCACTTCCGGTCATTGCGCATGTCAAGAAAAGCTTGGGGCTACAATGCCGAGACTAACTTTTGTGTTTCTCGCCACTTGGGCCTGCAATGTGAAGACTCGTAGACAATGTTTAGAATGTGACGCTCTAAGTTGATTACTTACCACAAGTACGACGTCTTGCTGTATGGAGTTTGTAGCCACCCATGGTTGGTTGCTCTTTGACTAACATGAAGCATGTCCTTGTCTTGAGATGATAAGTCTGGATCAGTTCATGGGGTGGTATTCTGAAATGATTTTGCTTCACGCTTTTAAAACAAACAAACAATTAGCATGAGATGACACCATTTTTTTTGTTTTCGCTGTGGCTACTTTGCTTGTCAGTCTCTAGCTGTGTGCGCGATGAGCCTTTTCGAGTACTACCTGCAGAGAAGGAGCGTTGTGCTCTGTTCCCCAGTGCATGTTTTTATTTGTTTACCTTGTTTTTTAATGTGAAGTAGGAAGAAGTCTTGCATTTGTATTTTATTTTTCCTGAAACTTAGCAGATGATTTTAGTTATTATTTAGTAAAGGCAGCATAGAGAGAGAAGAGAAGCCTGGGGCTCTCTTAGTTTTTAGTTAACAAGGTCACACGCATCTGATCGTTGTCGCGCATACGTCTGGTAGGCAGCATACTACTACTACCAACTGTCCGTGATAATAGCATGCACCACATTAGTTGACGATAAGAACCAATTCAACGCCTAGTACATTAGTTGATGATAAGATCTTGAAAGACTTTCAGCATAGCTGGCCTTTCTTTAGGTGAAGGAAGCAGGCAGTCAAATGCCACAGACATGCACTGTTTCACGTCTTTTGCTTCATCTGTTTAGGAATGTGGAAGTTGTTTGTCCAAAATTTCTTCCAGGAGAAATTGATCGCCTAGCGAAGAAAGAAAATTCTGTACGTCTCCAAGATGTTTTCCCATCAACACCTCAAGCACCACGACACCAAAGCTGTACACATCGCATTTCTCTGTGACTACAGATGTGTAGGAAAACTCTGCATGCACCGAAGTCCACAGGAACATAAGAATTAGGACATGCATTGATGTAGAGCATTCCTGTTAAAACAATTTATTAGAGGATGTAGTATTGTACTGATGAACTTACCAGGTGCTATGTAGCCATAGGTCCCCGCCAGTGCACTCCAGTTCGACGAATCAGGTTTTAATATTCTTGCAATGCCAAAATCTGAGACAAATGCTTTATAGTCAGCATCTAGTAAGATGTTTCTGCTTGTGATGTCTCGATGGATTATGGGTGGTTGAACATCATGATGAAGGTAAGTGATGGTTTGAGCCACATCTCTTATGAGAGTTGTCCTTTGTTGCCAATGAAACTGAATTGCCTTTCATTGCTTAAGATAGAAGCAAGATTCCCTCTCTCTATGACCTGGCATACAAGAAATCGATACCGTGGATGGGAACAATATCCATACAACTTGACAATGCTACGTTGGCGAATCTATCTATACTATTATATTAGAGTTGGTCGTAAGTCGTACAACGCATTTGATGAAGGAGATTGGGAGCGTCTACGATCTAATCTCACGGTATGATTAATACCCGTCGTACGGTCGCTTTTGAAGGCAAGTCACCGTCCTCCACTTATTGCCTCTAATCACGTATTGAAGCACAATCATTACAAATTAAGCAGGAGATACTTTCTTGCCGTGTATGTCAATCCAGTGTGGTGCATAATATCTTTCCTTGTATATACTGCAGTTAGATTCGATTTCCTCGCACACATTGTCCTCATTTTCTCCGAGACGGCGAGCTCCTCAGAGCGACGCAATGGGCGTGCAAGACATTGCTAAACCCGGCGACCACAGAATCCATGGTATGGCTGTCAAGTTCACCGGCAAGCTGGAGGAGAAAGCCATAGCGCTCCTAGAGGCGGTGCTCATGGAGGAAAACATGGGGAGCGAGAAGAAGATCCTCAAGGGGTATCGCCGCTATCACCGTCCATGCGTCCACCCGTCCTCCCTTCCGATTATGGTGCCGTCGACAACGAGGAAGAGGATAGTCTGGAGGTGTGCAGCATCGAGGTGCTAGACTTCGGGCACCAGATGTGTGCCGCCTGCACCCTGGTGCTATGCTGCCACATTGATCCCATCCCATTCACGATCACGCTGCAACCGTCGGCCTGCCACTCCTGCCAATACTGCATCTCACAGCTTGTCGTCATCGAGTCACAGAGACTAAGCCCAAGGCTCCAGCGATGGGCACCGACAATGAGGCCAACAAGAAGAGGCAAAGCCGGAGGCGGTCGTGGAGGTCTCGCGAGCAAGATCGTCTCTCGGCGGCTGTGATGTCCTTCTCATGGACAAGCTCGTGGCAGCAGAGCGAAGCAAGAAGTAACATTTTCGAGCGACCTGGCATCCACATAACGTACCTAGGGCTCCATCCGAAAATTGTTTTCGTAGGTGTAGCATTACTGGGTTAGCTCCCTGCCGCTGCTGCCCTCACACATTGTTGGGAGCACAGTAGAAGACCACAACGAGCATGTCGTTCCCAACCTACGTGGCGGCGAGCAAGCTAGCAGGTCTCGGAAGAGCACGGTGGCGCATGCTATGCGACATTGGAGGAGTCCAGTTCCACCGCGCTGGAAGCTCCGTTGTATTTCTCGGTTGGATGCACATTTAAATTTAATATTATTTTCTATGATGATTTGTTTTCTTTACTATTCTGCAGTGTACCGCTATTGAAGACGGGCATTGCCACCATCCATGCCTATGCCGGCCGCCCCGGAGGGAATAATTGTGTCGCGTGTGAGGCTGCCGTCGTTGCCTTTGACCTCTTTTTAGAGGTAAGTTCTTGAGGCCCAGATTTAACTTAATAAAGCCACAAAGGAAAGAGTTACAAGGTGCTGAATGACCAACTTACAAGCATCAAGCAAACGAAGTGAGGTCATCTGGGAGGAGGTCTTTGCCTGGAGGTTGTGTCATTGAGTTCAACCTCTGAAGATCTGAACTTCTGATTCAAGGTCAAGTATGTGTATTTAAAATATAGATACAGTCTTAAGCTCACATCGTGGATAATGTTGTGCATATTGGATTTTCAGTCTATGTGACTGTACTTCGAGTTCTCTTTCCATTTCCTAATCTATGTCGGCATCTGGGCAAAGAAAACACCAAATCCAAGTGGAAGATCGACGCGCTGCTACTTCACTTACACATTTTCATTCAGTCATGGGAAAAGGTTGAGATAGGAGGTACCACAATGTCTTTCTACTTTTTTGTATCACCTATGTATGAAAGCTATTTGTCATGATGTTTCTGTAACGTTTTCAGTCCGCTGACACATTCTCCTACCACAAGAAGCCACGGTGCAGCTACTCCGTTTCCTCAGAAACTCGTCACTTTTATCCTCTTTACATATTCAGGAGGAATGACCGAAGCAGAACTATTCGAGTGGAGTCTGTGTTCAAATATATATAGGTTCAATCCTTCGATCCTCTTGCACCCTAGCCTCCGCAGATAATATTGTGTGATGTCCAATTTGCAAATTATTTCATGGAATATACCATGCAAGTTCTATCATATAGTACTACAACAAAACATCGACAATTCAATTCGGCTCCCGAGTGCGTATGCTCCCTGTACCAAAAAGTTATATTTCGAGTTATCGAAATTTTTTGACAAAAAATTCTACATGTACATCTCCATAATATATGTGCATTCGTCAAGTTTCACGAAAAATTAATATTTTTTGTGGTCTATGTAAAAATGAGAAAATTTATCTTGTAAAAAGCATTATTTTTAGCACTGAGTTTTATATTTTTTACACACGTCACATGACAAGTCCATTTTTTATGAAACAACTTCGTGAGCGTGTAGCACGTGAACATGTACGTGTGAATTTTTTGTTTCAATTTTTTTAAAATACAAAATATATGTAAGATGAATTTTAAAATAGAGGGAGCATATGCTCCCATGTTCCAAAACACCACTCCCAACATCGAATAAACATGTATTCTCACTTTGGTTTGTATTAGGTTTGTGATCCAAAGCGATGGGGAGTGAAATATAATTTATTTATTTTACTCCAGAGTGTTTTTGATGCTCTTTCACTAGTAGAAAAAAGGCCTTCCATCCCAACCCATTAGTCCCCAAATACTTTGACCCGGGACTAATGGGGTCTTTAGTCCCGGTTTTGCTGGTGAACCGAGACTAATGCTCGAGCAACCGGGACTAAAGGACTACGGTGGGCTGCGGCCAGGGCAGGCCTCTTTAATCCCGGTTGGTGTCCCCTTTAGTCCCGGTTGGTGTCCCCAACCGGGATTAAAGGGTTTTTCTGGTTTTTGGCTCCCCACGCACCTCCACACCCTCCCCCTGGATCGCCTTTTTAGCACTGTAAAATAGAAAATAAAATGATAAAAAATTCAAAAATAAAATGTTAGCAGATTCTTGTATGTTATGCAACCTAGTATTAGGGAAAATTAACAAATTTGAAATTTCACTTTTTTTGCAAAAAAAGTTTGAAAAATGGTAAAACCGCATTAACTTTTGCATACGACGTCGGGAAAAAACGTATAATATGTCAAAATGATCGTGGGAAAAAGTTACATCCGTATAGCCAAATTTTAGATTCTCAAAATTCCAAATGAAAATACGAAAGCAGGAAGATTTTAGTTTTTGCTATAAATTTGGGATTATATATTTTTTTATTTTTTTAAAAATTAAAATTAATAATTGAATCATGCGTAAAGATTACTATTTCTTTTACCCATTTTTTAGATTTTCAAATTTTTAGGTTTGGCAAAAAAATTTAAAAAATTTAAAAATAAAATAAATAAATTAATAATACAAATTAAAAAGTTAATTTTTTATTTATTTATTCAAGATTATTATTACATCTTACTTTTGTTCATTAAAATAATTATTTGAAATTCAAACAATAAAGAAATGTGAGATCGACCAACATGTTAATATGATTGATATGATACTAGTATCACATACATGCGCGTGAAGCACTTGGATGCGGGATGGGATGGAACTCGGAAGTTAAGCGTGCTAGTGTTAGAGTAGTGGGAGGTTGGGTGACCGAGCGGGAAGTTTGACCACGAGTAAGTAATTTGACTAGAGATAAGTGTAGTTAGAGATAGAGACTGAACTATGCAAATAACTGAAAAAATAGAAATTCTGAAAAAATAGAAAAAAATGGAGTGGAAAAAAATTAGAAACATTCACATGGGGAGATATTTTCGCCCTACGCACAGAACCCGCGCGGACGGACCTTTAGTTCCGGTTCGTAAGCAACCGGGACTAAAGGGGGACCTTTAGTCGCGACCCTTTAGTTCCGGTTGCACAACCGAGACTAAGAGCATCCCCACTCGTTGGCGCTCCCCACGCCCAAATCCGGACGAAACTACCGCCGGATTGGACGAAATTAAGTCGTGGGGAGTTCCATATTTCCAGTCGTCCACCCGGAGTTCGGCGGATAGAGTTTAAATTCAAACAAATCGCCGTCCCGCGCTACAAGTACGGGCAGTTGATCGGCAAAAGGAGCAAAAGGATCAGCCACAGATCGGCGATCGGAGGGAAATTACACGGAGACAGGCTCGTCGGCAGTCCCGGCGGGCACGGCGGTGTCCGACGGACCAGTTTCCTCACACGCCGTGGCCGAAGCGGCTGCGGCGGGCGACGATGAAGCAGCGGCGGCGGTGGACGTCGAAGCGGCCGCTGGCCGACGAGGTAGATGGTGAGGTAGACGAGGTAGGAGCCGGCGGAGACGACGTAGTGGCTCGGAGGATGTCGTTGCGGTGGCCCCGGTACCAATTCCTCGTCTCCTCATCCATCGGTTCCATGTCGCCGCCGCCCATGAGGAACGCCAAGTCCGTGTTCCTCTTCTTCGCCGCCACCGTCGTCTTCGGCAGGGCGATCCGGGCGCCTTGGTTGGCGAGCATCTCCCGCCACCTGCCGTCGAACTTGTCGTTCCTCCCGTCGGCGTGCGATCTCAAGTCGGCCCAGCACTTGTCGATCGACGCCCGCATCCCGTCGGCGGGATTGTCCGTCCGTTTGAGCTCTTTCTCGCTTCTTCCGGCCGAGCCAGGGCGCCCTTCCGCCGCGCAAGCCGGCGGAGCGTCGGGGTTGTACTGCTCGGTCTTGCTTTTCGAGAGGGATGTGCGAACTTCCTTCCACTTCTCGCACTTCTCGAGGCGGGCGTAGACGTTGAGGAACTTGAACTGCAGGCCGGTGTCGTCCGTGTACATGTCCAAAGCTCGGCGCAGCTGGGGAAAAAGAGCACGGCGATACGGGTCAGCTAACGACGATGTACCTCGGTGGTGTAGGGCCGGCGGATCATACCCTTTGCTCCAAGTCGTGGCCGCTGATCGGCCGTTTGTCGATCTCCTCCTGTACGTCGTGCCATTTGCTGCACGCCGTCTGCATGATCCCCCAATGGGTGGCCATTGCCTTGTCTCCCCGGTACACGTTCATGTTCGTCTTGTTGAAGTAGGGATCGACGAGCTTGCGTTCCTCGTACGCCTGCCTCACTCGAAACCAGTATGTGTCGAACGACTGATTGGCCCCGATTATGCCGTTCGTGGACACGATCATCCAAGCTTCGGCGAGGCACTCCTCTTCCTTCGGCGTCCATTTGATACGCGGTTCGGCAGGTGGCGAGTCCTTCTTCCTCTTCTTCTTCCCCTTCGACAGGTTGGCGGCGGCTTCAGTTGGCTCTTCTTCTTCCTCGCCTTCTTCTTCGACGGCTTGGCTTCCGTCGGCATCATCCTCCCGATGCTCCTTGCGCGCCGCCACAGCTGCCGTCACCCTCGTCTCCTCTTGCGTGAAGAACCCCGGGCACGCAGCGGCGGCGGTCATGAAGAACCCCGGGCTCGCAGCGGCGGCGGCGGAGCCGGAGGTGATCATCTCGTGGATCTCCTCTTCGTTCGGCGCCGCCATCGCACCGAACGCGAGCGGCCCTCGTCGCAGGGCCGGCGAGGTGCCCTCGAACAGGCCGCCGCCGCCGACGTCAAGCTCGGGCGGCGACGGTGTGGGCTTGGACGGTTGGACGTAGGCGCCCTCTTGGAACACGGCAGTCGGCGACGGCGAGTACAGCGAAGGCGAGAAGGAAGACGGGGAACTTGTTGTACCTTGCGTCGGCCATTGGCCGGGGAACACGCCGCCGCTATAGGCCATGCCGATTAACCTCAAGTGTTCGTCTTGGGCCGCCTCCGCCGACCTCTTGGCGGCGGCTCTTTTCACCCTCTCCGCCCGGCGCTTGTTTCCACGTCGCGCCGTTTCTCGTCCGCCGCCCACTCGGCGTTCGACATGCCCGGCGGCTTCGTCTTCTTCTTCCGCATCTTCTCGCCGGCGCCTTCGGCGGCATTGTGGTGGACGAGAAGACGAGGAGGAGAGTGGTGGTGGACGAGAAGACGCCGCCAGAACTCGGAGCTGGAAGACGAGGAGATTGGGGGATTTCGGCGGGAGAGAATGGGGATATGCAAGCAAATTGGAGGGAATGGGGGAAATGCAAGCAAATTGGAGGGAAAATCACAGGATTTGGTTTTCCGGCCGCCGACTACGCGGGTCCACACGCCGTTTCGCGCGCTTTCGTTTCGTCCGGAGTCCCCGAGCGCGCCCCGGGGGCCGGGGTGGCGTGGGCTCGCCGGATGGATTAAGGGCCAAATCCGGACGAAAACGAGGAACCGGGGGCGCGACTGGGCCGAATTTCGCCGTCCGGATGGAAAAAACGTCGGTCGGGGGCCTCGTCGGGGGGACGAGTGGAGATGCTCTAAAGCCCGTTGTGAACCGGGACTAAAGGCCCTTTTTCTACTAGTGTTTCAATCTTGTGCTGGAATCTTTCTTCATCATGTGGCTCTTCATTTCCTGCATTGAGTTTCTTTACTGCAACCACTTGTTCACCTCGAAGTTCTGCTTTATATACACGACCATATGATCCTACTCCAGTGCAATGCTTCTTTTTTTTGAGAACCCGCAGGAGATCTGCGTGTTATTGTATTAAGCATAAGAAGCGGACCAAGATGTCCCGTACAAGCGAAGCAGCCACCAAGCAAAACTGGCCTGCCTAAGGAGGCCAGAAACTAATGAACATCTCTAAGCCGCCTACCTCTACACTCACACCAAACCCGCCATTCCTCGAGAACTAACCCTAAGGTAACATTCACCGGCGAGAACTTGCCATCGAAGACCCTAGCGTTGCGTTCGAGCCATAGCATGCGCATAGTGAGCATGATCAGCGAGTTGGCCTTCTTCCTATCCGTCGGCGGGAACCGAAGAGCCGCCTGCAGCCACCACTCATTGATGCCGTCGTCTCCCATTGGTACGATGTCGGGAAGGCCCAATCGGACCACCAGGCCGGACCAAACCGCCTGAGAGAACACACAATGGAGCGAGAGGTGGTCGAGCGTCTCATCAGCAACGTTACACAGGGGGCAGACGGTGTGAGTGGGCAATCCGCGGCGCAGCCTCCGATCTGCCGTCCAACACCGACGCCTCAGAGCCAGCCAAGCATGAAGCTTGTACTGCAACGGCGCGAAGGAGTCCCAAACCAGTGTCGCCCCAGGCAGCCCGCACGTACCATGCCATAGCACACGGTAAGCAGACTTAGAGGAGAAACGTCCGTCGCCACTCCACTTCCAAGTGAACCGGTCCTCTCCAACCCCCGCCCAAGACACGTGCGCAACAGCCTCCCAAAGGCGAAGGTATTGAACAATCGCCGGCACCGAGAGCTTGCCGGAGATGTCAGCAGCCCACGCATTCCCCTCCATCCCGTCACGCACCGATCTGCGGCGGCGCACGGGCACCCGCACCAGTTCAACGAGATCCGGGGCGATGGTTGCCGCAGTGAGACCGCCGATCCAAGCGTCTTCCCAAAAGCGAACGGAAGCTCCATTCCCGATCTCAATGGAGACCCAGGCATCAAACAGAGCACGAGCTTCTCCACTGACCTTCACGTCAAGCCCTGCCCACGGCTTGGGGCCGTCGGACCGCTGCATCCAAAGCCACCGTGTGCGGAGAGCCACATTTAGCCAGTGGAGGTTGTGGAGACCCAGGCCACCGAGGCTTTTAGGTTGGCATACGGAGTGCCACGCCACCATGCAGCACCCTCCCCTAGCATCATCCTTGCCGGCCCAGAAAAACCCGCGCCTGAGCTTATCCACAGCCTTGATGAACCACGGATCGACGTCGAGGGCGAGAAGGTGGTAGACAACCGAGGCCGTCATGACGGCCTGGACATACACCAGCCTTCCCTCCCTCGTCATCAGCCTCGCCTTCCAAAACGGAAGCTTGGCCGCCAACCTGTCCAGAAGGGCCTGCAGCTCCGCTTTCCTTGGCTTGCGGATGGACAGCGGCAGCCCAAGGTAAGAACAGGGCAGGGAGCTGAGGGGGCATGGCAGTGAAGGAGCCACGGCTGCCAGCCACTCGTCGGAACACTGTATCGGAGCCGCAGTGCTCTTCGCCGGATTTGCCTTGAGGCCGGAAGCCGCGCCAAAACAGTCCAGCACCGCCCACACCGCCTGGAGGTCCTCAGCAGTTGCCTTGGCGAAGATGACCACGTCATCCGCGTATAAGGACACTCTGTTCCGCAGGCCTAAAGAAGCAAGGTCAGAGAGCACACCAGCCTGCTCAGCGGTCTGGAACATGGCCGAAAGGACATCCATGGCGATGACAAACAACAGCGGGGAAATGGGGTCGCCTTGGCGAAGGCCCCGGCCATGCCTAAAGGCGGCACCAGCACAACCGTTCACCATGATAGAGGTGCTGGCCGTACGGAGGAGCAAGGCAATCCACCGCAACCACCGAGGACCAAACCCCCGATGCCTGAGGACCTCCAGTAGGAAAGGCCAAGAGACGCTGTCGAACGCCTTGGCCACATCCACTTTCAGCATGAAGGAGGGGATCCTCTTGGAGTGCAGCAGCTTAGCCGAACTCTTGACCAAGAGAAAGTTGTCATGTATGCACCGACCACGGATGAAGGCCGTCTGGTTCGTGTCCACCAAATCAGGCATGCGAGGAGCCAGCCGACGAGCCAGGACCTTAGTGAAAAGGCGAGCGAAACTATGAACCAGGCTGATCGGTCTGAAGTCCTGCAGGTCCACCGCACCCTCCTTCTTGGGCAGCAAGGTGATAAGGGCCTCATTCAGACCGTCGAATCCTTGGTCCCTGCCAAACCACACCTCACGTAGAGCATCCATGACATCCACCTTGATGATTGGCCAACAATGCCGGTAAAACTCCCACGTGAAGCCATCTGGCCCCGGCGATTTGTTAGCGGGCATAGCACAGATGGCCGCCCAGACCTCAGCCTCTGAGAACGGCGCCTCTAAAGCCGACAGGTCCAGAGAGTGGAGACCAAGAGCCTGGAGCGACAAACCAGAGCCCCTCGGCTGCGCCGTCCCAAGCAACCCGACAAAGAAGTCAGTGGCCACCTCGACCTTCGCCGACAGGTCCGTCACAACCTGGTCCCCCGAACGCAGTGTGGAGATACAGTTGTGACTCCGCCTTGCAGAAGCCATGATGCGAAAAAACTTGGAGGACGCGTCACCCTCGGCAATACCGGCCACCCGAGCCCGCTGCCTAACGATGGTGCGTTCCATCGAGGCGAGGCCCAAGACCTTGAGCTTCAGGCCGCGACGAAGCTCACGCTCACCCACGGACAGAGGGCGCCCCTCTTGCGCCACATCGAGGCGCGAGATGACCTCGTTGGCCACCAGGATGAGATCACGAATGGAACCAACCTTGCGTTGGCTCCAACTCTGCAGACCTCGGCTAGTCCTCCGCAGCTTGAACTCAAGCCTACGCAGCGGATCCGCAGGCAGGGGCTCACTGCCGGCCCCCTCCATCCAAAGGTCTTTGATGACATCCGCAAAGCCCTCAAGCTTGAGCCAGAAACGCTCGAAGCGAAAGCGACGACCAACGAAGGATTGCACCACCGTGGTCATAAGAATAGGGCAGTGATCCGAGAGCGATGAGGACACAGCCGAGAGCGACGCCTCGGGGTACCTCTCATTCCACTCCACGGAAGCGAACCACCGATCTAGCTTGACCAACGTGGGAGAAGCGCGCTCATTGCTCCACGTGAACCTGCGGCCAACCAAAGGCACCTCCCGGAGCTCTAGATCATTGACGCAGCGTCGGAACATGCCCATGGAACGTCTCTCCACAATGGGTGTGTTCTTGTCGCATGCCGCCAGGATCAGGTTGAAGTCGCCCGCAATGGCCCAAGGCCCAGCACAGGCGAGCCGCAACTGCCGAAGCTCCTCCAGGAAGACCGGCTTGAGGTCCACCGCGTTAGGCCCGTACACAGAAGTGAGCCACCAAGCGGAGCCACCAGGGCAACAGAGCTGGACTGACACAGAGAAGCTGTCGACGCGGCTGCTGAGCACACGGACAAACTGGGACGCCCAAGCTATCAAGACCCCCCGGCAGAACCAACAGCAGGCAAGTAAGCAAACCCGTCAAAGCGGGCGCCGAAACACTCAACTATGTCAAAGGCAGTTACAGTGTGCAGCTTGGTCTCGGAAATACACACAACACTAGCCCTAGCCTCGGCCACCGCAACCTTTACAACTGCCCGCCGTGCCGGGTTGTTAAGACCCCGAGCGTTCCACACTGCAATGCTACAACTTTGTTCTCCTTCCATGAGAAAGTTCTACCAAAACAACCGGGGCGGCGCGATGAAGCACTACGCCACGCCGGCCACCACCTCGCTGTCGACGGTCGTAGAGTCCACCGCCGAAGGGTCTGCGAGACCAAACAGTGCAGAGATGGCGCGAAGCTGCTCCGGACCGAGCGGCGAGGCGAACAAGGCCGCATATTCATGCATCTGCTGCTGCGAGAGACGCTCGTCGGGGTCACACAGGCCAAGCTTCTTCATGAGGACCACCTGCGCCCTCTTGATCGCGGGAGAGGAGACACCGTGGTTGAGCTTGGCCGCCAGGCGGCGGCTACGGCGAGTCGAAGCGGACGGATTGCGTTGATAATTTCCTCAAATGCCATTCTACCATCAAAACTCCATACGGAGAATACATCCCTTTTGCTCACATCATCAGTTTTTTGAGGTACTGTCTTGCGGCAACTAAAAAAGGTAATTAGAATGGCTGCTATTGAAATAGTAGTGACAAACATACCAACTAATAGAATAATTTTTTGATCCTTTCGTCCATGATTTGCCGGGGGAAAATTACAAGGAGGCAAGCCACCAATGTCTCCACAAAGACGTTTCTTGTGGACAAACCATTCCGCTGAAACATTGTGGATCCCTTTTGGGGCGGAGCCTTCTATGAAGTTGTATGATACATCAAATGTTGATAGGCTTCGCATGCTTGCAATCGACACAGGTATGGCACCACTGAATTGGTTGTGCGAGAAGTTTATATAGATCAACATCTCTTCCTGTCCTCTCTGGCATCTCGTCTCCCTTACCGGTCTTCTCCGCTCGTGCGTCAACGGCGCTGACCTGCTTCTCATCGGCATGCCCTCACCCCCCTCCGCAGTCCCTGCAATATTGTCTTGGCGGCGGCGGCCTTGGCCCTTGGCCTCCGCGTGGATCCAAGATCGACAGCGCCATCCTCGTCGCTCGCCAATGCAGCCAAGCCCACCACGCGGTTTCGAGAGTGGTGCCTAACTGTCATTGCGGCGCGCCACCTGTGTCGTCTCGGCGGTGGTGCAGGAGGTGGTAGGAGGCCGACGAACTCCTTCCATTCAAGGTCAAATGGAAGGAGTCGATGGGAGGCGTCATAATCTAAATCGGCTAACCGTGATCGTTGATGAAATCATACCTCTCCCCTCCCTAGCAGCGGTAGAAGGTACCGTAAAAGAAACCATTTTTATGTTTTGGTGTTCCATAAAAGATAGAATATTTTTTAATGGGAAGCGACGTTTCCGTTGATAGCGAGACCCATGTGGTGACTCCGTCCATCTTAATAGCCGCCGAATTAGTTTAGACTTAGTCTTTCAGAAGTTGTCATAGGGATAGGTGCACTGATAGAAGCGAGTGTATGTACATATTTATGAGCATTGTATTGAGGCTTGCAAAAAAAAAAGATTGGCTTACATGGATTTTAGAGAAATTACATAGTCCAATTAACCACGGTGGACCAATTTTAATAGTAGAGTAGCTTCCCCTAGGGGTATCTGGCCAGCGCATGATCGAGAAAGATCAAACGGTTAGAAACAACATGTATAGTGATCCAACAGACGGAAATGATGATGGCATGAGAGACAACATAGATGGCTCAGTTATAATATCACTAATGATTAGCGGAACGAACACAGTCGAACATTACTCACCAACATAGGAGGGAGATAATCGATAATTACTTTACCATAATAAAGGGACCGTAGGCAGGTCGCCGCATTGTGCAGCTTTAGAAATCGCACGGGACCAAGACAGCCCGAAGGCCCATGTGCACGTGGAGAATAACCATGTCGGTATCACACGACGTCTCCGTGACACTGCCAGCGAAGCAGGTTGTTATACACGCAGGAAGCCCACCAGTGGCTAGTTGTGGGCTTAGCCCAAGTAAATTAGGGGCTTAGCCCACGTAAATTAGGGTTTAGAGGAGGCCGTCCTCCTATATAAACACGTGTACCCCTTCGAGATTAATCAGACAATATTCAATATAATTACTGTCTCGTCTCCTGAAGGGAGACGGGAGACCCCTGCGCCCCGGCGCACCAACCCTAGCCGCCGCCTCCTTCCTCCGCGACGGCGCCCAGCCGCTGGCAGCGAGTTCTCCAGCCTCTCCGCCCTCACTTCCTCCCTTACAACCTCCGCCCTAGACCCGGTAGAACCCTAGCCCCTACCACTTTGGTATCAGATTGCCTAGGTCTCATGGGCTCCAACAGCCCCCCCCCCCCTCGTCGACCCCATCGCCGCCGCGTCCGCCGCCGCCACCAACACCACCCCCGCCACCCCCGCCGCCATGACAGGCGCCCACGCGCTGCAGGGAGCCGCCGCCGCCAACGGAGACCAGGCCGCCGCCGCCCCCACGGGCCTCGACCTCCTGCCCGCTACTTTGGCGGATCTCGCCGACAGTCTCCGTGTCATCCGTTTCGAGCTCGCGGAGATCAAGGCCGGCCAGCACCCGCCGCCCCCACCGGCCGCCGTTCCGTCGCCGCCCCCACAGCCCGCCTCCGCCACCAGCAACGGCCGCCCCGCGTGGTGGCCTCCATCGCCCTCGCCAATTCCCACATGGATCAACGCGTCGCCCGTCTACACTCAGACTGCGGCGCGGACGACGGTTCAGGAGCCCGCCCACCCCTTTGGCGGTCCTGGCGGGTTTGTGGCCCCCTTCGCCGCGAGCACGTCCTTCAACCCAGGCCGCCAGGAGGGCGCCCCCGAGGTCCTGCCTCTGGCACAGCAGCCGCCCCGCTTCACCAAGCTGGAGTTCGCCACCTACGACGGCGCCACCGATCCCGTGAACTGGCTGAACCAGTGTGAGCGGTTTTTTGGGGGCAGCGGACTCTCAGCGCCGACCGCACGTGGATCGCCTCCTATCACCTACGGGGCGCCGCGCAGACTTGGTACTACGACCTCGAGCAGGACGAGGGCGGGATGCCACCCTGGGAGCGTTTCCGCGACCTGTGCCTCCAGCGATTTGGGCCGACCCTCCGCGGCAGCCGCCTCGCCGAGCTGGGACGCCTCGCCTTCACCACCACGGTCCAGGACTTCGCCGACCTCTTTCAGGCGCTCGCGTGCCATGCCCCGAGCGTCTCGGCACAGCAGCGCGCCGATCTCTTCGTCGGCGGCCTCCCCGACTACATCCGCGTCGACGTCGAGATGCGCGAGCCGGCGGACCTGCAGACGGCCATGTACTACGCACGAGCCTACGAGCAGCGCGCCCTCGCCATGCACCAGGTCTACGCGCAACGTGGCAGCGCTCGTCCCGCGCCCCGACCCGCCCCGACGCCCACCGCCTCGCCGCGCCCCGCACCGGCCGCTGCGCCCGCAGGCCCTCCTGCGCCGACTCGCCCCTTGATACGTCCAAAACGTATCTACTTTCCCGAACACTTTTGCTATTGTTTTGCCTCTAATTTGTGTATTTTGGATGCAACTAACACGGACTAACGCTGTTTTCAGCAGAAGCTGTTCCGGTGTCTCATTTTTGTGCGTAAATCCAACTTTCGGGAAAAACCTCGGGATTTTGACGAAGGCCCTATTTTCCCGAATACCGACGGAGCCGAAGGACAAATCAAGTGGAGGCCCGAGGGCCCCACACCATAAGGCGGCGCGGCCTAGGGGGCCCGCGCGGCCCTATGGTGTGGCCCCCTCGGCCGGCCTCCGACGCCCTCCTTCGGACTACTTATTGGCCTCGACCTAAAAACGCACGGAGGGAAGTCGAAGTCGCCAGAAACCCTCCAGAACGCCGCCACATCGCGAAACTCCGTCTCGGGAGCCAGAAGTCTCCGTTCTGGCACTCCGCCGGGACGGGGAATTGGAGGAGATCATCGCCATCATCACCGCCAACGCCTCTACATCAACCAGCCATGTTTCCCCCATCCATGTGTGAGTAATTCCCCCGCTGTAGGCCGGAGGGGATGGTAGGGATTGGATGAGATTGGTCATGTAATAGCATAAGATTGTTAGGGCATAGTGCCTAGTGTCCGTAATTGGTACTTTGATGATATTGTTGCAACTTGTTATGCTTAATGCTTGTCACTAGGGCCCGAGTGCCATGATCTCAGATCTGAACATGTTATTGTTTCATCATGATATTCATTGTTTATGGTCTTACCTGCAAGTTGTATACACATGTCGCCGTCCGAAACCAATGGCCCCGAAGTGACGTAAATCGGGACAACCGGAGGGAATGGTAGTGATGTGAGGATCACATGTGTTCACGGAGTGTTAATGCTTTGCTCCGGTACTCTATTAAAAGGAGTACCTTAATATCCAATGAGTTTCCCTAGAGGCCCGGCTGCCACCGGCTGGTAGGACAAAAGATGTTGTGCAAGTTTCTCATTGCGAGCACGTACGATTATAATTGGAACACATGCCTATTGATTGCTTTGTACTTGGACACCGTTTTATTATTATCTGCAAATGCACTGCTATGATTGTTACATGAGTTTCTCTCATCAATGCAACGCCCGTCATCCGTCCCCGTGCCTACAGTATTTTAATCCTGCTGTTTACTAAAATCACTACTCGCTGTCTTTGTTACTCCGTCGCTGTTTTACTACTACTACCGCTATAAAACTGTTACTACTCGATAAACTCTTGCGAGCAAGTCTGCTTCTAGTGCAGCTGAATTGACAACTCCGCTGTTAAGGCTTTCAAGTATTCTTTGTCTCCCCTTGTGTCGAATCAATAAATTGGGTTTTACTTCCCTCGAAGACTGTTGCGATCCCCTATACTTGAGGGTCATCAAAACTATTTTCTGGCGCCGTTGCCGGGGAGCATAGCTTTATTTGGAAGTTCACTTGGATTGATATTGTTCGATGCAAATTCTCCATCATGGGTAAACCTCGCGATACTAAGGTCGCCATATTACCATCCACTACAAGAAAAGGTACAACTCCGAGTACCTCCGCTGCTCTTGATTCGCCATCCGTGATAAGTAAACTTGTTTCACCACCACAAGCTTCAAATGTCGGTACTTCTGCCGAATCTGAAAATTCCTCTTATAATTGTGATGATGCTTCTATCGTGCTTGATAATGATGGTTCGTTAGGATCTTTTCTAGATGCTACAATTGCTAGGTCTAGACAAATTGAAAATACCTGAAACTCCTAATGAAAATGTTGTTACACCTGTTAATTCACCTGAGTCTGTTGAATACTCTAGTGATGATCTTGATGAAGATTATGTGGAACTTGATGATGATTTTATTGAAAAATGCAATGCTACTACCGATGCAAGAAAAATTAAAAAGTTGCTTGCGTAACATGCTCGTTAGATATAAACTGTCTCCCGATCCTAAATTTGCCACATCTCCTATAAACATTAAGGATAAAGATTATGATTTTTCTCTTGATCTATCTCATATAGCTATTGTTGAGAAAACACCCTTTTGTGGTACTGAAAAAGAAAGTGTTGTTGAACACATGATTGAGTTATCTACTCGAGTAGCTTGTTTTCTCGATGATGTTAAGAAGCGTACTTACTTTGTTGCTAAAATCTTTCCATTCTCATTAAAGGATGACGCTAAAACTTGGTATAATAGTTTGCCACCTAATTCTATTAAAAGTCCAAAAGAATTGCTTGATGTTTTCTTCCGTAAATACTTTCCTGCTAGTGCTCGACATGTTGCTTTGCAGAGAATTTATAATTTTGACTAGGAAGATGGAGAGAAATTGCCTGACGCTTGGGCGAGATTTTGCTCTCTTATTAGAGCTCGGCCTGACCATGATTGGGAAAAGCATGATTTACTTGATATATTTTATAGTGGACTAACCATTGAGTCTAGGGAATACCTGGATAGTTGTGCTGATTGTGTTTTCAGGAAAAGAACTCCGTACGACGTCGAAGAATTATTGGCTAAAATAGGCCGGAATCATGATGATTGGACTACGCCCGAACCAACTCCAACGCCAATATTGAAGAAGAGGGGTTTAATTAAATTGAATGATGAAGATATGAGGGAAGCCAAGAAGTCTCTCAAGGAGAAAGGTATTAAATCTAAAGATGTGAAGAATCTTCCTCCCATAGAAGATATATGTGAGATAATTCCCCCTTCATCCATGATTGAGGTAAATTCCTTCAGACGCTTTACTACGGAAGATATTCCGTATTCAAAACCTCCTGCGCAATGCTTAGATGAGTTTGATAATTATAATGTTAAGCAAGAAAATTTTAATATGAGAGTAGAGAATCATCTAATGGAAAATTCTCAAGCTATTAGTGAATTGCATGATATTGTGGAGAGAACCTCCAATGATGTTAAGATGCTTGTTAAACATTTTCATATGGTTCAAACTCAAATTTATCAACTCACTAAAGTGCAAAATGACTTGTTGGGAAATAATGCTAAAGAAAAACATGCTTATGAAGTAACAACTAGAGGTGGTGTTTCTACCCGGGATCCTCTATATCCCGAAGGGCATCCCAAAAGAGTTGAACAAGATTCTCAACGAACTAAAACTAGTGCTCCATCTAAGAAAAAGAAAAAGAAACATAAGAATGTTGTAGAATCCTCTGAACCTGTTAATGATCCTAATAGTATTTCTATTTCTGATGCTGAAACCGAAAGTGGTAATGAACATGATAAAGATAATGATAAGAATGATACTCCTGATAAAGAAGAGGTTGAAGAAGAACCTGAAAAGCATGCTAAAAATAAAAAGTACACTAAAGAAGATTTTATTGCTGAGAAACATAGTAATGAAAGAGAACCTTGGGTTCAAAAGCAAATGCCTTTTCCCTGCTAAGAAACTAAAATCAAAGGAAGAAGAACACTATAATAAATTTTGTGATTGGATGAAACCTTTATTCTTGCAAATCCCTTTGACTGATGCTATTAAATTGCCTCCTTATTCGAAGTATATGAAAGATATTGTTACTAACAAAAGGAAAATCCCCAATGAGGAAATTTCTACTATGCTTGCTAATTACTCTTTCAATGGCAAAGTTCCAAAGAAGTTGGGCGACCCAGGTATAGCTACTATTCCTTGTTCTATTAAGAATAATTATGTTAAAACTGCTCTATGTGACTTGGGAGCCGGTGTTAGGGTTATGCCTTTTTCTCTTTATAAGAGACTTTACTTAGATAAGTTGATACCTACGGATATATCTTTGCAAATGGCTGATAAATCTACTGCTATTCCTGTTGGTATATGTGAGGATGTTCCTGTTCAAGTTACTAATAACTGCTTGATATTAACTCGATTTTGTTGTGTTGGAAATGCCTGAAGATGATAATATGTCTATTATTCTTGGGAGACCTTTTCTTAACACCGCATGGGCTGTTATTGATTGCAATAAAGGAAAGGTTACTTTCAATGTTGATGATAGGGAGCATACCGTTTATTTTCCCAAGAGGATTGAAAAAGCGTGCGGAGTTAATACTATTTCTAATGTGAGAACTATCAAAGTGGGAACTATTGATTGTCCTATATATGAGCCTAAAGAAGAATATCAAACTCTTATGATTGGATCTATATCAATACAATTCAAGGTAACATGATTGATTTGAGGTTTATGTCTTCTTATGCTATGTAAAATTTATTTGGTGGCAAGACTTGATCAACCTTGTTAACAAATACTTTTTATATGCATAGAGGAGGTAAACAACATCTCTTTCTTCCTCCACTTGCTCTAGTTGCTGTAGCACTTTTATTTTGCAAAGTTCCTTAGTTAATTGGATATTTCAAAAAATTTCCTGGCCAGTAATAATAAACTTAATACCTAGAAATGTGCATTTTTCAAAGTTTTCAAAAATTCGCAAAAATTATACCGTTGGTCCTATTTTTCGACGAGGCACTCGGGAGCACCAGGGATGACCGGTGGGGCACCCCAGGTGGCACTCCACAGTGCCGGCGCGGCCAGCAAGGGGGGCGCGCCACCCTGGTGTGTGGGCCCCCCTTTACCCCACTTTAACATCTCTTCCTCCCACACTCTTCTCTCTCCCGAAAAAATCGACACCAGCTTCCTCTCACTCGTGTTTTTGCTCAAGAACTCCAGATTTCCCGATCTCTTTGCTCAGCCCAGATTTCTGTCTGAAATTTGGCACATTTGCTCTTCGGTATGTGACTCCTTCGATTATCCAAGTAGAATTTTGTTTGGTGGAGTATATCTTGCATATTTTGCTGCTGTAGGTAACATGTTTAGTGAGCTTGCATGCTTGTTCTAAGTGGTAGAAATTAGTTTTGATGCATGCTTAGTGCTCTAGCAAGTTCCTATGGTAGTTTCCCTCAATTATATGTCACCGAATCAAATTTTATATTGTTTGTTGAAAAATTTCAGAAAATGGAAGGGAGTAGGCACCCACTTAACCAACAAAAATTGGAGGTGCAACAGGTCATGAGAGTTCACCGGGAAGAAGGAGTATATCCCACTTACTATCCGTGCGTGGATTTTATGAGAAGTGCGGGGATTTTACAAGATGTTCAAAGACTAATCTCTCGTGCAGGATTGGATGATTTTGTTGATGGTGAACCATGCCAATATGCAAAACTGACTATGTCAGTAGTGCAAGACTTTAAATTCAATTGGTCACGATCTAACCCCATGGTTCAGTACAAAATTTATAATAAAACTGTCAACTTGCCATTCAATGATTTTTGTGCAAGCAATCGTAGTGCCGCAATGGGGATCATGCGAGAAGATAAAGGGATCGCCGCAAGAGTTCTTAGACCTCTTCAAGATGATTTGTCATGGAAGAAGCTTCTCAGAGGATGGTGGTAAAATCAGTAGCATTCATTTCCCAGCTATTCGTTACTTTGCTTATTTCATTACCAAGTGCGTTCTAGCAAGAAAGAATGGAAGTAAAGTATCTATCCAGGATCTAGCCTTTCTAGCTGCTGCATTACAAGGTAATAGGACTTATAACTTGGGAGCTTTGATAGCCAACAGACTTGCTACTAACCGTGAGAAGGGAGGAATTTGTGGAGGTCTCATCGCCTCTCGCTTATTAGCTATGCATAATGTAGAACCTCACCATCTTGATATTCGGCTCCCCATAGAGAAACTTGACATAGTCTCCATGATTAAGCATGAATTTGTTTCGATTCGTCTAATTTGAGAAACCTGTCTTACGTAATAACATTTTACAAGAAATCTTGGACAATGACTAAGAAAGTTGAAAAATTAGTAGGATTGCCTCGCACCTTCTCTCGTTTAACCTTGATTCCAGGGAGGATTGGTCAGTCACGGAAAGTGCAGTTAATGCATACATAGAGGGAGGAAGCCATCGTGCAAGAGGCAACACGGAGGAGACCGAGGAACACCTCGACTCGTCATCAGATGCAGCAAGCTCTTCGCATCAACAAGTTGGGCATGAGGAGCCTCCACGCTTTTCTTCTACATCAGTACCTTATTATGACTACTCCATGTACGATCCACCGGCATGGAACCCAGACCCTCGTTGGGGTTGATCTCCACTTAGGCCAAAAGCCTAAGCTTGGGGGGAGGTATACCGGCATCACTCATTATTTGCATATTATGGTTGCTGGATACTTGTACATACTTGTTTAATTTCTTTGAGTGGTTTTCTAATGAGAGGAAGATGATATTTGGGGAAGTGCTGCCTGAAAACAGATTCTGGACTGTTACTAGAAAAATTCGTGCGCACAGCCAGAACGTTATTTTGAGCTGCCAATTTTTGTGCAGGTTCCCCAGGTTGTTATCTAACTTTCATTAGTTGAACACTTTTCGATCTGAGCAACGTAAGATTTTTGTAAAAATCGATTTCTGTACTGCTGTCAGGTTTTGGCAGATTTCTGCCATCTCGCTTTTCTGTGTTTCTTTTAGTTTTCATTTTCTTGTTTTTGCTTTGTTTCTTTCCTAAAACACAAAAAGACCAAAAATATTTCTGTTGTTTCTCTTCACCACTTGTTTACTTTAGTTTCTTGCATTTGTTTCGCTTTATTTGCTATTGCTAGTTTGCTATAAGAAAACCCAAAAAGATTTTGCTTTGTTTGCTTGTTTCCTTTTGTTTTTGTTCCCAAATTCGAAAACACCAAAAATATTTGCTGTTCTTCTTTGGTTTTGTAAAGTTCTTTATGAGTTCAATGGTCTTCGGTGGCTGGAGCGTGGTTTTCATTTCATATTATCCAAGCTACACAAGTGAAAGGCAATGATGACGATATTCGACAATCTGATTGTGGTGAGAGGCTGGTATGAACTCTATTTGTTTTCATTTTTGTACATATACTCATCCATGTGAGCATGCTTAGTTGGTTCATGTGAGGTATATGTCATTTAAGAAAGTCTAGTAGTTCATGATCTCTCATGTTTAGCTCCAATTTATTAATATGAGTAGCATGTCATGGATGTTTGCTTGCATTGTTTTATTCATAGATAGGTATGATATTGTGGTATCCTCCTCTGAATAATTCGTTTGAATTAACTTGGCACATTCTCACGCATGCATATGACTGAAAAAGTCAATTAAGCCTCAATGATTTACATTGCTTCAGAGTTCTTGTATCACTTTTATGCCTCAGTTAATTTATTTTGCCGCAAGCATGATTATGACAAGCTTATTGCTCTCTTGATTTGTCGCTCCCTAGTCTTTTGCTAGCCTTCACTTGTACCGAGCGGGAACGCTGCTCGTGCTTCCAAACACATGAAAACCAAGTTATTCCAGAGTGTCCACCATAAATACCTATGCATGGCATTTCAAACCATTCCAAGTAAATTCTCATGCGCTACCTTTAAACCTTCAAAAATGCTTCTCAATTTGTGTTAATGTTTCATAGCTCATGAGGAAGTATGTGGTGTTTCACTTTCAACCTTGTCATTTACTCTTGACGGGCTTTCATATGGACTAGTGGCACATCCGCTTATCCAATAATTTTGCAAAAAGAGCTGGCAGTGGGGTTCCCAGCCCCGATTAATCAAACTTCATTAATAATTCTCTTCACATGTGTTTTGCTCTGATCCATCAGTAAGCAACTTAATTTTGCAAATAGACACTCCTCCATGGTATGTGATTAATGGAAGACACCCGAGGATTCGGTTAGCCATGGCTTGTGTAAGCAAAGGTTGGGGGGAGTGTCACCCATAATAAAACTAAAATACGTGTGTAAACAAAAGAGAAGAGGGATGATCTACCTTGCCGGTAGAGATAACGTCCTTCATGGGAGCCGCTCTTGAAAGTCCGGTTGGCGAGGTAGTTGGTGTACCCATTACCATACGTTGACAACAACAAACACCTCTCAAAATAATTTTACTCCCGCTTTACAAATGAAAAGCTCTAGCGCATGTTAATCCCTCGCTTCCTCTCGCGAAGGGTCAATCTTTTACTTTTATGTTGTGTCTCCATCCTTTCTTTGAGCACTTTCTTGAGAGCACAACTGTCATTCTTAGTATAATATGCTTGTCTCAAAATATGATTGATTGTGGTATAACTTCGATGCTTTTATCTTTGACAATCACTACTTCTAGTCTTTCTATGAACCTCAGAGGTGCCCGGGCATTTATGTTTTGCCGATCAAATACAGGCAAGCGAGATACCACTTTATCATACTCTCTTATGAACAGTGCAATCCTGCTTATATACATGATTCATGATGCTTATTATTAATTGTTGGTACCTCTTCATGATTGACATAGCTATTGGATGATCTTATTTGCATGTATCTTATTATGAACTGCCTAAGTGTTAGCCATAGCATGAGAATATTTACATCATATGAACAAATGTGTTCGTGAAAGTTCTTTTATCGCTCAGTTGTTAACTGAATTGCTTGAGGACAAGCAATAAGCTAAGCTTGAGGGGAGTTGATACGTCCAAAACGTATCTACTTTCCCGAACACTTTTGCTATTGTTTTGCCTCTAATTTGTGTATTTTGGATGCAACTAACACTGACTAACGCTGTTTTCAGCAGAACTGTTCAGGTGTCTCGTTTTTGTGCAGAAATCCAACTTTCAGGAAAACCTCGGGATTTTGACAGAAGGCCCTATTTTCCTGCAATCGACGGAGCCGGAAGGACAAATCAAGTGGAGGCCCGAGGGCCCCACACCATAAGGCGGCGCGGCCTAGGGGGGCCCGCGCGGCCCTATGGTGTGGCCCCCTCGGCCGGCCTCCGACGCCCTCCTTCGGACTATGTGGTGACCCAGCATACCACTGCATGGTGTAGTATGCAAGTCTGATATAACATCAATGAAACACCGTTCCACTAGTATTATATCGCTCAGAGTGGTACAACAGAAACATATGCGGGTCCAAGGCATGTCTATAGAATTACACCATTTACTCTGTTACATAAGATCATCACAGCCTCCTACTTTACAATGAGGTAAAACTGCAAATAAACTCCAGAAGAACAACTCGTAGTCTAGACTTATCACGAACTCTATTAGTAGAGTATTTAACTAGCTAAAGAGGCTTAGAATAGATTCTAGCTAAGTAGGAGCTAGGTTTAGGAAACTAGTTCCCTTCTATGGCTAAACTAGGTTTTTTCCTTGATGTATGTGGTATTCAACTCCTTCGACAGGTCTTGTCTCTTGAAGTAGTTGTTGACTCCTCGATCTCTCGAGTTGCATTGTAGATCCTCCTTCGATGCCTCCATATCTAAGCGTGGGATTTAAGAGTGGGATGAGTACGAGCGTACTCAACAAGTTCATTATAGGAAAGAGGTGTTTAATGCACTAGCTACGGTATTAGACCAGTAAAGTCTAATACCAATGCAGGTTTTGATAAACATTTCTTCAAGAGATTGCTTTTATTTCAAAGAGCTATGTCCGTCAGCCTTCACCGGTTTACTAGAACTTCATGGAGCTCCTTTCCGGCAGCGTTCGCAGTTCCTCAATCCCGGAACAGGGAGTGACAGGTCACAGTTCTTTACACTCTGCAGAGGTGTGTTGCTTTACCCATAAGAGATCTTAACCTTGGTGCCAACCGGGCAGCTTTCCCGTCCACACTTCCTTCGGTGTGAGGCCCGGTATAAGGTCTAGCCAATCATGTTCCTCCGCTGCCTCGCACACCCACCATTTGTTGCAACCCCCGACCCTGGGTCCTCGTCGGTCCTCTTACACCAATTAAGGATGGACCCCGACCACGACAACGAGTTTGGGACTCGTTAACCAAACTCCTTCGCGGTGAGCTGCAACCCATCATAGACCACTTACCGTGGGGAATTAGAATGGGATCCCCACCCCACCGCTTGCCCAACCTGGGTCAAGTGTCTACGGTAAGCGCATCCGTTGATGTACGAGAGGTGGAAACACTTTTGACTACTCCGTCCCACTCCGGATCTTATGGTTAACACGGGTGTTACGGCACAAGAATCATCGGCGACATTTGTTGTTTAATCCTAGATGGATATTAACCCTTGCAATGGAACCTCCACCATATCAACACAATCCATGGTTCCATTGCCCACCACATAGTCATATTCATAGTTATGAAAGTAGTGGTTTTGATTTTTATGCAATAGTGATAACCATAATACTTTGCAAGTAATTTGATAGAAATACTCAAATGACATGAGCAAGTGATGAACTTGCCTTTCTTGACTGCAAGATTATGCAAGCAATGTCTTCGATACGCAATAACTCCAAATTCTGAAATAGCATCATCGTCCGTAAGGACGATGTTTAAAAGATTGGCAAGGATGCAATAATGCATAAGTATGAGATGCAATCGCTCTAAGCGTGACCTAACCCCGATGATTTAGGAATAGTGAGTGGTAATGATTGGTTCAGGGTGTGTTGCACTTTTAGAGTGATTCACAATCAAGGTTCTTATTAAGGATTGGTTGATTGGTATTATAAACAGGTGCTGTAATATATCATAATAATAACACTAATAGCACATAACAATAATATATGGTATAATCCTAACATGTAATGAGTAGTGGTTGGTTTTAGCACTATATGTCATGGTTAATGATTGATTATTATATACTTCAAAAGAATAACTTTTGAAGAACATGTTCTTAATAAAGAACAAGTATGACAATTGGGTTTGTGTTTTGTTATAATTTATTCTGGTTCCAAGTAGTTTCTGGAGTAAGTATAAGATGGATCACAACATAGTTGGATTCATCAGCAACTAGGGCTTGTAAGGTTGAGATAAGCCTAGGCATCTTAAGCAATTCATTATGCATGGCTATTGCCAGGGTTTGTTTATCTTCCTAGTGATAGCTGGCTAGGGTTTATAGGTCCTTATAAGCAGGGTTGATGATGATTCCTTATTTTCTTCAAAAGAATAACTTTTGAAGAACATACTTCTTAAATAATAAGAAGTATATCAATTAGGGTTGAGTTTGTCTAGGGTTTGCTTATTTAATTCCCTAAGTAAGGATTGGTTGGTTCCTAAATAGGATGATTCATAATTATCTAATACTAGTAGGTTTTAGTGGAACAGGGTTATGTAGTGCAAAATAATAGGTATGGTTGCTATTTGGGTTCATCACTATGGTCTGATGTTAAGTAAGGATGATTAAAGATTAGTGTCTCAGAAAATAGGAACTAGAGCTGGTCCTATTTGATCATCTAGGTATGAACACATGAAATACCAATATATTAAAGATGAGTCTCTATTATTTTATGAAGTCATTGCAATTGTTTAGTTGCTACTATGGATCTATGAATGAAATTAAAGTATCATGATCACATGTTCTAACTTAGGGTTTAGGTTTAGAAGCAAGTTATGGTTCATATGAACTATTGGGCTAGGGTTCCTAATTGAATTAGGGCTTTGGGTTTCACATGAAATGATGAGGTTCTAGTTTTCTTTCTTATGGAACTAGGGTTTACTGATTACACTATAGTTCATGAGTTAATAACTTCATTAATAAAGTTGAAGTTATTAATAGCTTTGCAACAAAAATAATATTAGACTTTTCATTTTATTATTTTTAAGGAATCAATAATTAAGATAATTATTATTCAAGTTTTAAATAGTAGTTGAAATAAAGATATATTTCTTTTTAATTCTTTTATAGGTTTTGGGATTATATTTTGAAGTAATGTTGAGTTAGGGTTTCCATAAGATTAAACCTGATCAACAATGTTTGTATTATAAGAAATTATAATACAAGGTGATATTTATTAATTTCTTGATGGAACAAATAAAAACAAGAAAATTATATTTTTAGTATTTAAGTCTTAACAATTCAAGATTTAAAATTGGTATTCTGAAACCTAGAGGACAAAATCATATTATTATTATTTAAATTTTACAGTATTTGTTGCTGGTTTTGTTTTGCTTATAATTTTCCTCTAGTTCAGAAGTTATTTCTATCTAATTGTTTTGTTATGTCACTTTATTTATTTAAAGAATTGTTCTAAAACAAATGGCTAAATAACTAGAGCCCAACTGGTCCAACCGGGCCAAGTTGGTCTGGCCCAAATGGCCTGCTCGGCCGGTCGGGCTCGGGTCAAGTTCGACCCGACCCAACCCCTCTCCCTCACGCTCTCCTCGTCCTCTCTCGCTCACGAGCACGCATACCCCGAGCTCCCCTTGTCCTGGCCGCGCCGCCGCTCTCTCTCCTGGCCGCCTCCAGCCCTCTCCAGCGCCGGCGAGATGGTTTCGCACCCGCCATGACGTGATCTACACCCTCCACCAGCTTGATTTGAGTTTCGTGGCTTCTCTCGTTCGTTCCCAACCTGGCGATGGCGCTGGTGTTGTTCCGGCCGTCACCACCCCGGCCAGCTGCTGGCCGACTCCGACGCCGTCGCTCGCCCACAAGGCTTCACCGCCCTCTACCTTCTTCTCCACCAAATTCCCCTTGCCGCGACGCCTCTGTTGCCCGCAACTGCACCCCAGACTAACCCTAGCCGCCTCCTATTCCGGTCGTCGACGGCCGATTTCGGCGCCGTCTCCCACGCGGCATGACGCCGCCACGGTATCCACCGCCGGCGCCCGGCCGCTCGACGCCGACCGGCGCTCACGCGCGGCCCTATCCTCGGCTAACTCGAGCCCCTCGCTGTTTCGGCGGTCGCCGGACGACACCGACGCTGCGGCGTCCACGCGTCACAGGTCAACCTCCGCCTTCTCCTCACTGCCGTGCCGCCGCCACTAGCATTGATGCCGGTAGGACGGCATCCTCTGCAACCCCGGCGTCATCGACCCGTAGCTGCTGCTGCGACTACCCCCCTCGACCTTGACGCCGGCGGGACGGTGCCGCGGACGCAACCCCGGCATCGGCTCATCGCTCCAATTCTCGACCGAACTCACTCGTGAGCTATACCTCTGCCCTCTCTGACTATGATTACAATGTGATGTGCATCCAAAACTACCATTTATGTGATTGTGTTACAATATTGCTGGGCATATAATGCCCCTGGTAATGTTGTACTGGAGCTAAATCTGGTTGTTAAATGAACCAGTGTTCTCTCAGGTGTGGTTCCTGACATACTATCTCTGTCAAACTGAATATACACTACTCAATCCTACTACTGTGTAATTCTTGTTGACCTTAGACCTATAAGATGCAACTATTGTTGCCTGCATATAGATGCTTTGCTTGGTGGCTTAATTGTGAGCTTACATACAAATTTATTATGGCTTTGATTCTGTAAAACAAGTGCAACTATGCTGCCTGATAACTCTGTGTTGGTGTTTCTCTCAATGACCAATTGATGCTGTACAGGGAGGTTCTTTGGTACTATTGTGATTTTCTTGGGCTTGGTTAAATTGATAAGAACACATTTTGTGCTTGATCTATTGGCCATGCATGTGTATATTTCTGATGGCTTTGCAGTTGGATTCAGATGATTCAATGATCATGTGATCATCTTGTGTGTGAAATGTCATATATGTGTATGTGGTGATGCTAAGGAATTGCTTGGCCAACTCCCTGCTTTCTCTCTTTTGGCTAGTAACTGATAAGAACAGACATTATCTTGATTTGGTTGCCTCGCCAGTGATGCAAAGGCTGAGGCACATACTTGAAATAAGAACAGATACTGCTATGTTGCCTTTTCATTTCTGTGATGATTTAGCATAGCACCTCTATGCCTATCTGAGAAAAATCCATCTCTCAAATCCTCCTAGACAGAGTCTAGTGGAAGGGTAGATAGATGGGAGTTTTGTATATTCATCATTTATTTTCCCTGATTCTATTTGTGCAAACTAGTATGCTGAGATGCTTATATGAGATTGATGGATCAACCTGCTCTTGTAGAGTTTGGCCTTCTGGACTGTTGATTAATCTTCTTCTTGTGACATGCTTGCTCCTCCTTGCTAGCTTCTTGATCTGCTCCTGTTGCTACAGTAACTGGTGTTGTTCTTGTGGATCATAAGGTGTTCTTGCTTTTCTAAAGGATTGTTGGGTTCAAGCTTGCTAGATGAGCTGCGGCTTTGGCAGACGTATGCAAAGGGTGGTGCGGCTGGTTGTTTGTGTGCTAGGAAATTTCTAGTACTGTTGTGGTGCTCCTCAAGTACTGCTGATCGGTGCTTGTGGTGGTGACAACACATGCTATGCATGTGGTGACTGTGCTGCCTGTGTGTGCTCCTGGTACATCGCATGTGGTCTAGTAGATATTTTGTGCCTCCTAGTGCAAGGCACGGCTGGTGCTTGTACTTATCCTGTATTAGCCTTTATTTCTAGTACTGCTATGTGTGTAAACCTGTGAGCCTTATCTGATGGTTGAGATCTGGTTAGTGATCTGCTTATCGAGCATGGCCGAGCAACTAAGATGTAGTTGTATTAATCGATAATGTGTGATTCAATAATAATTAGGCTTTTTGCTTAATTACCAGTGGCTTAGTAATATTTGATTAGGATCATATTGACTTTTCCATGTCAAAATTGATCCAGTAGAATTGATTAGTGGCTTTCTCTTTAAGGAATTTGACTAGATTAGAGGGATTAATTAGTTTCCTTTGTTGCCTAAGAGAAGTGGATCAAATACTGTTGCCCTTGTCCCTTATTTGATATGGATCAGATGTGCTCACTTGTCCCTGGTGCCTATTTGCTCATTGTTGCCTAATGATACAGAATGATCCATTGATCCCTCTTATGATCCAGAGATGATACATGATTCCCAAAGCAGCCTAGAAATTGAAATTGATCCCTCTAATCCACAATTTAGATATTAGGACAAGTTCCTAATGTCTAGTAGTTGAGTTCCAATTATCAAAATGCCTCATCCTTGATGATGGCGACATTTTAACCATAACCCAATATTTTCCCTTTTTCTTTGTTTTGTTTCTCTTATTGCAGGAAAAGAAGAAGATTCGAAGATTGGGAAGATCAAGATTTAGTATAGGAATTCTTTTTTATTCTTTTGTAATCTTTCTATATTTCTATTTATATGACTTGTAAATAGTTGGGTAATGATATTTGTAATAAAGTTTAAGTCATTTATTCATTTGAATTATCAAATGTATGTACTTTTACCTATAATATTTATATACTTGTTTCAATTTCAAATTCCAATTCAAATTCTTATTTGAATTTTTGTTTCCATATTTGAATTTGAATTCAAATTGTTTCCCCCAAAACACATGAGTTCAGAAAGGTCATGTCGAGATTTATCGCACCCACATCGAAGACTAACTCAATTCCACCGATGTAAGAGAAACCTCGACCCCTTTGGAGGTTTTAAACAAAAGCGCGAAAATTCCCCGGATTTTCTATGCATGAATGCAATGCACACATCTGTTTCCTCTCTTTTTGTAACCCCAAATACTGGGATATTACAGTCTCTACCCCTTAAACTAAACTTTGTCCTCGAAGTTTGAACTCTCTCACGTTTCCGAAGTGTGGATCTGACTTATGCAGACTACGACTTGTCTCGAACTCCGTGATGGTCTTGGTAGATATAATTGAATATATCACTTGTCCCGATTCTTCCTGGAATCCATTAGTGTCTGTCTCTGAACATTAGTTTCTTACTCCAGTTCTATGATTTTTCTCTGGAATCTAATAATATCTGTCTCTGAACCATGGCTCTTACTTTGATTCATTGATTTCTTCCAACTATTATAATCTTGTTTCCTATCTCATTGAAGATTCAATGATTAGGACTTCTTCTTGTCCTGGCAGTCTTTATTGAGGACTAATTGGTTAACATTCTCCTATTTGATAAAATAGGTCTTTGTTTTTCCTTTACTACCAAAACTTCAATATTGGTACTTAGTAAGGTACTTACCATGAGAATGATCATGATGGTTTATTTCCCTAAGAATGGATTAGACTCATTTAGTCTATCCAATCATGGATTATAGTTAATACCTAAAACTATTTTGGTTTCTTTAGGTTCCATGAAAGGAATCTTTCAAATGGACTTTAGTTTTGGTATAGTCAATATCCTTCAGTCTTTGGCCACCTTGAGCTATATTTGTCTCTGATATTTCCTTCGTCCAACTTCTTTATCTTTGACTTAATTGAGCTTAAGTACTTCTGAGTAGATATTACTCACTTGCTCAAGTTGTAATCCACTTCTTACGTCCTCGAGGTATGAACCTCGGCTTCTGGTCTGACATCCTTCTGAAAGTAATGTTCAACAATCTTATGAAAATAAGATCGAACTTCCTCTCGGCTCGGACCTTCTCGCTTCTATCTAGCTTAGAGTATTGAGTTATTGTACATCAAACTCAATCTTTACTCTACCCCTTAGAGTTTTCTTATGGTCTTCAACTCCTTTTCTCCAACTATTGGATTGATGGTTAGAATATTGGTCTAGGTGTAGCTTATGGTTTATATTCTTCTAAGGTCTCGTGAAGAATCCTTGTGGTGTATCCACTCAATTTTGGACATCCAATGTGAATCCTTTGACTAAATGATTATAGATTAGTGTTATTTGGCTAACAAAGTTTTATTTGTTCAAAATTTCTTGGTTCAAATAATCCAATGATGGACGACTTGATACCAATTGTGGCTATATGTTATCTAAAAATGGATTCTAGTATAGGTTCTGATCAACTGGACGAGACATCTTCTACTTTATCTCGCAGTGTTGATCCTATACCACAACCGTGGTCTTCTGATATCAACTATGGTCTTCTTATATCTGCTATGGTTTCTTATATCATCTTCCTTCTTCGAGGGTTTATTGTTGCAAGAAAACCACTAGCTGACACTATGAATATAGTATCCTAAGTGATTTCCCATGCATTCCCTCTTCTCTAATGACTATGGTTCTACTTCTACTACTCTATAATCACCAGATTTCTCACCTTCATGCTTCTTATGTACTAAAGTACTCCTCTTGTTGAGGCAAAACATGAATTTTGGTGAGTACTTCCTTCGAGTATTGTGGTTACTTCCCACAACTTTTACTTCCTTTTTCTGATGAACCTTCACCTTGGCTTCAGAATCTTTAGAATTCGTCACTTCCTCACACGAATACCATTACCCTCTAGATCTATATCATCAAGTAAAGACTTGATATTGCAACATGAATTTGCATATCAACGTCAAACTTCATGTATGGATCTAGTCAAACAATGAGAATCCAATAAAATCCAAGAAGATTCAGCTTTGTGCATATAATACACATCATCATAAGCCTGAATATAGTATTTGAGTAAGACATCTCTAAACATCAGGCTGAGATGTGTAGTATATAACACCACATAAGATAGGTTTATATCGTGATACATAGCACGAGTATATGGGATTCTACTATTTGTCTTGACATTTACCTGAATTGCACAATTGCAATGAGATAAACTTGAAACAAAGTGGTCTAGGCTAGTTAAGGTTAATCTAATTTTCTCTTGAAGTACTACTTAACTTCTATTTTGTTGAGGACTATCTCACATGATATGTCTAGGTTCTAACATTGCTATTCTAAACACATAACTATAGAAATATAGCTCATATACTTTCATATGTTCTTACCATATAACTAGGGTTCTGATGTACTTGACACAGTTCCCATGGTTTTGGAACACAATCTTACTCTATTGTTTCGCGTCTAACTTCTTATCAACTCCTCCTAAGTATTTATGATATTCTAGCCCATCACATAACGATTCTCGGGTGAATCATATATGATTTCTATCTCTACCATGTAAGTAGTCATATATTATTCCTATTCCCTCTTCCTTTCCTCCCATGATTGACTCATCATGGTCTATACTATCTAATATAACTCATAGTTATTACTTACTATCATTTGTTTCACATGTTTGGATAATTTACTTACTCATTACTTAACTTGGTCTACATCTTCTATTAGGATATCTTAATTATCTTTATTACTTGATATAACTCCTAATACAGTTTTGGATAACTCTTACTTAATCATAATATATGTTGGTACACATCTTCCAATAGGATAGTTTCCTTATGGTTGTATCCTCTCTTTGGACTACCATGTATTGTACACCAACAGTGATCTACTCATCTTTTGTTTTAAGGACTTATTGATGTTCTACATACTTGGGATTGGCTATCTTTACTTAGTAAAGATAGGTAAGAAATGTTGACTCAAGTGTGTCAGGATTATTTTCAAGTGAATATCCATCTCAAGTCATAAGAATTATTTGGTTTACCTAAGACAACTCCCTATAGACACTACCAATCCTATAGGTCTCCTTTAAAGGGTTTTAATCCTAAGGTCAAAGCATTTGCTCTGATAACCAACTGTGGTGACCCGACATACCACCTGCATGGTGTAGTATGCAAGTCCGATATAACATCAATGAAACACCGTTCCACTAGTATTATATCGCTCGAGTGGTACAACGAAACATATGCGGGTCCAAGGCATGTCTATAGAATTACATCATTTACTCTGTTACATAAGATCATCACAGACCTCCTACTTTACAATGAGGTAAAGCCGCAAATAAACTCCGAGAAGAACAACTCGTAGTCTAGACTTATCACGAACTCTATTAGTAGAGTATTTAACTAGCTAAAGAGGCTTAGAATAGATTCTAGCTAAGTAGGAGCTAGGTTTAGGAAACTAGTTCCCTTCTATGGCTAAACTAGGTTTTTTCCTTGATGTATGTGGTATTCAACTCCTCTGACAGGTCTTGTCTCTTGAAGTAGTTGTTGACTCCTCGATCTCTGAGTTGCATTGTAGATCCTCCTTCGATGCCTCCATATCTAAGCAGGGGATTTAAGAGTGGGATGAGTACGAGCGTACTCAACAAGTTCATTATAGGAAAGAGGTGTTTAATGCACTAGCTACGGTATTAGACCAGAAAGTCTAATACCAATGCAGGTTTTGATAAACATTTCTTCAAGAGATTGTTTTTATTTCAAAGAGCTATGTCCGTCAGCCTTCACCGGTTTACTAGAACTTCATGGAGCTCCTTTCCGGCCGCGTTCGCAGTTCCTCAATCCCGGAACGAGGAGTGACAGGTCACGATTCTTTACACTCTGCAGAGGTGTGTTGCTTTACCCATAAGAGATCTTAACCTTGGTGCCAACCGGGCAGCTTTCCCGTCCACACTTCCTTCGGTGTGAGGCCCGTATAAGGTCTAGCCAATCATGTTCCTCCGCTGCCTCGCACACCCACCATTTGTTGCAAACCCCGACCCTGGGTCCTCGTCGGTCCTCTTACACCAATTAAGGATGGACCCCGACCACGACAACAGTTTGGGACTCGTTAACCAAACTCCTTCGCCGGTAGCTGCAACCCATCATAGACCACTTACCGTGGGGAATTAGAATGGGATCCCCACCCCACCGCTTGCCCAACCTGGGTCAAGTGTCTACGGTAAGCGCATCCGTTGATGTACGAGAGGTGGAAACACTTTTGACTACTCCGTCCCACTCCAGATCTTATGGTTAACACGGGTGTTACGGCACAAGAATCACTGGCGACATTTGTTGTTTAATCCTAGATGGATATTAACCCTTGCAATGGAACCTCCACCATCTCAACACAATCCATGGTTCCTTTGCCCACCATATAGTCATATTCATAGTTATGAAAGTAGTGGTTTTGGTTTTTATGCAATAGTGATAACCATAATACTTTGCAAGTAATTTGATAGAAATACTCAAATGACATGAGCAAGTGATGAACTTGCCTTTCTTGACTGCAAGATTATGCAAGCAATGTCTTCGATACGCAATAACTCCAAATTCTGAAATAGCATCATCGTCCGGTAAGGACGATGTTTAAAAGATTGGCAAGGATGCAATAATGCATAAGTATGAGATGCAATCGCTCTAAGCGTGACCTAACCCCGATGATTTAGGAATAGTGAGTGGTAATGATTGGTTCAGGGTGTGTTGCACTTTTAGAGTGATTCACAATCAAGGTTCTTATTAAGGATTGGTTGATTGGTATTATAAACAGGTGCTGTAATATATCATAATAATAACACTAATAGCACATAACAATAATATATGGTATAATCCTAACATGTAATGAGTAGTGGTTGGTTTTAGCACTATATGTCATGGTTAATGATTGATTATTATATACTTCAAAAGAATAAATTTTGAAGAACATGTTCTTTAATAAAGAACAAGTATGACAATTGGGTTTGTGTTTTGTTATAATTTATTCTGGTTCCAAGTAGTTTCTGGAGTAAGTATAAGATGGATCACAACATAGTTGGATTCATCAGCAACTAGGGCTTGTAAGGTTGAGATAAGCCTAGGCATCTTAAGAAATTCATTATGCATGGCTATTGCCAGGGTTGGTTTATCTTCCTAGTGATAGCTGGCTAGGGTTTATAGGTCCTTATAAGCAGGGTTGATGATGATTCCTTATTTTCTTCAAAAGAATAACTTTTGAAGAACATACTTCTTAAATAATAAGAAGTATATCAATTAGGGTTGAGTTTGTCTAGGGTTTGCTTATTTAATTCCCTAAGTAAGGATTGGTTGGTTCCTAAATAGGATGATTCATAATTATCTAATACTAGTAGGTTTTAGTGGAACAGGGTTATGTAGTGCAAAATAATAGGTATGGTTGCTATTTGGGTTCATCACTATGGTCTGATGTTAATTAAGGATGATTAAAGATTAGTGTCTCAGAAAATAGGAACTAGAGCTGGTCCTATTTGATCATCTAGGTATGAACACATGTAATACCAATATATTAAAGATGAGTCTCTATTATTTTATGAAGTCATTGCAATTGTTTAGTTGCTACTATGGAGCTATGAATGAAATTAAAGTATCATGATCACATGTTCTAACTTAGGGTTTAGGTTTAGAAGCAAGTTATGGTTCATATGAACTATTGGGCTAGGGTTCCTAATTGAATTGGGGCTTTGGGTTTCACATGAAATGATGAGGTTCTAGTTTTCTTTCTTATGGAACTAGGGTTTACTGATTACACTATAGTTCATGAGTTAATAACTTCATTAATAAAGTTGAAGTTATTAATAGCTTTGCAACAAAAATAATATTAGACTTTTCATTTTATTATTTTTAAGGAATCAATAATTAAGATAATTATTATTCAAGTTTTAAATAGTAGTTGAAATAAAGATATATTTCTTTTTTAATTCTTTTATAGGTTTTGGGATTATATTTTGAAGTAATGTTGAGTTAGGGTTTCCATAAGATTAAACCTGATCAACAATGTTTGTATTATAAGAAATTATAATACAAGGTGATATTTATTAATTTCTTGATGGAACAAATAAAAACAAGAAAATTATATTTTTAGTATTTAAGTCTTAACAATTCAAGATTTAAAATTGGTATTCGAAACCTAGAGGACAAATTCATATTATTATTATTTAAATTTTACAGTATTTGTTGCTGGTTTTGTTTTGCTTATAATTTTCCTCTAGTTCAGAAGTTATTTCTATCTAATTGTTTTGTTATGTCACTTTATTTATTTAAAGAAATGTTCTAAAACAAATGGCTAAATAACTAGAGCCCAACTGGTCCAACCGGGCCAAGTTGGTCTGGCCCAAATGGCCTGCTCGGCCGGTCGGGCTCGGGTCAAGTTCGACCCGACCCAACCCCTCTCCCTCACGCTCTCCTCGTCCTCTCTCGCTCACGAGCACGCATACCCCGAGCTCCCTTGTCCCGGCCGCGCCGCCGCTCTCTCTCCTGGCCGCCTCCGGCCTCTCTCCGGCCGCCGGCGAGATGGTTTCGCACCCGCCATGACGTGATCTACACCCTCCACCAGCTTGATTTGAGTTTCGTGGCTTCTCTCGTTCGTTCCCAACCTGGCGATGGCGCTGGTGTTGTTCCGGCCGTCACCACCCCGGCCAGCTGCTGGCCGACTCCGACGCCGTCGCTCGCCCACAAGACTTCGCCGCCCTCTACCTTCTTCTCCACCAAATTCCCCTAGCCGCGACGCCTCTGTTGCCCGCAACTGCACCCCAGACTAACCCTAGCCGCCTCCTATTCCGGTCGTCGACGGCCGATTTCGGCGCCGTCTCCCACTGGCATGACGCCGCCACGGTATCCACCGCCAGCGCCCGCTGCTTCGACGCCGACCGGCGCTCACGCGCGGCCCTATCCTCGGCTAACTCGAGCCCCTGCTGTTTCGGCGGTCGCCGGACGACACCGACGCTGCGGCGTCCACGCGTCACAGGTCAACCTCCGCCTTCTCCTCACTGCCGTGCCGCCGCCACTAGCATTGACGCCGGTAGGACGGCATCCTCTGCAACCCCGGCGTCATCGACCCGTAGCTGCTGCTGCGACTACCCCCCTCGACCTTGACGCCGGCGGGACGGTGCCGCGGACGCAACCCCGGCGTCAGCTACTGCTCCAATTCTCGACTGAACTCACTGTGAGCTATACCTCTGCCCTCTCTGACTATGATTACAATGTGATGTGCATCCAAAACTACCATTTATGTGATTGTGTTACAATATTGCTGGGCATATAATGCCCCTGGCAATGTTGTACTGGAGCTAAATCTGGTTGTTAAATGAACCAGTGTTCTCTCAGGTGTGGTTCCTGACATACTATCTCTGTCAAACTGAATATACACTACTCAATCCTACTACTGTGTAATTCTTGTTGACCTTAGACCTATAAGATGCAACTATTGTTGCCTGCATATAGATGCTTTGCTTGGTGGCTTAATTGTGAGCTTACATACAAATTTATTATGGATTTGATTCTGTAAAACAAGTGCAACTATGCTGCCTGATAACTCTGTGTTGGTGTTTCTCTCAATGACCAATTGATGCTGTACAAGGAGGTTCTTTGGTACTATTGTGATTTTCTTGGGCTTGGTTAAATTGATAAGAACACATTTTGTGCTTGATCTATTGGCCATGCATGTGTATATTTCTGATGGCTTTACAGTTGGATTCAGATGATTCAATGATCATGTGATCATCTTGTGTGTGAAATGTCATATATGTGTATGTGGTGATGCTAAGGAATTGCTTGGCCAACTCCCTGCTTTCTCTCTTTTGGCTAGTAACTGATAAGAACAGACATTATCTTGATTTGGTTGCCTCGCCAGATGATGCAAAGGCTGAGGCACATACTTGAAATAAGAACAGATACTGCTATGTTGCCTTTTCATTTCTGTGATGATTTAGCATAGCACCTCTATGCCTATCTGAGAAAAATCCATCTCTCAAATCCTCCTAGACAGAGTCTAGTGGAAGGGTAGATAGATGGGAGTTTTGTATATTCATCATTTATTTTCCCTGATTCTATTTGTGCAAACTAGTATGCTGAGATGCTTATATGAGATTGATGGATCAACCTGCTCTTGTAGAGTTTGGCCTTCTGGACTGTTGATTAATCTTCTTCTTGTGACATGCTTGCTCCTCCTTGCTAGCTTCTTGATCTGCTCCTGTTGCTACGATGAATTGGTGTTGTTCTTGTGGATCATAAGGTGTTCTTGCTTTTCTAAAGGATTGTTGGGTTCAAGCTTGCTAGATGAGCTGCGGCTTTGGCAGACGTATGCAAAGGGTGGTGCGGCTGGTTGTTTGTGTGCTAGGAAATTGCTAGTACTGTTGTGGTGCTCCTCAAGTACAGCTGATCGGTGCTTGTTGTGGTGACAACACATGCTATGCATGTGGTGACTGTGCTGCCTGTGTGTGCTCCTGGTACATCGCATGTGGTCTAGTAGATATTTTGTGCCTCCTAGTGCAAGGCACGACTGGTGCTTGTACTTATCCTGTATTAGCCTTTATTTCTGGTACTGCTATGTGTGTAAACCTGTGAGCCTTATCTGATGGTTGAGATCTGGTTAGTGACTGCTTACTGAGCATGGCCGAGCATTTAAGATGTAGTTTTATTAACTGATAATGTGTGATTCAATAATAATTAGGCTTTTTGCTTAATTACCAGTGGCTTAGTAATATTTGATTAGGATCATATTGACTTTTCCATGTCAAAATTGATCCAGTAGAATTGATTAGTGGCTTTCTCTTTAAGGAATTTGACTAGATTAGAGGGATTAATTAGTTGCCTTTGTTGCCTAAGAGAAGTGGATCAAATACTGTTGCCCTTGTCCCTTATTTGATATGGATCAGATGTGCTCACTTGTCCCTGGTGCCTATTTGCTCATTGTTGCCTAATGATACAAAATGATCCATTGATCCCTCTTATGATCCAGAGATGATACATGATTCCCAAAGCTTCCTAGAAATTGAAATTGATCCCTCTAATCCACAATTTAGATATTAGGACAAGTTCCTAATGTCTAGTAGTTGAGTTCCAATTATCAAAATGCCTCATCCTTGATGATGGCGACATTTTAACCATAACCCAATATTTTCCCTTTTTCTTTGTTTTGTTTCTCTTATTGCGGGAAAAGAAGAAGATTCGAAGATTGGGAAGATCAAGATTTAGTATAGGAATTCTTTTTTATTCTTTTGTAATCTTTCTATATTTCTATTTATATGACTTGTAAATAGTTGGGTAATGATATTTGTAATAAAGTTTAAGTCATTTATTCATTTGAATTATCAAATGTATGTACTTTTACCTATAATATTTATATACTTGTTTCAATTTCAAATTCCAATTCAAATTCTTATTTGAATTTTTGTTTCCATATTTGAATTTGAATTCAAATTGTTTCCCCCAAAACACATGAGTTCAGAAAGGTCATGTCGAGATTTATCGCACCCACATCGAAGACTAACTCAATTCCACTGATGTAAGAGAAACCTCGACCCCTTTGGAGGTTTTAAACAAAAGCGCGAAAATTCCTCGGATTTTCTATGCATGAATGCAATGCACACATCTGTTTCCTCTCTTTTTGTAACCCCAAATACTGGGATATTACAGACTACTTATTGGACTCGACCTAAAAACGCACGAAGGGAAGTCGAAGTCGCCAGAAACCCTCCAGAACGCCGCCTCATCGCGAAACTCCGTCTCGGGAGCCAGAAGTCTCCGTTCTGGCACTCCGCCGGGACGGGGAATTGGAGGAGATCATCGCCATCATCACCGCCAACGCCTCTACATCAACCAGCCATGTTTCCCCCATCCATGTGTGAGTAATTCCCCCGCTGTAGGCCGGAGGGGATGGTAGGGATTGGATGAGATTGGTCATGTAATAGCATAAGATTGTTAGGGCATAGTGCCTAGTGTCCGTAATTGGTACTTTGATGATATTGTTGCAACTTGTTATGCTTAATGCTTGTCACTAGGGCCTGAGTGCCATGATCTCAGATCTGAACATGTTATTGTTTCATCATGATATTCATTGTTTATGGTCTTACCTGCAAGTTGTATACACATGTCGCTGTCCGGAACCAATGGCCCCGAAGTGACAGAAATCGGGACAACCGGAGGGAATGGTAGTGATGTGAGGATCACATGTGTTCACAGAGTGTTAATGCTTTGCTCCGGTACTCTATTAAAAGGAGTACCTTAATATCCAGTAGTTTCCCTAGAGGCCCGGCTGCCACCGGCTGGTAGGACAAAAGATGTTGTGCAAGTTTCTCATTGCGAGCACGTACGACTATAATTGGAACACATGCCTATTGATTGCTTTGTACTTGGACACCGTTTTATTATTATCTGCAAATGCCCTGCTATGATTGTTACATGAGTTTCTCTCATCCATGCAACGCCCGTCATCCGTCCCCGTGCCTACAGTATTTTAATCCTGCTGTTTACTAAAATCACTACTGCTGTCTTTGTTACTCTGCTGCTGTTTTACTACTGCTACTGCTATAAAACTGTTACTACTGATAAACTCTTGCGAGCAAGTCTGTTTCCAGGTGCAGCTGAATTGACAACTCCGCTGTTAAGGCTTTCAAGTATTCTTTGTCTCCCCTTGTGTCGAATCAATAAATTGGGTTTTACTTCCCTCGAAGACTGTTGCGATCCCCTATACTTGAGGGTCATCACCCCTTCAAGCGGCTGACGGCTGCGGAGCAGCTTGAGCGGCGCCGCCAGGGGCTGTGCTTCAACTGCGACGAGAAGTACGCACCGGGCCACACGTGCGCCCGCCTCTTCTACCTGGAGACCGTCGACGACGCCGACGTTGAGGCCCTCACCGCCGAGCTCGCGGCCGCCACCGTCACTGAGGCCGGTGTCACGATCTACGCGCCAGTCGACGCGTCCGCCTTCATCGTCTCTCTTCATGCTATGGCGGGCATCAAGACGGAAAAGACGATGCTGCTCCCGGTGACGATAAATGGGGAGCGTCTCACTGCGCTGGTGGACACGGGCTCCACGCACAACTTCCGGTCCAACACCGCCATGCGCCGCCTCGCTCTCCAGCCGGCGGGATCAGAGAAGTACAACGTCACCGTCGCCAATGGGGATCGTCTTACGTGCCAGGGCGTGGCGCGACAAGTTCCCGTGCTCGTGGGCGACGAGCCGTTCTCCATCGACTTGGGCTGCTACGACTTCATCCTCGGCCTCGACTTCCTGAGCACCTTAGGCCCCATCCTGTGGGACCTTGACGTGCTGTCCCTCATCTTCTGGCGCGAGGGCGGCCGCCGTGTTCACTGGACGGGCGTGTGCAGCACTGGCACATCCCCGCAGCTCCACCTGATGGCCGACGCGCTAGACGAGGCGCATCCGCTCCTGGCCGACTTACTGCAGCAGCACGGCGACCTCTTCGACGAGCCACAGGGCCTCCCTCCCTCGCGACCCTGTGACCACTGCATCCACCTGCTGCCAAACACGGCACCCGTAGTTGTGCGGCCGTACCGGTACCCCCAGCTGCAGAAGGACGAGCTCGGGCGCCAGGTGGCGGTCATGCTAGCACAAGGCATCATTCGGATCTCAACGTCACCGTTCTGCGCCCCCGTGCTCCTTGTGCGCAAGACCGACGTCACGTGGCGTTTCTGCATCGACTTCCGCGCCCTCAACACCATCACGTCCAAGGACAAGTTCCCCATTCCCGTTGTGGATGAGCTCCTGGACGAGCTGCATAGCGCGCGCTTCTTCACCAAGCTCGACTTGCGCTCGGGCTATCATCAGGTGCGCATGCACCCGGACGACATCGCCAAGACGGTGTTCCGCACTCACCATGGCCACTACGAGTTTTTGGTGATGCCGTTCGGCCTCTCCAACGCACCGGCGACCTTCCAGGCCCTGATGAACGACGTGCTCAGCCCCTACTTACGCCGCTTTGTGCTTGTTTTCTTTGATGATATTTTGATCTACAGCACATCCTGGGCGGAACACCTGCAGCACGTGGCCATCATCTTCAACGAGCTTCGCACGCATCGTCTTCATCTCAAGCGCTCGAAGTGCTCATTTGGCACGACCTCCGTCGCGTACTTGGGCCACGTCATCTCCGCTGACGGTGTCGCGATGGACGCGGACAAGGTCGCTACCGTCGCCGCCTGGCCAACGCCCCAGTCGCCGCGAGCTCTTCGCGGATTTTTGGGCCTCGCAGGATACTACCGGCGATACATCCAGGACTTCGGCCTCATCGCCGCGCCCCTCACGCGCCTTCTACGCCGCGACGCCTTCTCCTGGGACGAGGAGGCGGCCACGGCCTTCGCCGCCATACAGCGGGCCCTCACGACGGGTCCCGTTCTTCAGATGCCGGACTTTGATGAGCCGTTCGTGGTGGACTGCGACGCCTCCGGCATTGGCTTCGGCGCCGTACTTCACCAGGGCGAGGGTCCACTCGCCTTCTTCAGTCGCCCCTTCGGCGCGCGCCACCACAAGCTCGCCGCATATGAGCGCGAGCTGATCGGATTAGTCCAGGCGGTGCGCCACTGGCGGGCGTATCTTTGGGGCCGGACCTTCTGTGTGCGCACGGACCACTACAGCCTGAAGTTCTTGCTGGATCAGCGCCTCTCCACCGTCCCGCAGCACCAGTGGATCAGCAAGCTCTTCGGCTTCAACTTCACCGTCGAGTACCGCCCCGTGTGGTGACCCTGCATACCACTGCATGTTGTAGTATGCCAGTCGTTGATATAACATTCACGAAGTACCAATCCACAAATATTACATCCCTCAGAGTAGTACAACAGAACATAGCAGGTCCATAACTCATTCATTTATTATTACAAGCAACATGTACATATCATCTCGGAGCTCCTCTTGGGTCCTAAGAGGGATACTCATGGGTTCGAGGCGAACCCAACTTAACTTACAATATAAGATTCTTACTAGGTTATACATTTATTATCGTCGAGCAGTTAATTACTAAGAGTTCGTACCGCTCGGATACTACTACTACTTGGTAGGTCTAAGCTTGCTCTCCTCCGGAACCCTCCCCGGTTCTGTAGACTATAAGGTAGTCTACGCCTTCAATACCTCCAGAGAGGTCTGGTTCTTCATAGTCGATGACTTCAGCTCTTTCAGGGTCGTCGTTGACATAGGCATCCCTAATGGGCCTGCCGAAGATGGTACCCGAGGTTTACTGAAGGCCCACGACTCGAAGAATAAGAAGAATTGGAAGCCCAAGTTGATATTAAGGAAAGCTAGAGTTGTATTAGGAGATGATATTTGTAATCTTACGGGATGAGTTGGAAACCCTCCCGGACTTTGTAACTTGTACAATACGAATCCCTCGGCTCCACCTCCTATATAAGGAGGAGTCGAGGGACAAAGAAAGCATCGAATTTACCGTCAACACAACCCTAGTTTCATATTCGTCGAGCACTTTTCGGCTGAAACCTTCGAGATCTACTTGCCCTCTACATCTAACTAAACCCTAGTCTACAATCCGTAGGCATTGACAAGTTGATACCTTGTCAATTGGCGCCGTCTGTGGGATATAGAGGCGACAAGGAGCTGATCTCGATGGCACGTTCAAGATCGTCGACTTCATCAGTAGCAAGCAACATCATGGACAGAGGTAAACAGATCGAAACTGGTCTCGTTGATTTTGTTCCTCACCCGCCCTCCCGTTTGGATGCATATGCGTATCTGGAGGAGCCCATGAAGATGACGTTTGGAAAGTTCCACTTCCGCGTCGAGAAAGAAGGAGCGTATCGTCTCGAAGTTCCGATCTCGTCGGGATTATCGGCGGTTGGTCCTGACTTCTCAAACTCAGTATCATCCATCGAGTCAAGCGACGAGGATATTTCGTCGCCACGCTTCATCGGCAGCAGGGCAAGCGAAAAACTCGCCAAGATCTTCAGCGACATGTCCTTCGAGTCATCTGCGTAGTCCTATATAAGCGATAATTCGAGCGACACCGACAGCTTCGACCTCATCGACAAATCCGTCTCTATTGGGAAGGTCTTCACCAATCTCTATGATGGTGTGACCAAACCAAGCAAAGTGAAAACTCCAAAATATCACCAAGTTTATGCCATTGGAGAAGCAAGTCGCGATCAAGAGGAAACATCAGAGGCTTTCGACGATTTGGGAAACCCCTATGTCGATCCCTCAGATCTAAGGAGAGGTTTGGGCACTAAATATGTCGGGCCCACACCACGTGTCAGAGTTCAACTTCCACAAGCAGCATGGGATAGAGCTGCGAAAGCTTTGGATGGCTCTGAACCAATGGAGACAACTGCTACGGTCGAAGAACTGCAAGCTTATCAATATAGAATCGCCCGAGCTGGAAGAGAATTGGAAAAACAGACAGCTGCTTTGAACAGAAGAAAGGAGGCAGCTTCCGCGTCAAGCAGGCGACGGGCGGAATTAAGTCGACAATCAGGAACTTTGGGAGATAGTCACAGAGAAGCTCGGAGGAGAGCAAGATCTCGGCTGCAAAATATACCGGAAGCTGAAAGAGAGACTCTAATCCAAAACCTCGACATGTCCTTTATGTCAATCGACACGAGGGGGAATATTGCCCCAAAAACACCAGAAGCAGGGTACATGGCGACACAAGCTTTCATCTTAGCGTCCAGGCCACCTCCCGGAGATCCAAGAGAAGCGTTGTACAACATGGCCATGGCAGGATGTGGAGCCATGGGAGCAGCGTTCACAGCTACACCTCCCGAAGGAACTGCAAGGCAAAATAGTCCGAGACCTACCACAGCAGTGCAAGATCCACCAAGAGCGAGTGGAGCCAGAGACACAACAACTCAGGCCAGAGTTGATAGAGCGCGACAAGAAAGAAGGGAGCGTCGGCATTCCCCAGAACTTGCTGAAGAGGATATGTGTGGACTCCCATGTTTCACACGACGGGTCCGAAAAACTCGAGTTCCATCAGGATTCAAGCTACCCGATAGTTTCAAGAAATTCGATGGCCTGCAAGACCCCGAGGATTGGCTAGTCGATTACCTCGAGACAGTAAAATTGATAGGCGGGACCAGAGCGACAGCCATGCAGAGCATCCAGATACATCTGAGCGGAGCTGCTAGATCATGGATAAAAAAGCTTCCCCCAGGTTCAATCGACAGCTGGGAAAGTTTTGAGGACGTGTTTATCAAGAATTTCCGGTCAACCTGCAAGAACCTGCGACACTAGAGGAGTTGAGGTCATGTCGACAAAAGCATGATGAATCAATGAGGAAGTACATCCAAAGGAGGAACATCATCAAAAACTCGGCAGAAAATATATCTGACGAAAGAGCGATAGATGCGTTTGTTGCAGGAGTTCGACGAGGAGATTTCGTGGAGGACTTGGGGAGGACAAACCCAAGAACAATATCAACATTAATGGAAATAGCAAACAGATGGGCAGATGGTGAAGATGTGGTACATAACAAACGACATAGGTCCCCAGAGGAGGATCGCAGTCGAAATTTTCAAAATAGACGCCGATTTCCCCGTCAATTTTCAAGCTACGATGCACCTGGCCAAATATCGGCTGGCTTTCGGGGAAACAATGGAGGAAACAGTAGAGATGACTACCAGAGAAGTAATGCACAGCAAGGCGACAATAGAGATAACAGGCAAAATAGCGGGTCAAGGTTTCAAAGATCTTTCGTAACTCCCGAAGATATGATGAACGGGCCGTGCCAGATGCATTTTTATCTCGACAGCAATGGGAAAAGGCAATCAGGACATCTGCAGAAAGACTGCCGCAATTTCCAAGCAATGTTGCGGGTCGCAGGGATGGCTAATGCTCACGCAGCAAATAGAAACCCCCAAGGACCCAGGAGTGAGATCCACTTGCCACCTCCTCCCGCGATCACGGACGAAAATCGACACCAGCTCAGAATAGCGGCAACACCACAACCACCTCCATATGTTGATCCGAACAATAATGGTGCGGTCTCGATGATTCAAAAAGCTAGGCCATCTAATAGGGCTCAGAAGGTAATCTCGCGGCAAGTGTTTATGGCAGAAAAGATGCCTCCACCAACGGTTGAGTACCTAAATTGGTCAGGGCAAGATATTGGCTTTACAATAGCGGATCACCCGCAGCAAGTTCCTCGACCAGGGCAATCAGCACTTATCTTACCAGCAGTAATTGCGGGATTCGACGTATCTCGAGTGTTTATAGATGGCGGCTGCAGTTTAAACCTTATGTACGCAGATACGCTAAGGAAGATGAACATCTCCCTAGCAAATTTGAAACCAACCGACACACGTTTCCACGGCATCACACCAGAGAAGCCAAGTTACCCATTGGGAAGGATCAATCTCAACTTTCAGTTTGGACCCGAGAAAATTACAGGATAGAAATGTTAGAATTCGAAGTTGTGGATTTCCCGTCGCAGTATCACGCTTTGTTGGGGCGACCAGCGTATGCCAGGTTTATGGCGGTACCACATTACACGTACTTGCTTTGGAGGTTACCTGGACCTAAGGGACCAATCACGGTCAAGGGAAGCTTCGCGCTAGCCGATAAATGTGACAAAGATTTTCATCGACTATCAGAAACTTTCGGGATGCAGGCAGAATACGCAGCGTCAAGGCTTCTGACTGACTATGATGTGCTACCAGATGTAGGGAGGCCCAACAAGGAATCAACCTTCAATACAGCAAAGGATTCTAAGGAAGTGCAGATTCACCCGACGGATTCAAAGAAAACGACGTCCATCGCAACAAACATGGACCTCGCATAGGAAAGCGCGCTCGTCGAGTTCCTCCGTGAGCACTGGAAAATCTTCGCATGGTGTCCAGCTGACATGCCAGGAGTACCCAGGGAACTTGCCGAGCACCACCTAAACTTGGATCCAATAGCAAGATCAATCAAACAACCTTTGCGGCGTTTTTCGGAGCCAAACCGCAAAGCTATGCTGTCAGAGATTGACCGATTGAGAGAAGCTGGTTTCATCAAGGAGCTGCATACAGAGGCCACATGGGTCGCAAACCCAGTGTTGGTCCCGAAGAAAAACACTAAAGTCCTTCGCATGTGTGTCGACTTTACGTGTCTCAATAAACATTGTCCAAAGGACCACTTTCCCCTCCCAAGGATCGACCAAATTATCGACTCCACGGCAGGATGTGAACGTCTTTCCTTCCTGGATGCTTACTCTGGTTATAACCAGATCAGATTGAAAGAAGAGGACGAGGTCAAAACAGCGTTCATTACACCTTATGGCGTGTTTTGCTATCGAACAATGCCTTTTGGTTTAAAAAACACGGGAGCAACATACCAGAGGATGATGCAGAAGTGTATAGCAACACAGATTGGAAAACATGTACAAGTGTACATCGACGACGTCGTCATCACATCAAAAAAGGGGGCAACATTAATAGAGGACTTGAAGGAAACCTTCGACAACCTCGACAAATTTTGTCTCAAGTTGAATCCGACGAAGTGTTCTTTCGGCGTCCCTGCAGGAGAACTCCTCGGTTTCCTAGTATCAGCTAGAGGGATCGAAGCTAATCCCGAAAAAATCCAGGCTATCGTAACAATGAGGAAGCCAACAAAGTTGAAAGAAATACAACAGCTAACTGGGTGAGTCACAGCTTTAAGCAGATTCATCGCCAGGCTGGGAGAAAAGGCGTTACCGTTTTACGCCCTAATTAAACAAGGAGATAAATTCCAGTGGAACGAAGAAGCAGATAGAGCTTTCGAGGATCTTAAATGCGCAATCTCGACACCACCGATCTTGGTGGCTCCAAAAGAGAAGGAACCCCTCCTGCTATACATTGCGGCTACACCCCAAGTGGTCAGCACGGCGTTAGTTGCTGAGAGAGAAGAAGAAGGAAAACTCCATGGAGTGCGGATGCCAGTATATTTCATTAGTGAAGTATTATCGCCTTCAAAACAGAGGTACCCGCAGTACCAAAAGCTAGCATATGGAGTATTCACAACCGCAAGAAAATTGCGGCACTATTTTTCGGCGCATCCGATAATAGTGGTCAATGAGGCGCCTTTATCCAATATACTCAACAATCCAGAAGCTACAGGTCGTGTCTCCCTCTGGGGAATAGAACTTTCTCCTCGGGACATCACGTATGAAAAAAGAAAGGCAATAAAGTCACAAATTTTACCAGACTTCATCACAGAGTGGATGGAGTTGCAAAACACAGGACCTCCGGATTTATCGAGAACTTGGAATATGAACTTTGACGGGTCCAAAAGGTTAGAAGGAGCTGGAGCTGGGGTGATACTCATATCACCTGAAGGCGACAAATTGAAATATATCTTACGGATTACATTCCCAAACGCATCTAATAATGAGGCAGAATATGAAGCCCTTATACATGGGATGAAGATGGCGAAAGCCTGCGGCGCAACTCGACTAAAAATATTTGGCGACTCACAAATTGTGGCTCAGGAAGTCATGAACCAATGTGATGCGGTCAATGATAGCATGGTGGCGTACAAAGAGATGTATAATGAGCTGGAGAAACTGTTTGATGGATGCGAAGTAAACCATATCAGTAGGTTGAGCAATGATGAAGCCGACGTTCTTGCAAACATCGGGTCGCAGTGCCTCGCAATTCCTCCAGGTGTGTTCTGGGAAGAGATAACAACAAGATCCACGAAGACGAAGAAATTAACAAAGAAGGAGAAGAACGAGAAACCTTCGGGAGCTACGAAAGAAACATTGGAAGAAGAAGAAGAGGAACAGGATCTAGTACTGATGGTGCAAACCCCATGGATGCAGGCGTACATATCATACATCCTAAGAAAAACAATACCCGACGATCCAGTTGAAGCAAGGCGAGTTATTAGGCGATCCAAAGCTTTCACGATGGTCAAAGGGGAGTTGTACAAGCAAAGTATCTCGGGTGTGTTACAAAGGTGCGTTACACCCGAAGAAGGCAGAACAATCCTGAAGGACGTACACGAAGGAATATGTGGCCACCACGCGAGCAGTCGAGCTATTGCAGCCAAAGTTTTTCGAGCTGGATTCTACTGGTTGACAGCAATTGAGGACGCGAAGGAGATAGTGCGAACTTGTGACGCATGTCAGAGATTTGCCGCAAAACCCCACTCTCCGGCAGCAGAATTAATGCCAATACCCTTATCTTGGCCCTTTGCTTAATGGGGTCTCGATATGGTGGGAAAGTTACACAAAGCTTCGCTAGGAGGATACGAGTACATGTTGGTCGCTGTCGATAAATTCACCAAGTGGATAGAAGCAAAGCCGATAAACTCACCAGATGCAGCATCAACAATAAAATTCGTGAAGGGCATCGTTTTTCGATTTGGAGTACCTCAGAGCATCGTCACAGACAATGGTAGCAACTTTACGTCGAAGGAGTTCAAGGCATACTGCGCAGAAGTAGGCATCAAATTGCACTTCGCGTCAGTTGGGCACCCGCAAACCAACGGTCAAGTCGAAAAAGCCAATGGTATTATCTGCAATGGTATTAAAAAGCGCCTGCTAGGACCGCTTGAAAAAGCTCGACATACTTGGCCAGAAGAATTGCCAAGTGTTTTGTGGAGTATTCGAACAACACCACATACGGTGACACAAGAAACCCCGTTCTTTTTAGTCCACGGAGCTGAGGCAGTACTACCGATTGAAATAGAGCATGACTCCCCAAGAGTCACGGAATATGATGAAGAAACTTCAAGAAGAGCTTTGGAAGAAGATGTGGATGCACTCGACGAAGCTCGGGATGAAGTACTCTCACGAGTCACCAAATACCAGCAGGACCTGAAAAACTACCACAGTCGACGGTTGCGGCCAAGGTCTTTCCAAGTCGGGGATTTGGTCTTACGGCTCAATCAACAAAGTACTGAAAAGCTCGAGTCACCATGGCTGGGCCCTTACGTCGTTACGGAAGTAATCGAAGGAGGAGCGTACAGGATCAAAGACAAGAAGACAGGGGTTCCCGAGAAAAACCCCTGGAACGTGGCGTAGCTCAGGCGTTTTTACGCCTAGGGTTGAAATATAGTCTTCCTTTGTAAAAATACAATGTACTGAAACGCCCGCGAGTTTTCAGACGCACTCTTTTCCTTTTTCGGGGCACCGAGTGGGGCCGGGAAAGGTTTTTAATGAGGCGGGTTCGCGGTGCTGCAATATAATAAAGATAGTGGAAATATATATTTGTTCTTCGACACGATCAGAGGCTTACGCCTCGAAGTTACAATATAGATGGGTTTAAATGATAAAGTTATCTCGCCTTGGTACCAAATACCTCGCCAGATAAAACGAAGTTACAAGATAGCAATTAAAGACAAAACACTCGGGGGCTAGCACCCGCAAATATAGTATAAAAATTTGGATGCTTTGGTTCAATACCTCGCATACACAACACAAGGACCTATCACCGAAACACTCGGGGGCTTGAAGGAAGAAAAATATACAACTTACAATGTAAATACAACAAAGATATAGTTCCTATCGATAAAATACAAACTCAGTTGTGACCCAACAAGTCATCAATGTTTACTCTACTTTCTTCGGGAGCAGCACCCAAAAAATCAGCATAATGGCCGTCTGAAAAAAAGTCGGCGTCCATCCGAAGAAGGTCATCAATTATTTCCTCAGCTACTGGGGTGATCCGCGCATTGATTTTATCAACACCTCTTCGCCGTTGCCTCAGCTTTGTATGAACAGTCTCCACCACCTTTGTCATATCAAGTTTGGGGTGATAGATTTGAAGCATAATAAGGGTCACCTTGGCACCAGCTATCAGTTGAGCTTTTACAAAGCCATGGATCTTCTGCACATCCTTAAATTTCTCCATCAGTTCGAGGAGAGATTTTGGCTGAACATTCCGAGGAAACATAGCATTGACAATCTTGGATAAAGTGCTGGAACAAAACTCAAGAAATCCTCGAACTTGGCTCGAGCGGTCTTGGAATCTTACAATCTGTCGGGTACGTTCAGGCATAGCCCAGAAGAGGACGCCATGATCAAGACCCAAGTTAATAAGAAAATTTGATCTTGTATCCACTCTTTGATCCTCGGCCTCAGCATCTAAAAAGGGACCTGCTTGGTGACAATACATCAGTTAAAGGTAGAACACAGGCAAAGTAGAAAAAGGGAGAGAAGGATTAAGTCCAAGAAATATACCCGCCATTTCTGAGCTTGCCTCAATCATTAATTCAAGCAGGGAGTTTTCTCGAGAAGCAGCTTTCGCGGCTTCATCTAAGGCGGCTTCTTTGGCAGCTATGGCATCTCGAGCCTGTTGAAGTGCAATTTTCTCCCTCTCGGATGATTTCCGAGACTGCTCCATCATCGCAAGAGTCTGCTTTTTCATGGACTGAAGTTGTTGGCGAAGTTCTTGCAAATCTTGCGAAGAGTGTTGATACGTCTCCAACGTATCGATAATTTCTTGTGTTCCATGCCACATTATTGATGTTATCTACATGTTTTATGCACACTTTATGTCATATTCGTGCATTTTCTGGAACTAACCTATTAACAAGATGCCGAAGTGCCAGTTGCTGTTTTCTGCTGTTTTTGGTTTCAGAAATCCTAGTAACGAAATATTCTCGGAATCGGACGAAATCAAGACCCAGGTTCCTATTTTTCCCGGAAGCATCCAGAACACCCGAGAGCCGCCAGAGGGGGGCCCGTGGACCCCGGATGATAGGGCGGCGCGGCCCGGGCCCCGGCCGCGCCGCCATATGGTGTGGCCCCCCGTTAGCCCTCCTGCGCCGCCTCTTCGCCTATATAAAGCCCCTGGATCGAAAACCACGATGCGAAGAACCACGATACGGAAAACCTTCCGAGCCGCCGCCATCGCGAAGCCAAGATGCGGGGACAGGAGTCTCCGTTCCGGCACCCTGCCGGAGCGGGGAAGTGCCCCGGAAGGCTTCTCCATCGACACCGCTGCCATCTCCACCGCCATCTTCATCACCGCTGCTGCTCCCATGAGGAGGGAGTAGTTCTCCATCGAGGCTCGGGGCTGTACCGGTAGCTATGTGGTTCATCTCTCTTCCATGTACTTCAATACAATGATCTCATTGAGATTCATATGAGTTTGTATCACAATTTATCTATGTGCTACTCTAGTGATGTGTTATTAAAGTAGTTTTATTCCTCCTACACGTGTGTAAAGGTGACGAGTGCGTGCACCGTGTTAGTACTTGGTTTATGCTATGATCATGATCTCTTGAAGATTGCGAAGTTAACTATTGCTATGATAATATTGATGTGATCTATTCCTCCTACATATGCATGAAGGTGACGAGTGTGCATGCTATGCTAGTACTTGGTTTAGTCTCGTTGATCTATCTTACACTAAAGGTTACTAAAACATGAGCATTATTGTGGAGCTTGTTAACTCCGGCATTGAGGGTTCGTGTAATCCTACGCAATGTGTTCATCATCCAACAAAAGTGTAGAGTATGCATTTATCTATTCTGTTATGTGATCAAAGTTGAGAGTGTCCACTAGTGAAAGTCTAATCCCTAGGCCTTGTTCCTAAATACTGCTGAGTTACTACTGCTTGTTTACTGTTTTACTGTGTTACTACTGCTGCAATATTACCACCATCAACTACACGCCAGCAAGCACTTTTCTGGCACCGTTGCTACTGCTCATACTTATTTATACCACCTGTATTTCACTATCTCTTCACCGAACTAGTGCACCTATTAGGTGTGTTGGGGACACAAGAGACTTCTTGCTTTGTGGTTGCAGGGTTGCATGAGAGGGATATCTTTGACCTCTTCCTCCCTGAGTTCGATAAACCTTGGGTATCCACTTAAGGGAAACTTGCTGCTCGTTCTACAAACCTCCGCTCTTGGAGGCCCAACACCTGTCTACAAGAATATAAGCTCCCGTAGACATCAAGCACTTTTACGGCGCCGTTGCCGGGGAGGAAAGGTAAAAAGGCACTCATACTACGGTCCCGGGTAAAGTATTTTTCCGGCGCCGTTGTGTGTGTGCTCAAAGCTATTTCCTTTAGATCCTGCAATTGCATCTTGTTGTTTCTTGTTTACACTAGTTTGGCATAATGTACAAGAGTGAGCTTCTTATTCTATTTCCTGATTTAAAACATGGATTGTTTGATGCGAAAATTAAAAAACCTATGAAATCTTATTTGCATGCTGGTATTAATATTAGTATGAACGCTTTGAACACCATTGTTGATAATGATATAGAAAGTTCTAAGCTTGGGGAAGCTGGTTTTCATGATATTTTTAGTCCCCCAAGCATTGAGGAGAAAATTTTCTTTGATGATACTTTGCCTCCCATATATGATGATTATAATGATAGTGGTCTTTTGGTGCCACCTACTATGGAGAGTAAATTTTGTTGTAATTATACTATGCCTCCTACACTTGATGAGAATAATAATGATAGCTACTTTGTTGAATTTGCTCCCACTACAACTAATAAAATTGATTATGCTTATGTGGAGAGTAATTATTTTATGCACGAGACTCATGATAAGAATGCTTTATGTGATAGTTATATTGTTGAGTTTGCTCATGATACCACTGGATATTATTATGAGAGAGGAAAATATGGTTGTAGAAATTTTCATGTTACTAAAATGCCTCTCTATGTGCTGAAATTTTTGATGCTACACTTGTTTTATCTTCCTATGCTTGTTACTTTGCTCTTCATGAACTTGTTTATTTACAAGATTCCTATGCATAGGAAGCATGTTAGACTTAAATGTGTTTTGAATTTGCCTCTTGATGCTCTCTTTTGCTTCAAATACTATTTCTTGCGAGTGCATCATTAAAGCTGCTGAGCCCATCTTAACGGCTAAAAAGAAAGAACTTCTTGGGAGATAACCCATGTGTTATTTCGCTACAGTACTTTGTTTTATATTTGTGTCTTGGAAGTTGTTTACTACTGTAGCAACCTCTCCTTATCTTAGTTTTGTGTTTTGTTGTGCCAAGTAAAGTCTTTGATAGTAAAGTAAGTACTAGATTTGGATTACTGCGCAGAAACAGATTTCTTTGCTGTCACGAATCTGGGTCTAATTCTCTGTAGGTAACTCAGAAAATTATGCCAATTTACGTGAGTGATCCTCAGATATGTACGCAACTTTCATTCAATTTGAGCATTTTCGATTGAGCAAGTCTGGTGGCCTAATAAAATCCATCTTTACGGACTGTTCTGTTTTGACAGATTCTGCCTTTTATTTCGCATTGCCTCTTTTGCTATGTTGGATGAATTTCTTTGATCCATTAATGTCCAGTAGCTTTATTCAATGTCCAGAAGTGTTAAGAATGATTGTGTCACCTCTGAACATGTTAATTTTTATTGTCCACTAACCCTCTAATGAGTTGTTTCGAGTTTGGTGTGGAGGAAGTTTTCAAGGGTCAAGAGAGGAGGATGATATATACTACGATCAAGGAGAGTGAAAACTCTAAGCTTGGGGATGCACCCGGTGGTTCACCCCTGCATATATCAAGAAGACTCAAGCGTCTAAGCTTGGGGATGCCCAAGGCATCCCCTTCTTCATCGACAACATTATCAGGTTCCTCCCCTGAAACTATATTTTTATTCCATCACATCTTATGTGCTTTTTCTTGGAGCGTCGGTTTGTTTTTGTTTTTGTTTTTGTTTGAATAAATGCTTGTGTGGGAGAGAGACACGCTCCGCTGGTTCGTATGAACACATGTGTTCTTAGCTCATAATATTCATGGCGAAGTTTCCTCTTCGTTAAATTGTTATATGGTTGGAATTGGAAAATGATACATGTAGTAATTGCTATAAATGTCTTGGGTAATGTGATACTTGGCAATTGTTGTGCTCATGTTTAAGCTCTTGCATCATATGCTTTGCACCCATTAATGAAGAAATACATAGAGCATGCTAAAATTTGGTTTGCATATTTGGTTTCTCTAAGGTCTAGATAATTTCTAGTATTGAGTTTGAACAACAAGGAAGACGGTGTAGAGTCTTATAATGTTTTCAATATGTCTTTTATGTGAGTTTTGCTGTACCGTTCATCCTTGTGTTTGTTTCAAATAAGCCTTGCTAGCCTGAACCTTGTATCGAGAGGGAATACTTCTCATGCATCCAAATCCTTGAGCCAAACAACACTATGCCATTTGTGTCCACCATACCTACCTATACTACATGGTATTTTCCCGCCATTCCAAAGTAAATTGCTTGAGTGCTACCTTTAAAATTCCATCATTCACCTTTGCAATATATAGCTCATGGGACAAATAGCTTAAAAACTATTGTGGTATTGAATATGTAATTATGCACTTTATCTCTTATTAAGTTGCTTGTTGTGCGATAACCATGTTTATCGGGGAACGCCATCAACTCTTTGTTGAATATCATGTGAGTTGCTATGCATGTTTGTCTTGTCCGAAGTAAGGGCGGTTTTCACAATCAAATGGTTTGAGTATGCATATTGTTAGAGAAGAACATTGGGCCGCTAACTAAAGCCATGAATCATGGTGGAAGTTTCAGTTTGGACATAAAACCTCAATCTCTTATGAGAATATTAATCGTTGTTGAATGCTTAAGCATTAAAAGAGGAGTCCATTATCCGTTGTCTATGTTGTCCCGGTATGGGTGTCTAAGTTGAAGAATGATCAAAAGCGAGAAATCCAATGCGAACTTTCTCCTTAGACCCTTGTACGAGGCGGCATAGAGGTACCCCTTTGTGACACTTGGTTGAAACATATGTTATGCAATGATGATCAGTGTTAACCCAAGCTAATTAGGACAAGGTGCGGGCACTATTAGTACACTATGCATGAGGCTTGCAACTTGTAAGATATAATTTACATGATACATATGCTTTATTACTACCGTTGACAAAATTGTTTCATGTTTTCAAAATCAAAGCTCTAGCACAAATATAGCAATCGATGCTTTTCCTCTATGGAGGACCATTCTTTTACTTTTAATGTTGAGTCAGTTCACCTATTTCTCTCCATCTCAAGAAGCAAACACTTGTGTGAACTGTGCATTGATTCTTACATATTTGCATATTGCATTTGTTATATTGCTTTGCATTGACAATTATCCATGAGATATACATGTTACAAGTTGAAAGCAACCGCTGAAACTTAATCTTCTTTTGTGTTGCTTCAATGCTTTTACTTTGAATTATTGCTTTATGAGTTAACTCTTATGCAAGACTTATTGATGCTTGTCTTCAAAGTGCTATTCATGAAAAGTCTTTGCTTTATGATTCACTTGTTTACTCATGTCATACACATTGTTCTGATCGCTGCATTCACTACATATGCTTTACAAATAGTATGATCAAGGTTATGATGGCATGTCACTCCGAAATTATCTTTGTTATCGTTTTACACCGCTCGGGACGAGCAGAACTAAGCTTGGGGATGCTGATACGTCTCCAACGTATCGATAATTTCTTGTGTTCCATGCCACATTATTGATGTTATCTACATGTTTTATGCACACTTTATGTCATATTCGTGCATTTTCCGGAACTAACCTATTAACAAGATGCCGAAGTGCCAGTTCCTGTTTTCTGCTGTTTTTGGTTTCAGAAATCCTAGTAACGAAATATTCTCGGAATCGGACGAAATCAAGACCCAGGTTCCTATTTTTCCCGGAAGCATCCAGAACACCCGAGAGCCGCCAGAGGGGGGGCCTGTGGACCCCAGATGATAGGGCGGCGCGGCCTGGGCCCTGGCCGCGCCGCCATATGGTGTGGCCCCCCTGTTAGCCCTCCTGCGCCGCCTCTTCGCCTATATAAAGCCCCTGGATCGAAAACCCTGATGCGAAGAACCACGATACGGAAAACCTTCCAGAGCCGCCGCCATCGCGAAGCCAAGATCTGGGGGACAGGAGTCTCTGTTCCGGCACCCCGCCGGAGCGGGGAAGTGCCCCCGGAAGGCTTCTCCATCGACACCGCTGCCATCTCCACCGCCATCTTCATCACCGCTGCTGCTCCCATGAGGAGGGAGTAGTTCTCCATCGAGGCTCGGGGCTGTACCGGTAGCTATGTGGTTCATCTCTCTTCCATGTACTTCAATACAATGATCTCATTGAGATTCATATGAGTTTGTATCACAATTTATCTATGTGCTACTCTAGTGATGTGTTATTAAAGTAGTTTTATTCCTCCTACACGTGTGTAAAGGTGACAAGTGCGTGCACCGTGTTAGTACTTGGTTTATGCTATGATCATGATCTCTTGAAGATTGCGAAGTTAACTATTGCTATGATAATATTGATGTGATCTATTCCTCCTACATATGCATGAAGGTGACAGTGTGCATGCTATGCTAGTACTTGGTTTAGTCTGTCGATCTATCTTACACTAAAGGTTACTAAAACATGAGCATTATTGTGGAGCTTGTTAACTCCGGCATTGAGGGTTCGTGTAATCCTACGCAATGTGTTCATCATCCAACAAAAGTGTAGAGTATGCATTTATCTATTCTGTTATGTGATCAAAGTTGAGAGTGTCCACTAGTGAAAGTCTAATCCCTAGGCCTTGTTCCTAAATACTGCTGAGTTACTATCGCTTGTTTACTTGTTTTATCGTGTTACTACTGCTGCAATATTACCACCATCAACTACACGCCAGCAAGCACTTTTCCGACACCGTTGCTACTTGCTCATACTTATTTATACCACCTGTATTTCACTATCTCTTCGCCGAACTAGTGCACCTATTAGGTGTGTTGGGGACACAAGAGACTTCTTGCTTTGTGGTTGCAGGGTTGCATGAGAGGGATATCTTTGACCTCTTCCTCCCTGAGTTCGATAAACCTTGGGTATCCACTTAAGGGAAACTTGCTGCTGTTCTACAAACCTCTGCTCTTGGAGGCCCAACACTGTCTACAAGAATAGAAGCTCCCGTAGACATCAAGTGTCTACTCGAAGAACCTTCGACAAGGTCATCAGCGACAAGTGTTTTCTTCGAGAAGGAGGAAGAAGGAAAGGTATCGGCAAGATGAGGACTCGCGGAGTAGTTATCAAATATCAACTGGAAAATAAAATTTCAGTATCAATGACCATGCAAAATAGAATTCCATTGATTTTCAGGACATTTACATAGATATTACAGAAGGAGTCTTCAAAAGAATTACTACGACAGTTGCCGCCAAAGCTACTATGGCGACAATTTCAGAAGGAACAGGAAAATCAAAAATAGACAAAGATAAGGCATTCTACTAGACCTCCGGTTTGGACGAGCTAGGAGAAGGAGTAGGCGAGAATCCAAGATAAGCGAGGACCTTCTTTGTGTTGGGCTTCGCAGCCCTGATCAGTGATCGCCACTTCGTGGTCTCCATCTCCTGTGTGTCGCCAACTTTGGTCCAATCGATGTTTTGCTGGCTGTCGGCAACAAGGGCGACGAGTGCTTTCAACGGCGACCTTCATATTTTCTTGGCGCACCTTCGGTCCAAGATCTTCCGGCGGATTAAAGCACTTGGCCGGAGCAAGGAAAGTTGCGGGTTCCTCTTTCTTCGGGAAGAAGTAGGGGAAGAGTCGCGACGAGCCCTGCTTTAGCTTGCTCAATGCCCTCGCGTGCTTCTGTTCCATGAAACTCAAGGAACGAAAGGGCGTCAAGAAGAGGATCATTGTCGGGATCTTCAAGTTCAAATTCCTGAGATGTTTTACCTGTCAAGACAAAAATTTATTGATCAACAAACGAGTGAAGGAAAGAAAGTCCAAAGAATGCGAAGTGGTTCAGATACTTACTGACAAAGCGACGGTTTTGCGACCTTAGGCGTTTAATAATCGCTTCCTCGCGAGCAGATTGTGCGGCTATATGCTCGCTCAGCGAAGTCTCGGCATCGTGAAGTTTCTTCTTAAGATCTTCGACACCAGCAGCGTTGGCCTTGGCCTTGTCAGCTTCTGCCCTAGCTTGACTAGCATCTGATTCGGCCTTTTTACGAGACTCTTCACTTTGCTCTAATTTTTGAGCAAGTGTGTTGGCACGCTCGTTGAGCTCCGCCAGTTTTTCTGCCAAGAAAGTTAAATTTAGTTAAAAACATCGACAACAAAGGAGTGAGAAGGCAAGGGTAAAGAGAAGCAGCAAGACATTACCTTCAGCTTTACTGGCATAGTCACGGTACCCAACAAATTGGGCACCGAAACGGATGAATTCCTTAATCAAAGGCTGTTAAAAGAAAGATAGAGAAAGAAAGCGTTGGTACGGAATAAAAGTGCGATAGCACAAAATAAAAAGAAGCAAACAGAGAAAACATCGACAGCATCAGAAAGTATTCAAGGACTTACATCATCCAGAAGAGGAGTCGAGGAGCTACCCAATTGTAGGGTAGGCTGTGTGATTGATTCAACTCTCGCCCTTTTTGGCGAAGGGACAAGAGGGCTTGCAGGAGGAGTAGGTGCGTCGATGTTTTGTTGAGGAGGCGAAGATTCCTCTCCTTCAACGTGCGCCTCAGAAACAACTAGAGTATGCGACGTACTCGTTCGAGCAGTCGCATCAAGAGTTGGTATTTCTTCCTCGTCATCACTACGATGAAATGGCGACAAGATAAGGAGCAAGATAGACAAAAATCTTCAAGTAGAAAAACAATAAGAAACAAAAAATGACTTACGAACTGACGAGGGCTTCCAGGTATGGATCGAAAGCTGCCTTCCGACGTGAAGGAGCAGTTTCTTCGGCTTTGGAAGTGCCAAAATCTTCGACATCAGTCCTCTTCCTTTTGTTCTTTGGAGAAGTAGCAGGGGGAGGAGAGTGTGCCGAGGTAGTACCCTCGGATTCAGCTTCCTTTTCAGAAGATCCCGCAGATTTTCGAGAACCTGCGGGTTCACTATCAGCGCCAGGAGCATCTTGGTTATCATCATCGATAACGGCTCGTTCTTCGACTTCCCCACCTTCAGGAAGGGGAGGAAGAGAGACAATATTTGGATGGTTCTGTATAAAGAAAAGAGGGATGTCAATAAAGAAGTTATGCAAAAAAAATGTCAAACAAAAATAGAGAGTCTATAAAAAGTTACCTTGGGGAGCGCATTGGCGGCGCTATATGGTTTTACCCGACAAGATGACGGGACAGGATCTTTTTTGCTGAGGGAGGAAATTTTTCGGACAAGCTTTTCTAAGTCCTTGACCGATAAATCCACCGACAGGCGATCCACATCCTTGTCGCCAGTATACTTCCAGAGAGGATTTTTGCGAGCCTGCAGAGGCTGCACTCTGATTCTAAGGAAATATGCTGTGATTTGGATACCCGACAGATCTTGGCCGCGGGTGTTTTGCAGCTCGCGGATGCGGGTCATCAATGCTTCCGTCGCTGTTTTATCTTCCTTGGTAGCTTCTGCATCCCAGGAACGGCGGCGGTAGATTTTCTCGGCACCATCAAAAGGGGGAATGTTGTCTTCAGCACATCCATGATTTTCCTCATGAATGTATAGCCATTTTTTGCACCACCCTTGAACTGAGTCAGGGAATTTGACATCGAAGTAATCGACATCAGGGCGAACGGAGATAACAACGCCGCCTATATTATAGGCGACATTGGGAGAGCCATTACGGCGGCAGAAAAAGATACGCTTCCACAACGCCCAGTTTGGCTGGACGCCGAGGAAGGATTCACAAAGAGTGATGAAAATGGAAATATGGAGGATAGAATTGGGTGTGAGGTGATGAAGTTGTAGTCCATAAACGAAAAGCAACCCTCGAAGAAAAGGATGAATGGGGGCAGAAAGACCGCGGATGAGATGATCGACAAAACTAACCCGGTACTCCATTGGAGGGGTTGGATAACTTTCTTCACTGGGGAAGCGAAGCGCGTCCTGCTTCTTGCTGATTCCCAGTTTCTTCAGGAGGTTGATGTCCTGGGTAGAGATTTTGGATCTCTCCCACTCAGCGCCGCCAAGATCTACGGAAGCCATCTTGGATTCAGGAGTGCTGTGCCTGGTCAATCTGCGCGGTGGCATCAACAATGGCGCAGGAATACAATGTAAGAGTGGTTGAGCTCAGGAGAGTTATGGAGCGCAAGAGGGGATTTTTGCAGAGGAGAGCAGGGAAGCGGCGCGAGCGAAAGTGCTGGAGGAAGAAGATGAAGACCTTAAATAGAGGTGCGGCGAAGCGGCGAACCGTTGGATGGAAGAAGTGTGCGGTAAGATGATGTACACATGGAACAGGGGTAAAAAAGTAACTTCGCCCTATAGGCGTTACAGTGCGTGCGCCAGGAAAAGCGGAGAACGTGTGTCCCCCACTTGCACGACGTGTCAAATTGACAAGACTTCTGGGCCCACAAGGCAGAGAGATAGCAGTTCTCGCGCTTTCCCGATATATTGGTCGTGGTTGTCATCAGCAGTGATGTCACCTTGGTAAAAGAAAATCTCGGTTATGAAGCTTGGTAAAAATGGCGATAGAATAAGATTGTTTCGAGAGCTTTTGAACAAATACAAGTTTTTGCCCAAATGCTCGGGGGCTACTTTGGAAAAAAAATGAGAAATTCGAGAAAGACAAAATAGCAATGGTGTGAGCCTATGATCAAATACAAAAATTTGCTCATAGCCTCGGGGGCTACTCCCATCGGGAGCGCTGTTCGCGCACCCGAGAGATGCGAAAGTTTCGGGAGGAAAGACAATATAGCGGCATAAGGCGTGGAGCCTACACCCAAGCACAAGTCCTTGGCTGTAGCCTCGGGGGCTACTCCCATCGGGAACGCTGTTCGCGTGCCCGATGAAATTATAAAAAAAAAAGAGAAAGAAAGAAGAACAAGAGAGTATATTTCGAGTTATAAGATAACTCTACATATACTCCCATCGGGAGAACAAGATAAGTCATTCGTTGACTCAATAAAATGTGCCATTCCAACAGCCGAATGAAGCACTCGACAATATATTCTCAGAACGCCAAAGTTGCGAACAATTTCTGAATGCCGCAAAACTTTGCGAAGGTAAGACCCCAGATCCGTTCTGAGTGGCGTGGCGTCGTCTCTGACGTCGGTTTGCTACTTTTATCCGTATCAACAGATACGAAGAAAAAATCCTAACAGACGCGTTAGGTACCCGATAAACATGACTGGGACTCGACAGAATGGTAAGACCTTAAGCGGCACCTGTCGAAGTTTACCCCAGTATCCCGAGATCATGTCCAAGGACGTGATCTTGAAGTATGTTTTTGCGGATTGCCACTAGAGCAGTTAACTAGTACCTGATCCGTCAGATGAACTAGCCCCAACTACCATTATCCCTGTACAATATAGAAATTCATATGAAGAAATATAGAGGAATTTAAAGTTGTCAAATAAATATAAACAGTGGAGATTTTCCCTGACTCCACGATTCAAGCAAAATCTCGGGGGCTACTGACATAGGCATCCCTAATGGGCCTGCCGAAGATGGTACCCGGGGTTTACTGAAGGCCCACGACTCGAAGAATAAGAAGAATTGGAAGCCCAAGTTGATATTAAGGAAAGATAGAGTTGTATTAGGAGATGATATTTGTAATCTTACGGGATGAGTTGGAAACCCTCCCGGACTTTGTAACTTGTACAATACGAATCCCTCGGCTCCACCTCCTATATAAGGGGGAGTCGAGGGACAAAGAAAGCATCGAATTTACCGTCAACACAACCCTAGTTTCATATTCGTCGAGCACTTTTCGGCTGAAACCTTCGAGATCTACTTGCCCCCTACATCTAACTAAACCCTAGTCTACAATCCGTAGGCATTGACAAGTTGATACCTTGTCAGTCATTGTCCTCCTCCAGTCGATTCAGACAATCTAAGCAGGGGATTTAAGAGTGGTATGAGTACGAGCGTACTCAACAAGTTCATTATAGAAAAGAGGTGTTTAATGCACTAGCTACGATATTAGACCAGAAAGTCTAATATCAATGCAGGTTTTGATAAACATTTTTCTTCAAGAGGTTGCTTTTATTCCAAAGAACTATGTCCGTCAGCCTTCACCGGTTTACTATAACTTCATGGAGTTCCTTTCCGGCAGCGTTCGCAGTTCCAAATCCTGGAACAGGGAGTGACGTGTCACGATTAATTATACTCTGCAGAGGTGTGTTTCTTTACCCATAAGAGATCTTAACCTTGGTGCCAACCGGGCAACTTTCCCGTCCACACTTCCTTCGGTGTGAGGCCCGGTATAAGGTCTAGCCAATCATGTTCCTCCGCTACCTCGAACACCCACCCTTTGTTGCAATCTCCAACCCTGGGTCCTCGCCGGTCCTCTTACACCAATTAAGGATGGACCCCGACCACGACGTCAATGCAGGGCTCTACCATACATTCCTTCGCCGACAGTTGCAACCCATCATAGACCACATTACCGTGGAGACTTCTACGGGTTCCCCACCCTGCATCTTGTCTCTCGAGATCAAGTGCCTACAGTAATGTGCATCCGTTGATGAACGAGAGGTGGAAACACTTTTGACTACTCCGTCCCACTCCGGATCTTATGGTTAACACGGTTATTACGGCACTAGAATCACTGGACGACATTTGTTGTTTAATCCTAGATGGATATAACCCTTGCAATGGAACCTCCACCATATCAACACAATCCATGGTTCCATTGCCCACCACTTAGTCATATTCATAGTTATGAAAATAGTGGTTTTGCTTTTTATGCAATAGTGGTAAACATAGTACTTTGCAAGTAATTTGGTAAAAATACTCGAATGACATGAGCAAGTGATGAACTTGCCTGAACACTGCAAAGTGTTGCAGTTGGATGGTGTGGACTGACCCTTGTCCATTGTTGCTGAAAAAATAGCATCATTGTCCGATAAGGCAATGGTTAAAGAAGCATTTATGCATGATTCCATTTTTTAGGGTTTGTTCCCCCCTTCCGATGTTTTATCATTTCATGTGAGAGGTTAATACTAAGAATGATTTAGGGATACTCTGTTTAGGGTAAAATACAACCTTGAAATGTTGTCAAGGTGTTTTTAAAGTCCAAAAGCATTTATGGACTTATTTTTATTATTGAAAATTATAAGGTGTGATTTAAATGATTATTTTAATCATCAAATTTGGACTTAATCTTGTTTGTCTCCAAAAATTCCTTTTCATATTTTATTATGCTAGAGAATTTTATCCTGGGTAGTTTTCATATTTTTAATTATTTTTTAGAGCTATATTTATTTTATAAAATTCTGTGAAAGCTTTTACTTAAATGGGCATTTATGAAATGTCTAAAATGCCCTCGGGCCCACCTGTCAGGGTGAACCCGAGTGGGTTGGGCTCAACCCCTTCGGCCTGGTCCGGCCCACTCGGTCGCCCTCACTTCCTCTCCTCTCCCTCGCGAAACCCTAATCCCCCGAGCTCTAGCGACATGAAAATCGACCTCGCCGTCGCCGATTAAATCCCGCCGCCTCCGGCCGTCGCCAGCGACGAGATGGTGCGGATCTGGACCGCCTCTCGACGGCGGACATGATGGTCCGCGTCGATCTGACGCTCATTGCCTCCTCGACTCGCCCCCAACGCGTCTGCGCCCTGGCCGCAAGATCTGCGACGATGCGCTGCTCGCCGGTGCTCCTGATGCGGTGGCGTCGCCGTGCCCTGCCGTGGTGGTGCTGGTTGCTGCAGCGTTGCCGTGCCCTGGCCTAGCCTGGCCTGGCGCTGTCGTGCCCCCGATGTGTGCCGCCGTGGCCGCCATGGCCGCGTCCTTCGTTCAGCCTCACCTGTGAGTACTCCATCGCCTCCTTCTCTCCCTCTCAGCTCTACTCCTTCTTCTTCTTGCCTGAGCTGCGGCTAATCCTCCCCATGGAGAGATCATGCCGTGCTGTTGCGTTGATGCTGCGGCCATTGCTACTGTGCTTGTGCTGCTGCTGCTCCTGCGCCTATGTTGTCGTCGTGGTGAACAGACAGATGCCATAGGATGGCTTAAGTTGGGGCCGAATGGACGCAAGAGGATTCGGGGGAGGTTTGTGATTAGATGGGATGAACTTCCGGATGGTTTCCTCAAGAACTTAGCCAAGGCTAGAGGTTGAAGAAGAAAGACATAAGGAAGAACTCGCTCTAGATCATCTTCTTTATTGATCTCCACAGGTTACAAGTTTCTCAGTACATGTGTTCATCTATGTCTACCCCTCTTCGTCCGTGCCCGTGAAGAGGGCTGCCCCCTCTCCTTATATAGGGGAGAGGGTGGCTTACAGGGCAAGAAACCCTAATGGCATCTTTGACTAGACAAACTACTTTACAAAGCTACTTTAATCATAGATGACACAGGGGTCTCCTTTAATCAGGGAGGCTGACGTCCTCCGGCTTCTTTGATCGTCATCCTCCTCTTTATCATCAGCCCTTCGTTTAAAGCTACTTTGCTTAGCTCATCTTTGTCTTCTAGCTCTGGAGAGAATCTTTGATCAGCCCTGCCGACTTGCTCTTCTTTCCGGTATCCCGGTATCTTCTTTACCCGGTTCCGGCATACCCCTCTTGGGGATACCGGCTTTGCATCACTTGGCCAACTTCTTATCTTCGTGCTCCGGTATAAACATTAAACCGGTATCTTGATGGCTCAAACCATCCGGTTTGGCATGCCTTTGGCATACCGGGGGTCATCCCCCCAACATTAGTCACCGAAGCTGGTATAGTCTGGCGGACTCTATCCAACAGACCATGACAGGTTCTCACGTCTTTGGATACCGGGAATCTATCCGACGCTGAGCTTGGATCCGGCATCTTTGCCCGGACTTTTGTTATCTCTCTTTGCAAGACATTTTCCGGTATCCTATCCTCCGGCATCTTAGTCATTAAACCCTTCCTCAGCGAAGTCGAGAATATCTTGGGCCCCGCGCCTGTCAGTGACATGCGCACTGTGACTGACGCGTCAGTGTCAGGGGTCACTTCCCTTCGGCTTCCGCGCGCGTATTAACTGCCTCACAGCAAATCCTGGCCTCCGTTCTGGATCCGTGTGTGCTTCCCTGTGGCCTTCTGTTTTTACGCGTGTATCGCTACGCCATGCGGCGGCCCGTGGAGCGAACCGTCGCGGCCCACGACCCAAACCACCGAGGCCCAGCGGTTTTCGGCCCACTTCTCTCTCTTCCCTTATAAGGCGAAACTGCCCCTTCTTCTTCCTCTTCTCGCATTCCCCACTTCTTCGCACACAGTGCCCTTGCTCTCTGCGTCTCCGCCGCTCCGTTAGTCATTCGAGCTCCGCCGCCCGATGAACCTCCACTAGTGCTTCGCCGGACGTCGCCGAACTTCTCCGCGTGAAGAACCTCTGCGGCGCTCCTCTCACGGCCGCGGCATTAGTGCTTTCTCAAGCTCTTCCTCACCTCGTCGCCGACGGACCTCCCTGCTAACCGCAAGCTCGCCATTCCACCGGCGAGCGACTTCCTCTGCTACTCCGCCGCCTCAGGTTAGGCCCAATCTTCGTGTAGCCCTCTCTTGCTTGCTTTCCAGATCTCGAGTTGGTAGTATATTTACTTCTCCTTTTCTTTTGCTTTTCTCTTACTCGTAGATCTTTGCGAGGGGGTAAATCTTGGGATTTGTGTTTCTCTTCATCAAATCTCATGTCAAACGAGGAGTCTTCCTCTGCCTCTTCTTCTGCTTCTTCCTCTAGTAGCCGGCATAGCCAATCTTCCGATGGGTTGAGCGCCGATCTGGTCCAGATGGACATCGATTCCGGTAGCAATCAGGAAACCGGTAGCTCTAGCCAGGTTTCCGGCGTTAATCCTGCCGGCATCACACGCGGGGCCTGGATGGGCTCCAACGTTAGCCAGTACGAAATCGACTGGCTTTACCGGTCCAGGAGGATTTCGGAGTCAGTTATCGGCCGGCTTAACGGTGACGAAATTGAACCGGTGCTTAATCCCGGTGAACATGTTGTTTTTCTCGCTCACTTCGAGCGCGGCTTCGGCCTTCCCGCCTCAGATTTTTTCCGTCAATTCCTTGACTTTTACCGACTCCAGCCTCACCATCTTCCCGGCAACGCCGTTTTCTACCTCTCTTGCTATGCCACCTTCATGGAGGCTTACATCGGCATTCGTCCTACTCGCGAGACGTTTGCCCGTTTCTTTGCTCTTCGGATCAATTCCGTTCAGGGCAAGGATATCCCTGAACCAAAACCCCCCGTACAATGCGGGTCCTGCATCATTGGCTCCCGCCAAGGGAGCCCTTTCTTCAAGTTTACCGGTCTCGAGTCGTGCCGGTTATGGCAAGGGACCTTCTTTTACGTGAGGAACGACGGCGCCGCAGATCTCATCAATCTGCCGCCTTTTAACCCGGCGCCGCCCAGAAAAATCAACTGGAGCTACAACCCGAAGACGGATCATATCGAAACAAACCGGGTGGTACGCTTCATGAAGGAGCTGATGAAGGACACCAGCATCTGCTCTGATGATATTATCCGCGCCTTCATCTCACGTCGGGTGCTTCCTCTTAAGCGCCGCGTTCATAAGATGAGCGAGATGTACGGTCCCGGTGATCCTACCAAGATCACCGGACTTCCTCTCAGCAAAAAGGACGTTGTCCTCAAGGCTAGGCAGATCTGCCAGACTGCCATGCCAGATGATTGGGAATGGGGCCTCCGGCCCCTCAGTTCTACTAACCCTCCGACCCAAGAAGTAAGAAATTACGCAACTCGGGTCAGCTTACCGGTAACTTTCATACTGCTACTAACCCTTTTTTGTTTTGTTTTCAGGCTAAGGACCGCTTCCCTCGTATTGACTCAGACCGGCGAGGCCCTTGCCGGAAGCGCGGTCTTGACAAGTTCGACCCGGACCCCTTCATCCGTTGGCAAGATCTGAAGATGGGCCGGACTCCCGCCTCGCGCCTCGGCAAATCTCCACCGGAACCGGCCGGTTCGTCTGACGACCTGACCTTGCTTGAGGTAGCTCTTCTTTTTGATCTCTCATATTCCTCTGTTATTGTTCCTCTGTAGATGTTCCCTCAGCCAACATCAACCCACAGGTCCACGAGCATGTTGCTCCCCTGGGGGCCGAGGCAGGCCACGAGTTTGTGGAGAGACTCATGGCCCAAGGCCAGAAGAACAAGGCTCCGGCCTCTGATGCCGGTTCGAGCCAGGCCCCTGCCTCCAAACGCTTCCGGACTGAACCTGTAGCGGGGAAGGTCACAGGCATGAGGCGCTACAAGAGCAGGCAGATGCCGACCTCTTCTGCGTAAGACCCCTTTTCTCTGCTTGTTTTGTTTTTACCAAGTTCCTTTCCGGTTGCTTTTTTCCAACCCTTTCTTTTTCTCTCTTTCAGCCCCACGCTCAAGCTAGGCTCTGCCGGATCCGCCAGGACCTCAACTCCTCCTCCTCACTCAAGCCCGGCACCATCTGGTGCCGGCAACACCTCTGCCTCCCCTCTGGAAGGCACCACAAGTTCGGGGCGCGCGGCCCCTACACCGCCAGATCACCGCGCAGAGGAGGACCCTGTCTCCCCTCTCGAGAACCAAGACACCGGCGCCTGCAACACCGGCGCTGGAGAAGAAGCTGCCGGGCGAGCGGAACCTCTGGTTCCTCCCGTCCTAGAGAAGAAAAAGAAGAAGAAGACCAAGAAGTCCTCCCCCTCCAAAGCCGCGCCGAAAGCTTCCGCGCCGGCAAGCTCCAACCCGGGCGACGCGCTTGACGCTCCCCCTTCTCCCAGAACTACGCCAACACCACCGCCGAAAGCTCCTCACACCGAGCCAGCCGGCGCCACTTCCACGACGCCGCCGCCCAATACCTTGGCGCTCACCAAGAGGAAGGCAACGGCTTCCAGCGCCCCCTCTGTCAGCCAGCAGCCCTTGGTGCTGCACGTCGGCCGCGCTGCTAGCGCTGCCGGCGAGAAGGCCACCGGCCTGCTTGGCCGGATCACCGTGTTCCAGCGCAGAGGCCAGGAGCTGGGGCACTTGCTGCCCTACGCGGAGAAGTGGAACGCCGCGGACGTGTCCAAGGCGACCCGCGGCCTGGGCAAGGACCGGCTACCGGCGCCTGACCCTGTGGGTGAGCGGTCCTCCGAAGAGCACTTCATGCGGCTGCGTCGGGCCGTCAAAGAGCTGGACAGCGCGTGGTTCGATGCCACGAACAACATGATGGTAAGTCTCATAAAGCTTGTTCCATTTCTTGATTTATCTTGGTTTCTCTTCTTCTGGCTTTTTTCTATCTTTCCTTGAACCTTCAACTTTATGCCGGTTTCTCTTTTTTGCTGAATCTTGTCTATCCTCCCAGTCCCCGAGTTTCGTGTTGAGAGCGTAGCTCTTAGCGCGAAACTTAACTGAAACGCGCGAAACCGGCATAGCCGGTCCCCGAGTTTCGGGTTAAGATCTTTGCTCTTAGCGCGAAACTTAACTAGAAACGCGTGAAACCGGCATAGCCAGTCCCCGAGTTTCGGGTTAAGATCTTTGCTCTTAGCGCGAAACTTAACTAGAAACGCGCGAAACCGGCATAGCCGGTCCCCGAGTTTCGGGTTAAGATCTTTGATCTTAGCGCGAAACTTAACTAGAAACGCGCAAAACCGTCATAGCCAGTCCCCGAGTTTCGGGTTAAGATCTTTGCTCTTAGCTAACAGCATTCCCTTGAACAGACCATGGCTGATGCTTGGAAGATCCTCTTTGAGGAGCTCCTTTGGGAGCACCGGGACCTCGCTGAGGCACACAGCAAGTGCCAAGGTAAACTTCTGCGCCTCCGGTATCTTGTCACCGGAAAACTTTCTTTGTCTCAATACTTAACACTTATGACTTTTGTTTCAACAGCTATGCCGGAGGCTTCTATTGAGGCTCTCAAGATGCAGCTTGCCGCCGCCGAAGGTACAACTTCCTGTTTTCCAGTTAACTTGCTTTTTCTACATTGTATCAATACAACTTTGTTAACACTTTCTTTCCGGGTTCCAGAGAAAAAGGACCAACTTATCCGGCAGCACCAGGAGGACCTGAGCGCCCAGGAGACCAGCTACGGGGAGCTTAAGCGTCAGTATATCCAGCTTGGTCTTGATCATGCTAAGGCGATGCAGGCTGCTGAGTCCGCTGCCGAGGCCAAGCTGCATGAGGCGCTGGAGGACGCTGGCAATGCCAACGTGGTGTTGCAGGCTGAACTGGAAGAGGCCGCCAAGGCGCGGAAGGCAGCCGAGGACAAGGCCGCGCGGCTGGAGGCGGAACAGAAGGAATACGACCTTCTGGTTACGCAGACTGACGCGCTTGCCCTTCGTAAGTTTCTTTTTTATTTTCCGGTTTTTGCTTATAAGCTTATCTCTTCCGGCAGCATTTGCTTAACTTCTTTCCTTCACCTTACAGGGCTCTTCCCGGACTCCCAGGCGTTTGCCGTGAAGAGGGTTGGAGAGCGCCGGGTTGCCCAGGCATACAAGAATCTGAGCGCGCCTTGGGACCCCTATGACCATTTGGTTGCGCTGAATGCGCGGGTTTCCCATATGCGCGCCATAGACCGGAACCTCTCCGACATCCCTGATGTGGCCACCCAGCTCTTCCGGACTCTCTGGCCTGGAGAAGAAGTGCCCGACACCTTCTCCCTCATCAGCGACCGCCTGAAAGGTGCCGGTAGAAGGATCCGGGAGTGGCAGTGCTCTGCTGCCCGTGCCGGAGCAGACTCAGCGCTTCGCGTTGCCTGCTCCTGGTACCCGGAGCTGGACCTGGATGCCTTCACCGGCGTGCGCGAAGGGGCTCCAACCGACTTGGACCCGGTCCTCACCGCTAAGCGTAAGGATCGAGCGTACCACATCGCGGAGTACGCCGAGATGCGCACCTTCATCCCCCCTCCTCCAGACGTCAAGGACTATCTGAGCGACGAGGAGGAAGGTGAAGACGCTGACGAGGCCGGAGCCGGCGACGCGCCTCCAGACTGTTCCGATGCCAATGACGCTCCTTCCGACGCCCCTGTTGCTTGAAAGCTGCCTGTGATATGCTTACCCTGCTTAACTTGGAAACACTGCCCATTAAATGCTACCCCGGTATGCCGAGGTTTATGATGTAAGATAATACTTAAGCTCTATTTTGGCTGTGGTACAACTGTTTGTGCCGGTGTCTTGCACACCGGTAACTTATTAATCTATGTTGGTTTGCTACTTAGCATTTTGCTTATCGTTTCGATTTTTGTCTTGCACTGCAATGATTCCGAAATTGCTTCCGCATCCAATTCGATGCACACTTGGTTCTTTTGCTTTGGCTCTTCCTACCTTCTCTAGGCGTTTTTGGCGTATGAGCACAAAGTTCTTTTACCAAGCAAGCATTTTCTTGAACTTGGAAATAACTCGAAAATTTTGCAAAAAACCGGTATAACCGGGGTTAGTTAAATTTTTCCGGATTGTTCTTTCCCGCTCTCCCTCTTCGCAGTTCATGTGCTTATCCCCTACCGGTTTATCTTGCTTGCCATGAAGCCGGGTTGCGGACAGCAGCAGAGTCGAAGACTCCGGTAGGGTTTAGCACACTACTAAACCGGAAAGAAAAAACGTTCAATAAGCAACCGGTAAACTGAAAAATAAACATGTTACATGCAACTTTAGTGGGGTAGTCCCGGAGACTCATTCGAGGTTCCGACATCTTTTATTCATAGCAAATAGGGTACAAAAAGGAACTTCTTACACCACAACTTCAAGAGTAGAAAGGACGCAACAAAGCTACATTCCATGGACGCTTGGTCTCCTCTCCGGACCTGTCCGCCTTTCCCTTCTTCCATTCCAGTGCATCAATCAGGTAGTAGGCATCATTGTGGAGAGCCTTGCTCACAATGAAAGGCCCTTCCCACGGAGGGGAAAGCTTGTGCCGGCCTTCAGTGCACTGCACTAGGCGTAGCACTAGGTCTCCTTCCCAGAACACCCTCGGGTTAACCTTCCGGCTGTGATAGCGTCTGAGGTTTTGCTGGTAAATGGTTGTTCTTGCCAAGGCTAGTTCTCTTGCTTCTTCTAGCAAGTCCACATCGTTTTCTCGGGCCTCCTTTACCTCTTCTTCGGTATAGAGTTGCACCCTTGGTGAATCATGGAGAATGTCGGTTTGTATGACCGCTTCTGCTCCATAAACCATAAAGAATGGAGTGTATCCGGTAGACCGGTTTGGAGTTGTTCTTATACTCCACAGCACTGATGGTAGCTCATCGAGCCAACACCCCGGCCATTTTTCCACCGCATCGATGAGTCTAGGTTTGATACCGGAAAGTACCAAAGCGTTTGTTCTTTCAACTTGGCCATTGCCTTGTGGGTGTGCGACTGAGCACAGATCCAACCGTATGTTGTTGTCCTCACAAAATCTTTTGAACTCACCTTGAGCAAAGTTTGTGCCATTGTCCGTGATAATGCTATGCGGGTATCCATACCGCAGAATGACATCCTTTAAGAATTTCACCGCTGTGCGCCCATCACACTTTGCAATGGGTTTTACCTCTAGCCACTTGGTGAATTTATCCACCATAACCAAGATGTGGGTCATGTTTCCCCTTGCGGTTTTGAATGGGCCAACCATGTCTAGGCACCAAACGGCAAACGGCCAAGTTAGCGGTATTGTCTTTAAACCGGATGCTGGGGTATGATTTTGCTTGGCGTACCTCTGGCACCCATTGCATTTTCTTACCAGATCTTCCGCATTCTCCAAGGCCGTAGGCCAATAGAACCCATGCCGGAATACTTTTGCCACCAGCGCCCTTGACGAAGCGTGATGCCCACACTCTCCTCGGTGAATCTCCTCAAGCATTTCTGTTCCTTCTTCCGGTTCCACACATCTTTGGAGGACACCGGTAACACTTCTCTTGTACACCTCGCCATTAATGATGGTGTAAGCTTTGGACCTCCTTTGGATCCTTCTTGATTCATTTTCGTCAACCGGCAAAGTGCCGTTGACCAGGAATTCCTTAATAGGTTCAACCCATGATGGTGTCTCCCGAACTAGGAACACCGGTACGTCTATGTCCATGTTGTCCACCAGCATTGTTTCTTCCGGTACAGGCGCAGCAGTCCCCGAGCTTACCGGTACAGTCCCCGAGTTTCCTTCGTCGATGTCCATTGGTACAACATGTGACTCCGGTACAAAAATTGACTCCGATTCCGGACTCAGCTTGATTGATGGTACTCTTAAGTGTGCCAAGGCTAGTCCGGGAGGAATTTCTTGCCTGGACGAGCCCAGCTTGGACAAAGCATCCGCGGCTTCATTTTCCGCACGCGGCACATGGTGAAACTCACAGCCTTCAAAGAAGCCAGCATTCTTTTGCACGTGAAACCGGTATGAGGCCATGTTGGCATCTTTTGCGTCCCAATCTCCGGAACATTGTTGTACCACCAGATCTGAATCTCCATAGCAAATGATCCGGTGTGCACCGATTTCTTTTGCGACCTTAAGCCCATGGATCAAAGCCTCGTATTCAGCGACATTGTTTGATGCCCTGAAATGTACTTGTAAAACATACCGGAGATGGTCTCCTTTTGGTGAGGTTAGCACCACACCGGCACCTAGACCCTCTTTGAGTTTGGATCCGTCAAAGTGCATCTTCCAGTATTCTATTCTTTGATCTGGGGGCTTGAATTGCATTTCCGCCCAATCGACCAAGAAATCAGCTAAAGCTTGTGATTTTATGGCATCTCTTCTTTCATATACCGGTACGTACAGCGATATCTGGATTGCCAACTTTGCAATCCTGCCACTAGCATCTTTGTTGCACATGATATCGGAGATGGGTGCTTCACTCACCACCTTCATAGGGTGCTCCTCAAAGTAGTGCTTGAGCTTTGTGGCGGCCATGAACACGCCATAAGTCATTTTATGGAAGTGTGGGTAGTTTTGCTTTGAGAGGGAGAGCACCTCGCTCAGGTAGTATACCGGCCTCTGGACGGTTTTTCCTTCCTCTTCTCTTTCTACTACCACAACAACACTCACAACTCGGTTAGTTGCTGCTATGTATAACAACATGGGCTCTCTTTCCAACGGCGAAGCCAATATCGGCGCAGTGGCTAGCATTGTTTTCAGCTCTTTAAACGCCGCGTCTGCCTGAGGGGTCCAGACGAACGTATCAGATTTTTTCATCAAAGCATAGAGTGGCAGGGCCTTTTCTCCTAACCTGCTTATGAACCGGCTCAGCGATGCTAAGCTTCCGGTAAACTTTTGCACGTCCTTAAGATCTTGCGGTATCGTCATTCTCTCGATTGCCCGGATCTTTACCGGATTGACCTAAATGCCCCGGCTTGATACAAGAAAGCCAAGCAGTTTGCCGACAGGGACACCGAAGGTACACTTTGCCGGATTAAGTTTCATCCGGAATCTTCTTAAGTTATCGAATGTTTGCCGGAGATCGTCGATTAAGGTTTCTTTTGACTTAGTTTTTACCACGACATCGTCCACGTAAACTTGCACATTCTTTCCGATTTGATCAAACAAACATTTTTGCATACAGCGCTGGTACGTTGCACCAGCGTTGCGCAAACCAAAAGGCATAGTGACATAGCAGTAAGCCCCGTGCGGGGTAATGAACGCAGTTTTTATTTGATCTTCCTTTTTCAAGGGGATTTGGTGGAAACCGGAATAAGCATCCAGGAAAGACAACAATTCACACCCAGCAGTGGAATCAATCACTTGATCGATCCGCGGTAAAGGAAAAGGGTCTTTTGGGCAAGCCTTGTTCAGATTGGTGTAGTCGATGCACATGCGCCACACCTTTGGAGCTTTTGCCTCGAGGTTCTCATCTTTCTTCTTTTCAACCAGCACGGGGTTAGCTAACCACTCAGTGTGCAGCACCTCCACGATAAAACGGGCAACCAACAACTTTGTTACTTCTTCTCCAACAATTTTCCTCCTATCCTCAGCAAACCGGCGTAAGGGTTGTCGCACCGGCTTCGCATCCTTCCGGACATTCAGAGAGTGCTCAGCCAGCTCCCTCGGAACACCTACCAAGTCCTCTGTTGACCAGGCAAAGATATTCCGATTCTCACGGAGGAACTTGACGAGCGCGCTTTCCTATGCCTCACTGAGGCCGGCACCGATACGAACGGTACGCTCAGGGAAAGCCGGGTCCAGCACAATGTCCTTTGTCTCCTTTGTCGGTTTGAACGCTGGAGCGCTCAAGCTTGCACTCATTGCCGCTAAGCTCAACTGTGAAGACTGAGCCAGCGCAACCGCAGTTTGCATCCTCTTCTTTTCCTCTGCGATCACCAGCGATTCTGCCGGGTTTGATCCGGCGAAGCGGTTTCCGACGAGATCCCGTAATTTCCCACCACGGTTAAGGGTCCACGAGGTGCCGGCATCTTCATCTTGAGATACGCCGTGTGGGTCGAGGCCATGAAGGCCGCCGGTGCTGGTCTCCCCAGCGCAGTGCATGGTACGGACTATCTAAGTCCACCACCTCGAACTCGACGTTTTCAACCCGGCAATTGTCACGTCCTCCAAACGACACATCCACCCGGACTTTTCCAACCGGTGCGCAGGACAAACCCGGAACGATTCCGTGGAACGTTGTGCGAGTTGGCTGAAGCATGTTTTCTGTTATGCCCGGCGTATGCATGGTGTGCCGGTACATTATGTTTATGCTGCTCCCATTGTCTATCGAGCACCTTGCTGAACTTGACGCGAGTCGTTGGCCCTTTCATGATTGGGTCCACCACGAGAGCATAACCACCCGGGTTAGGCATAACCTTGGGGCGATCCTTGATCGACCATGAGATTTCCTGTTCTGACCACATCATGTATTTTGGTATTGCCGGCATCACCGCGTTCACTTCCATGGAACGGCGATGTAGGCTCTGCCTGTCTGTTGGCTCAGTGACGAACACGACACAGCACACGTCTGGGTCCTCATAAACATTCCGGCCCAAAGGTGCCGGTGGAGGTGGTTGGTCGTGGCCCTCTCCCACCTGATTGACTTGCTGATACTGCTGCCTGGTTGGTTGAGGCTGTACCGGTAAAGCATTTGCTCCGGTAAGCGGTGGTGGTGGTGGTAGTTGTTGCTGGCGCAGCATATCTTGTGGTGGTGGCATCATTGTGTTGCACCCTTGCGCCTGCGCATCTTTTACCGCCCCCTTTTGCATTAAGTACTTGGTCCAGGTACAATCTTTTGTCAGGTGGTTTGACGGATGTGCCGGATTTGGCGTGTGCCACCGGCAAGGTTGATCCATGGCGGCTTCCATGGTGTATTTCGCGGGTTCTTGCCAATTCTTTTTCTGGCCCCAGGGTTTCTTTTCGACCCATTGTTTCTTAGGACCTGCCCATGGCTGCGATCCGGTTCTCTGCCTATGGCTGCCGCTGGCATCAGAGTTTTCTTGCACAGCAGCAACTTGCTGCGAACCGTACGTTCGATCCGGGAAATCTTCCCTCCTTTTGTTGTTCCGGTTGTCCCGGTATTGTTCCTGGCGCTGCTGAGGCGGGTTTGATTGTTCCGGCTCAGCTTGTATCATCGGTTGCATTGGGTCTCCCAACGCATAGTTATCCGCCACACGTATCATTTCTGCCAAAGTTGTTGGCATGTTTCGCTGCAGCCTTTGCCACAAAGGCGAACCTCGCCGGCATCCTTGGCTAAACCAAGCAATGGCATGTGCTTCTATCACTCCTTCACAAGAGTTTCTAGTGGAGTTCCACCGGGTCAGGTAATCCCGGTCTGTTTCCTGCGGGCGCTGCACGCACAAAGCGAGCTGCTGAGGCCTGTTTGGCCTTCGGTAGGTGCTGCTGAAGTTGCTCACAAAAGCTTCCTCAAAGTCCAACCAACCGTTTATGCTTCCTGCCGGCAAGTTGTTCAGCCAGATTCTTGCCGGTCCTACCAGAAACGTTGGCACGATTCTCACGGCCCAACGCCGGTTTCCTCCTCCGGCTACACAACCTCCGCCTCCAGAGACGTATACCGCGGTCACATAATCCGCGAGCCAATCTTCCGGCTTAGTGGTGCTATCGTATGTTTTGGTGTCACGGGGCAGCTGAAAATTGCGAACCGGTGGTTGCTCTTTCATGATCCTTGGGCCAAAGCACTTTGGACCCGGGGGGCCCTCTGCCTCTATCATTTCAGACAGGTAAACTCTGTCCAGACGGTGCCTCGCATCCCGTTCCGGCAAGTTTCTTTCTCCCAGGCGCTCTCCCAAAGGGTTCCGGTAAGCGGTGAGTCTTGTTGAGTCAGCTTCATCGCAACGTTTCGGTACCGCGGCCCTTGCCTGCCGGTACCTTGGTGGAGGCATCTCCTCATCATCATACGCTGCCCTTGCAGCTGGATAGTTTTGCCCGGTTTCATATCTACCGGCATGATTGTTCCCGGGATAGCCTCCTTTGGCGTAGCCTCGATCTGCCCCTTGGCTTTTTCTGCCGGCATCATGTTGCCCGGCTTGTTGTTTACCGGCAAGAACCGGATCGTACACAGTCATCTGCTGTGCGTTCATTTCTTTTTCTCTCCTTCACGTCCGGATGGGGGGACGAGGCCTGCCCATGGGACTTGCTTCCGGCATTCTTTGTTGAACGCGCGGATTTTGAGGCCACAGCCTTGTTCAGCTTAGCCAGCTGCTCAGCATTTTGCTGCTCGATAGTTTCTAGCAGCTCTCTAACACGCTCTTGCTGTTTTGCCAAAGCATCCCCGGTAAGCGAGTCACACAGCTCTACTGCAGCCTTAGCAGCTTTTATGGTTTTATCCAGGCTACTGTATTTAGGTTTCTCTACGATGCTAACAGATGCAGAGGTACTTTTTGCCGGTAAGAACTTCCTTACGCAAATCCTGATCTAGATTGCGAGCCTTAAGCCGGTTCTCCGGTATCCTAGCAGCATGAGCGCTAACAGAAGCAAAGCCATGGGCAGCGTTGTACTCACGTAGGGTTAGGTTCAGCTCGCGTTGCGCCCGGACGATGTCGGCACCGTTCGCGAGCAGCTTCTGGCGTTGCGCCTCCAGCTCCGTCTGAGCCGCCGCCGGGTCGATGTTCTGCGCGATGGGCGTTGCCAGCACGTTCATCGCCGCTTGGAGTGGTGTTGCCGGTGGCGCGGAAGATGCTCCCGCAGCGCCAGCGTCGCGCTCCAGCGGTGGCTTGGCCGCACGGGTCGATGCCGCATGACCTGCACCTTCATCCGCAACCTCCTTGTCCGCGCCGGCCACGCCAGCCATCATCACCTCGACGCTGCCGGCGGCGCAACCAGCACAGAGCCACCTTGGCGGGTCCGGTGCCACCAGCACCGGCGAGAGGCGCTGGCGCACGGGGACGGTGCCGAAGTAGACGCGGTGGCTGCCGAACTCGATGATGCGGCCGTTCTTGGGGAAGATGCCGCTGTTGGCGAAGCAGCCCGCGTTGTCGTTGATGAAGTCGATGGAGTAGAAGCGCTGGACGAGCGCAGACACTGTCCGCTTGCCGGCGACCTCGAGGATGCCCGCCCGAATATGTACTCCAGCAAGCGCCACTTCATGCCCCACGGTGCGCCAACTGTCGTCGTGGTGAACAGACAGATGCCATAGGATGGCTTAAGTTGGGGCCGAATGGACGCAAGAGGATTCGGGGGAGGGTTTGTGATTAGATGGGATGAACTTCCGGATGGTTTCCTCAAGAACTTAGCCAAGGCTAGAGGTTGAAGAAGAAAGACATAAGGAAGAACTCGCTCTAGATCATCTTCTTTATTGATCTCAACGAAGTTACCAGTTTCTCGGTACATGTGTTCATCTATGTCTACCCCTCTTCGTCCGTGCCCGTGAAGAGGGCTGCCCCTCTCCTTATATAGGGGAGAGGGTGGCTTACGAGGCAAGAAACCCTAATGGCATCTTTGACTAGACAAACTACTTTACAAAGCTACTTTAATCATAGATGACACCGGGGTCTCCTTTAATCGGGAGGCTGACGTCCTCCGGCTTCTTTGATCGTCATCCTCCTCTTTATCGTCAGCCCTTCGTTTAAAGCTACTTTGCTTAGCTCATCTTTGTCTTCTAGCTCTGGAGAGAATCTTTGACCAGCCCTGCCGACTTGCTCTTCTTTCCGGTATCCCGGTATCTTCTTTACCCGGTTCCGGCATACCCCTCTTGGGGATACCGGCTTTGCCTCACTTGGCCAACTTCTTATCTTCGTGCTCCGGTATGAACATTAAACCGGTATCTTGATGGCTCAAACCATCCGGTTTGGCATGCCTTTGGCATACCGGGGGTCATCCCCCCAACATATGTGCTCTGCGTCATGCTTGCTCTGGTGCTGCCATGATGTGCTAGTTGCTGCTGTTGTATATGCCATGGATACTAGCTGCTGTTCTGCCCTACTCTGTCTAATGGCTATGCTTAATTAGTGCTATCTTTGTTGTGCATGGTTCTATGCAATGTTCCTAAGCCATGTGCTTGTTTAAGCTTGCATTTCTTGCTTGAATCTTTCCATGTGCCTCTGTTCTTGTTACTATTCTTGCTAGACACTCAAGTGTATTCAATTATCTTGCCCTGGCTTGATGACTGTGTGTAATTCTTGCAAATTTGCAAGAGCCAGTGTCCTGGTGAGTTGTGTGTAGGGCTGTGAATCTTGGAAATGCTCAATTGAGCACAGCTGTTGACTAGACAGCTCCCTCTCTTGATGGTGTGCTTCTGGATACAATTGCATATAGCTTATTTGATTATCTGTAATGAAATTGTTCAAGCCATGTGGCTATTTACTTCATGTTGTTACTGTGTTGTTGCTAGACTTGATTCTAGCATGCCTTAGCAAGCTCTGGTGATCAAATGATCATCAGATGCTTGTTGATTGCTTGCTTACTTCCTGCATGTGCTTATCTGGTGCTTATCCTGGTGACTGTGTATCACCATGACTTGTGCTGGTGCAGGTTTTGCTTGATTAAGCATCTGCTGATGCTTGCAGTGATCCTTGGGATCATTTGCAAGTGTTCTAGTTACTGGTGACTTATGTAATTCATTTATTTGTGTAGCTTGTCCTTGTTTATTGGATAAATGAGATGAACTGCTTGCAGTGATGACTCTTACAGTTAATTTTTATTGAGCTAAAGGGATGCCAACAACTGTTGGGAACCCTAGCTTTTCTTTGAACCCATCTGGGTAATGATATAAGTGCTGGGCTTGGTGGTTTGGCTGTTTTAGTGGTTGAGGTGGCCTCAACAGCAATTCTTTGTTGTTCAGGAAGCTCCCACCCTTGTTGGCTATCTGGTTTAACCATATTTGGTTGCCAGATGCTTTTGATGTTGAAAAATAATTGCAGTAGACATATTTCTCTTCATTTCTGATGGTTTTAAAAGGGCTAGTGTAGTCTGTGTATATTTGGGTAAGTCTCTGGGATGGTTTTCCTTCCTAATTCCATTTGGAAGATGCTACCACTTGTCTGGTTGGCATAACCATGGACATAGGCTTGATTGATCCCTGGTCCTTGCCATTTCTACCAGGTTACACTTGGTCTATGACCAAATGATGATCAAAACAGGGTTACTCCACCCTTTGTGTGCTTGTGTGATCATGCTCGTGCAATTTATGAACAAAACCATCTGGTTTGTTCATGATGATGTGTATACCTCACTCCAGCTCCTAGATTAAAGTGTTGGTGTAGAGGATTTCTTCTGGATACTTGGTGTGCTTGCCCTGCTCCTCCTTGCAAGCTTTGATGCTTGGTTTGTTTCTGGTGATTGTGGAATAGGTGAGACAGCTCTGGCTGTTCACCTGTTCTTGCTGTTCTTGGTGTTCTTACCCTTGTGAGTTGCTACTGATGAATTGCTTTAGTTCTGGCGGTGGAAAAGGTTTTATATGGCCCTCACTTGGCTCTCTTGGTCGACAGCAGTGCCTGACACTTGTTGGTGACTCTCTCTGGCCGTGTGTGTGTGCTGTTGTGCATGCACACACATGGCTTGATGTTGCACATGCACTCAAGCTGTGTGAGCAGCTTGTGTGTGTGTGTGGCTTGTGCAGCTGAATGGATCAGCTCGGCTGTCTATGGTCATATCCTCTCAATTCTGTTTTTCTTTTGCTAACCTGCTAACTTGTTTTTCTTCTTTGTGTGGGTGCAGGGAACTTGGAATGATCAAGATGAAATGCAAGATCATCTTGATCAAGGATTTCATGAAGATTAACATGTAGTTTAGGACATTTCATTAACTTGTAATCTCTCTTTTTCTTTTTTCCTTTTATTCAATTCATGTAATGTGTTGTAACATTTCATATTTCAATTCTGAATATTGTAATGACAATGTATCATGTGTGATTATCAATAAAGCTCCAATTTTCTCTAATGAGCTTTGTATAATAGTTGTACTATTTATATTTTTGCTTATTTATAATTTGTTTAATGAATTACCTCAAATTTGAATTATGAGATATTCATATGATGTTTTAAATTTGAAATTCAAACACAACTTGTGTTTGAATTCAATCATGCAACTTAAGTTGTAATGCACTACTCTCCTCTCTTCTCAAAACCCTAAATTAGTTGAGTGAGAAGCAAGTTTGTCGCACTCTCGAAACCCTAACCCTGTAAGGTGTCGAAAGAGAAACTTGTCCCCCTTCGATGCAGTTTTCTTTTAAAAGCGCGAAATTTCCCTAGAATTTACGATGCAGTGCACATCCCTTTCTAAATTCTACCCCTCGATCGTCTCTAAACTAGGGACATTACAGCCTTTCCCCCTTAAAGAAAACTTCGTCCCGAAGTTGTGGTTGTAATACCTGAAGAGTTCTGGGTACGATTTCCTCAGGTCTTCTTCCTTTTCCCAGGTGGCTTCCCTCTCGGGGTGATGCTTCCATTGAATATTGCAGTACTTAATGGCTCTATTCCTGAGTTGTTTCTAGTTCTCCTCGAGAATCTTAGCTGGCTTCTCGATGTAGGTCAAGTCTGGTTGTAATTTGAGCTCATCATGTGATACTGGCTCGTCTGGGGTCTTTAAACATTTCCTGAGTTGAGACACATGGAATACATTGTGTACCCGAGCTAACCTTCCCGGTAGATCCAATTCAAAGGCTAACCCTCGGTTCTGACTCAGTATCTTGAAAGGTCCGATGTATCTAGGGCTAAGCTTCCCCTTTACTCCGAATCTCTGCAGACCTTTCATCGGACTTACCTTAAGGTACACCATGTCTCCAACTTGTGGCTCCCATGTCCTTCTCTTTTGGTCTGCATAGCTCTTCTGTTGAATTTGAGCTATCTTCAGCCTATCTCTTATGATGTCGATGATCTGCTGCTTTTCCTTGACATAATCTGGATTGAATTCCTTGCTTGATCCTGCCTCATACCAACATATCGGTGATCTACACTTCCTTCCATACAGAGCTTCGAATGGTGCCATCTTGATGCTGCTTTGATAGCTATTATTGTAGGAAAACTCTGCTAGTGGTAAGTGCTCCTCCCATGATCCTCCGAAGTCTAGGGCACAAGCCCTAAGCATATCTTCCAATATCTGGTTTGTTCTCTCTGTTTGTCCACCTGTCTGGGGATGATAGGCGGTGCTATAGTCTAACTTGGATCCTAATGCTTCATGTAGTTGTTTCCAAAATGCTGATGTGAACACAGATCCTCGATCTGACACGATCTTCTTGGGTACTCCATGTTTACTCACAATCTCTTTGATGTAAAGATCGATGAGTTTTTCTCCTTTATCCTGCTGGTTTACTGCTAAGAAGTGTGCACTCTTCGTCAACCGGTCCACGATTACCCATATCATGTCCTTCTTTTTATTAGTCATGGGTAGTCCGGTGATGAAATCCATTCCTATTTCCTCCCATTCCCATTCTGGGATTGGTAAAGGTTGTAACTTTCCTGCCGGACTTTGATGTTCGGCTTTCACTCTTTGGCAGGTATGGCATTCTGCCACGTATTGTGCTATTTCTCTCTTCATGTTATTCCACCAGAACAATTCCTTGAGATCCATGTACATCTTTGTACTTCCTGGGTGTATAGAGTATGGTGTTTGATGTGCTTCCCGGAGTATAACTTCCTTGATCTCATCAATATCAGGAACGCAAATCCTTTTCTGGAACCATAATGATCCCAACTCTCCTCGGTGAAATTCTGATGGTCTTCCCTCATCAATCCTTCTCATCTCCTCCACGATGAATGGACCGTCCAATTGACCCATGATTATCTCATTCTTTAAGTTAACACATAGCTCATCAGCTACTTGTAAAGCCGATAGTCCTTCATGAGCTTCTTTCTCCCAAAGTTGTATCTGGGCTTGGCTTATTTCCTTCCTCAACTCCGGTGATAATTCTTGTTCCACTCCTCCAGTGTTCTTTCTACTCAAGGCATCAGCTACACCATTAGCCTTTCCTGGAGTATAATTGATGGTCAAATCATAATCCTTGATTAGCTCCAGCCATCTTTTCTGTCTCATATTGAGTTCCTTCTGAGTGAGGAAGTACTTGAGACTCTTATGATCCGTATAGAGCTCACACTTGGCTCCATAGAGAAAATGTCTCCAAGTTTTAAGTGCAAATACTACTGCTGCTAACTCTAAATCATGTGTTGGATAGTTCACTTCATGAGGTCTGATGTGGGGACCCCAGACTAGCTGTCCGAAATACCCTGTTATGTATACAGTTCACGTTCCCATGATCAGTGTGCCGTGAACACATAACCGAACTGATATCAAATTACATCATCCTTTACAAAACGGAATAAGAAAATTACAATGAAGTCACATGACCCATCTTTACAAGATAGCCTCGAAGGGCCTAAACTAATCATCAGAGTAGCAGAATCACTTCAGCAGCGTAGAGCCCAAGTCATCTGCCTTAAACCTACGAGCAACCGATCGGGAAGACGTTCCTAGCTCGCATAGACGTCGTCAACTCCTTCTTCATCCGTCGAAGTCCTCCGGGTCCGGCCAAGTAAATAGCCGGGGACAAAGCCGTGAGTACATTTGAATTGTACTCGCAAACCATCAAGAAGGTGATAACAATTCTAACTAAAGAAGACAAGAGAGGAAGAATAGTTTCTCCGGTGGATATAGCATGTGAAAGAGAATCAGTTTCTCTTGTGGATATAGCATCCCACATCACAGCTTGAAGGGGACACTAAGAAAGTCCTATGACATCTCTATATCTTTGTTAAAGCAGAGTTCCTCTACATGAAACACTAGGAAGGGTCACCCTCTTTTGTTTCATTTTCCTCGACCATCTCCACATGGTCGGCACACCATCTTTCCCGTACCCTTCCGGTACTTCCAACACACATTTCCTTTGGAAATCATTTTCAAAACCAAAACTCGACACAACTCTATAACGGCCATCCCAACCGTCCATGACCGCGGACGCGGCTATTCGAATAGTTTTAAGTCTGCAGAGTGTGCGCACTTTCCCCACAAGAACCGATAAATCCGCCGGGATCATCCCCGGTTCGACATACAAAAGTATGCGAGACTCGGATAATCAGTCATAGTCCTTCGTCTGTCTCCCTTGACAAGAGTCCTTCCCTGCGGGCTTACCCCTTCCCGGCACCCCGGCAGCATACCTCCTTTTGAGCGTATCTCCGGCGCCATGACGAAGACCCTCGGTAATCGTCCGGCTGCAAGTTAATGCGGTGTATTGCCTCCTTCGGAGCGCAACCCGGTGTCGAAGGTCATCACGACCCTCCTAGAGAGTTGTGAAGGTGGCTCATGCCAATTTCAACGGACGTCGGACTAAGCCCGTACCCACTTTGGATAATGTGGTTGCGCTGTGTAATTATTCCAGGCGAATACAAAGAACCATGTGTCGTTTTTCTCAAAAACCCAAGTCACACCCACACTTTCCTCTTTCCAACCATCTTTATCAAGATCCTTTTCTTTCATAAACCATACGCTTGGGTAAGATTGCCTCACCCAAGGTTTTCATAAACATTTACAACAAGGTAAACCTTGAGGGGTTCCCAATCTAAAGTTTCATGAGTTGAACTAAGACAACACTATGGCCGAGATGAGGGTCATCACGCCATTGAGGGTATGAAAAAGAGGTATTGGAGTGGATCATACTTGCTTGAGCTAAGCATGTATTATGACAACACAAGAGGAAATATACTTTCAGATTTGTGGTGCTATCTAACCCAATCAATAGATAGATAGGGATGAGAATTGACCAACACCAACACCATTAAGGGAAAACAGGCATACTCATCACAATTTGAGAATACACCAAAAACATGGTATTGATACATCTACACTAGAAGGGGGTGTAGTATGAATCTTGTCCCGAGGTGGAACATATTCAAGCTAAATATAGAAAACAAGTTGGATAGCAATGGCCATGATACCATACACCCAACCAATTACCAAGACCTTGACAAGATAAAACTACTAGAGGTACCATGCTTGCATCCAAGCATAGATGACAACAATATGGAGATCATCACACATAGAACCAAGATGCTATTGATAGCACAAGATGACATCCAAAGAGACATCATATCAGAGATCAAAAGATGGCTTGCCTTGGCTTATTTGTCCCTGGACTTCTTCAGCTCCATCAATATAAGAATCCCAATAACATAAATAAAATCCTCGTCCGATTCCACTTCTTCTTCTTCTCCGGAATTGTTCGCATCTATCGCCGGAAAATATAAAAGGAACACAATCAATCATATTGCATCAACAAAACAAACATGCAACACTCAACAATCAATAGCTAACCACTTTACTAAGGGCTAATATACGAAAGACTTATACATACTACAAAGCAACTAAAAGAAAACCCCATTTATTTACCTAGTGAAGGTATGAGAGTGCCACGACTTAGCAATTGCCTCTCTAGGTATCACCATGGCACAACTAAGTATCCCCTGGTAGATAACATCATAAAGAGGACAAGAGCATTAGTTTGGCATCACAAACATTCACAATAAATTTTCAAACATTTTTGGAAAAGTAGAAAACAGTTTTCCTAACATAATTTGTTCCCATAACACTACAACCAAAATAGGAAGCAAACCATAATCCACATCATTTGAAAACTCAAGCTAAACAAAATAGCTAATGTTAAGTTGCAGAGGTTTTGCTTTGCAAGCATAAAACAATGGTTGCCCATCTCTACCAAAAAGAGTTGGTCAAGGGTTTTAAATAAACCGAAAGGTTTTGCTTCAACAATGCATGTCACACATAAACATTACTAACAGTAACAAATATGTATGAACAGAGACTAATAATATTTTTCCTATATAGCCAGTACTAATACAAGACTAACCCAATTGTAATCACCCAAAAATATTAAACCTACAATTTTAGGAATTTCTTTGAATCTGACTGTACAGAAAACAAGATCTGTAAGCCATAAATCGTAGAAAAATCCTAAAAATATGAGGCCACTGGCATTTGAAAGGTATTTAAACATAGATGCATACACAATTGGATTTGGGTTCAAATTGTTTCTGAAACTCTCACAAATGGATTGATAAGATTACTGCATGTCTATACCATTTGCTTCACCTCTGGAGTTACATAATAGATAAAGGTTTGAAACTTGTTTGAGAAGATTAAGAAAACATTCAGTAATCCTACATAAGTGGAATCACTCAATTAGGTTCAAAAATGGATTTTTGATGAATTAAAAGCTAACAGCCATGTCTGCAGAACATACAGAACAAGTTTAATTCATAAAAAATTATACACAAATCATAAAAATATGAGGTCTGCTGCATCTGAAAGGTATTGAATAGGTGGTTCTTACCCAGTTGGTTTAATTCAAAAATTCGTCTCCAAGCTCCTGGTTTAATTCGACAAAGTCAGATCTGACCAGATCTTGATCTGTGAACCATTTCAGTTTCAGGAGGTCAATCGAAGTGAAACCACCGCCAAAATGAAGGTACTGAAGAGGGCTTTCACCCACAGTTGAGTTTGCTCAAAAAGGTTTTGTAAAACGGGAGAAATCTAACAAAGAGTGATTCTGCATGTTTTCAGGACTTTATTTACCATGCAAAATCCGTAACGAATTTGAGGATGAGACCAACGCCAAATTGTAGATCTTTTAAATATCTATCTGCGGAACTTTGAATCACTCGATTTAGATCTGCACACAAGATTTGGCGGATTTTACAAGTTCGTACCAGAATCTGAAACAGCAAGATACAGAAATTACTGCAAGGTTTTGGACGAACTTTGCTCAAAAACTTCAGATCTGAGGATAGCTCAAGCTTCTCCATGCTTGGACCAACATGCACCTGCATCAAGATCCAATCTTAGCAATGGAGGAAGAGGAAGAGGAGAGAAAACCATCTAGGGTTGGGGAGAAGAAGGAGAGGGAGGCTCTCATGGTGAGGAGGAGCTTGAGGGAGGAGGGAGCTTCATCTTGGAGTTCTTTCCATGGCCATGGCCGGCCATGGGAGCTAGGTGGAGCTGAATTTTCGTGGGGGAGAGTAGGAGAAGAGTGTGAGGGAGTAGATAAGGTGGAGGAGTGAGTGGAGAGAAGAAAAATGAGAGCAAGAGGAGTGGAGGTGGCCGGCTAGGGAGTTTTTATAGAGGGAGAGGGGTGGCTGCCTCCTTTTTTGATTGGCCAAGGATGGTGGCTGCCCCTTTATTGATTGGGTTAGGTGGGAGGCAAGACTTGTGGAGGGAGGAAATGAAGAGGCATGGCTGGCCGAATTTGCCATGCATACACCATTTGGCCGGCTCCATTCTTGCCAATAAAAATGAACAATGTGAGAGATATAGAGATTGGGGGAAGATTGTGATGGTAAAATATACCATGCTGATATTTGTTGCATCATGGCTTTGTGCCAAGAAGATGATGGCGATGCACAAGGTTTCATGTGCATGCCATCTTGGAGATGGTCTCCACAAGATTTGAGACTTGACCACTCCAAACAAGATGAGACACATGGTGCTCAAGTGCCTATGCAAGACACACGACACCACTTGTGTTATGCAAGGAAAATAGGTTTTCTTCCAGGGATATAGAGTCCAAGTTTTAGGGAGATAGTGAAGGGAATAATGATGCAATTCTAATGATGAATATGGTGACATAAGTCATCAATTCAAGAGGTCAAGGTGATGATGGAAAATAATAGAGGATTGAGATGGGTATGATGGAATATAGTTGCTCTACAAATAAGAGGTCAATTTGGAGTGGTTTGAAATGCTCTCTGAGTCTAGGGTTTAGTTGAAGGGAGTCCAATAGAAAGTATCAAGAGTTCATCTACTTGATCAAGAATTGGAGGATGAAGGAACATTATGGGGTAGATCAGAGATGTACACAAGATGTGCAAGAGTTGTCATTCGAAATAGAATTTATTTGAAAAGTAATTGAAACACCTCAATTATCTAGGGACAATTGGGAATGAACTCAAGTGGAATGGCATTTGAAAATGTTGAGAGAAAACTAGTTGGAACAGAGGAGCTCAAAATATTCTACTTACTTTCTCAAGTTAGGTAGAGTTTTTCTCAAATGTAAAATAATCAAGAGGGAAACAAGAAATGGTATAGGTACCATAAACAAGCTTTTTGTTAAAACAAAGCAAAATAGAAATAATGTTTTATAAATCAATACTTGGTAGAAATGGGATGAAAAACAAAACCCATTTCAGTTCCTTGTTTTCTTTGAAGAGAAATCTTGGAAAGTTTTAATAAAACTAGAAGTAATTTTGTGATCAAAACTAGAGAAGGAAAAACAATAGGGTGTTTGAGAAAGAAAGCTAATTTTAGGGAGGAGTGTTCCCAAGGGTAGATGGTGGCTACAAAATGTACCCATCATTCCCACTCTTGGTTTTGTGAAGATTAAACTTGAATAGAACAAGAGGTAAAAGAGAAGGAAGTGATCCAAAGTTGAAACAAAGGGTAGAGTGCAAGGTCAAGTGAATTAAGAGAGTTGCAAGGGTAGACTGAGACATGCAAGACTTGGAGGTTTAAGAGAATGTTGCATAGATGAGATCCATGCATTGAAGCCAACAATAACAGTTGTGGGTGCTTAGAGATCAATTGCCAAAGTCTGGACATTTTAAGCCTGTCAACACAGATGGTCGACATGGCCTCAAAACCAACAAGGATGAGTGGGTATAAGAGAAGGGTGCAAGTTTGGAATCAAGGATGATTTGAGCTAGCTTATACACAAAGAGGAATTTTAAGTAGGCACACTCATGTTGCCATGAGTAGAAAAGTTTGATGTGGAAAAAAGGAAAACAACTTTTCCCGAGTCACATAGGTGTTTTATTAGGTGAGTTGCTTGCTTGACCACTAGAGGTGTTGATCTATGAGGCAGCTCAAGACAAAACTCAACAAGAAAATGAAGACAATTCATCTACCAACAGATCAAGGCAATTCATCACCACAAACAGATCAAGGCAGTACATCTAAATTAGTCTATAGAAAAAGTTTTTGTTCCCCCTGATTTTTGAAATAAGGACAACTAAACAAGGTTGAAAAAGTTGGGGTGTTACAGATCTTCCACCCTTAAGATAATCTCGTCCCGAGATTACTGAGTGTAGAACTAGAGGGGTTATAAAGTTTAACCAAAGTCAGACTCCATTCTTCTGTAGACGTGCCGTTGTAGAGAAAGTCGTTTGCTTCATCTTCTGGGAGACATGATGGATTTCGGCCGATGGCGAGCTTCATGAAGAGGTTGACTACTCCATGCAGGTGTTGGATCTGTAGCTTCTTCACAATCCTGGCGGAGGTTCAAGACTGTGGGAGGGTTAGTGCACCCAACGGTGCTTGAGCAGGGATGAAAACCTTTTTAGAGTTAGCTTGATTTTAGTGGAAGACGAAGTCTTCCACCCTTAAGATTTTTCATCGGGTTCTCGGAAAAACTCAGAGCTTCTGCCTTGTAGTTCTGTCTGGGGCTTCGGAAGAAGTCATCGGTCTTCCTTGTTCAGCTGAAGAATCTTCGGGGGCGACGTGCAGACCACCACTTCAAGAGGCACTCACGGTGTTAACTGAACCATATGGGACGCGCGGCGAGTTAGAAAGTTGAAGAAACGCCTGGTTGGTACCCATATGAAGCAGCAATAGGGGTCGTCGAAGACAATCTTCAGCTTGAGGGTCGGTGCTGACTTCAGTAACAACTAAGAAGTTAGCGGGTAAACTACGCCTAAAGTCTTGAGTCTTGGAGTATCTTCCGGAGCTTCATTTGATGAGGACCAGATGAACCATGTGATGTAGCTCGGCTTTGACGCTATTGTTCTCTCAACTTGTTAGACGGTGTGTTCGAGGGTAGTTTCAAAAAGATATCCTCGCGGTTAGCGCGAGTATACTCCAAGGTTAGACCAAGTTAGCATGTCTTCTCGCAGAGGTGCAGTCACTCTTGAAGGTAGGGCTTCTTCTTTCTTGGCGTAGTGGAGATGCTCCAGCTGATCTTGAAGGAAGTCGGCGTAGATAGGGGTCGGGTTAGTTTTCTTGACGGTTGAAAAACAACTTCCAACGGTTTTAGAGTTAGAGTCTTTCGTTAATCTACCCAATTTAACTAATAGTTAGCAATACATCGGCGAGGCAAACTTTAAACCTATCATTGCATGTGACACCCATACAACCATAACCAGAGACACAATACCACTAACAGAGGCTACTGGTATTTTTCCTAGATGCATAGTAACAAAACAAGATCAACACAATTGGAATCATTCAAAAATATTTATTTTTCAATTTTTGAGACTCAAAATACTAACCAGAAACAGTGATCAAGGTTTATTTATTAAAAATCGCACAAAAATCCTAAAAATACAAGGTCAGTGGCGTCTGAAAGATAAATTCATACTGGTTCTAGTGCAATTGGAATCACATCAATCGGAGCTACCAAACTATTTTTATTAGCAAAACAGTACACTGGCAGATTTCCATTTTTTATTTCTGTTTCACAAATTTCAAACAATTAAAAAGGACGGAAACGTCTAAATAGCAAGATATACATGCACACAGCAAACATATACAAACATTCAAGGCAGCACACGAGGGAACTACAAGCAATCAGCACACCAAACATGATACTCTAAGTACCCAGAAACTCCTAATGCGCGGGGGTAGCTCAATCAAAACGATTGAGTTTGTCCTATCCATCCTATTGGTTTGGGGCTGGTCACATATGTCGATGTCTTCATATTGCTGGCATCGACTTCAATAGGGATCCTTGTAACAGTTGGTGGTGACGCATGCCTGATGTCGACTCGTCGATGTTGAGGTGGAGGCGAAAACTGCGTAGATCTTCTAGTCTCAGCATCCCGGGGACATGAGGTCTTCGGAGGGGTAGCTGTTGAGGAACTCCCAAAGTCGACAACTTCTGGTGGCTGGCCTAAAAATTACTAGTCAAAAACTGAGGACTTGATCCCTGACGACTGCAAAAAGGTGCAAGTCCACGGAGGAACAAGGTCAGCTCCTTGACAAAATTGGCGACAACCAAAGACATGCTCTTCCTGTCCCTTTATCCGTACTGCTAAGTCGACATCCAATCTTCAATAGCTGCAATGGGAGGTACTTGCCTCTTCATGAGGGATTGATTGATTTTTTTGAGTTCGAGTCTCCGGTCTGAGTTGGGGACATCGTCCAATATGTAGGTTTGAAGTGGATGAGACAATAGAGCAAGATTTTTCAAACCTTTTTATAAAGCGGAGAGATAAGAATTTAGAAGCTTTGAGTAAATAAGAGGAGTAGAAGCTATACTTCCGATTAAAGAAACAATTTGTTTCATAAATAGTTTTCTCCAAGTATTTGTTTCCTAACTAACGTCCATGCTAACTAAGGTCTCCTACAGTCAGGATAGCTCTGATACCAGCTCTGTGGGGACCCCGGACTAGCTGTCCGAAATACCCTGTTATGTATACAGTTCACGTTCCCATGATCAGTGTGTCGTGAACACATAACCGAACTAATATCAAATTACATCATCCTTTACAAAACGGAATAAGAAAATTACAATGAAGTCACATGACCCATCTTTACAAGATAGCCTCGAAGGGCCTAAACTAATCATCAGAGTAGCAGAATCACTTCAGCAGCGTAGAGCCCAAGTCATCTGCCTTAACCTTACAGGCAACTGACTGGGAAGACGTTCCTAGCTCGCATAGACGTCGTCAACTCCTTCTTCATCTGTCGAAGTCCTCCGGGTCTGGCCAAGTAAATAGCCAGGGACAAAGCCGTGAGTACATTTGAATTGTACTCGCAAACCATCAAGAAGGTGATAACAATTCTAACTAAAGAAGACAAGAGAGGAAGAATAGTTTCTCTGACGGATATAGCATGTGAAAGAGAATCAGTTTCTCTTGTGGATGTAGCATCCCACATCACAGTTGAAGGGGACACTAAGAAAGTCCTATGACATCTCTATATCTTTGTTAAAGCAGAGTTCCTCTACATGAAACACTAGGAAGGGTCACCCTCTTTTGTTTCATTTTCCTCGACCATCTCCACATGGTCGGCACACCATCTTTCCCGTACCCTTCCGGTACTTCCAACACACATTTCCTTTGGAAATCATTTTCAAAACCAAAACTCGACACAGCTCCGTAACGGCCATCCCAACCGTCCATGACCGCGGACGCGGCTATTCGAATAGTTTTAACTCTGCAGAGTGTGCGCACTTTCCCCACAAGAACCGATAAATCCGCCGGGATCATCCCCGGTTCGACATACAAAAGTATGCGAGACTCGGATAATCAGTCATAGTCCTTCGCCTATCTCCCTTGACAAGAGTCCTTCCCTGCGGGCTTACCCCTTCCCGGCACCCCGGCAGCATACCTCCTTTTGAGCGTATCTCCGGCGCCATGACAGAAGACCCTCAGTAATCGTCCGGCTGCAAGTTAATGCAGTGTATTGCCTCCTTCAGAGCGCAACCCGGTGTCAGAGGTCATCACGACCCTCCTAGAGAGTTGTGAAGGTGGCTCATGCCAATTTCAACAGACGTCAGACTAAGCCCGTACCCACTTTGGATAATGTGGTTGCGCTGTGTAATTATTCCGGGCGAATACAAAGAACCATGTGTCGTTTTTCTCAAAAACCCAAGTCACACCCACACTTTCCTCTTTCCAACCATCTTTATCAAGATCCTTTTCTTTCATAAACCATACGCTTGGGTAAGATTGCCTCACCCAAGGTTTTCATAAACATTTACAACAAGATAAACCTTGATGGGTTCCCAATCTAAAGTTTCATGAGTTGAACTAAGACAACACTATGGCCGAGATGAGGGTCATCACGCCATTGAGGGTATGAAAAAGAGGTAATGGAGTGGATCATACTTGCTTGAGCTAAGCATGTATTATGACAACACAAGAGGAAATATACTTTCAGATTTGTGGTGCTATCTAACCCAATCAATAGATAGATAGGGATGAGAATTGACCAACACCAACACCATTAAGGGAAAACAGGCATACTCATCACAATTTGAGAATACACCAAAAACATGGTATTGATACATCTACACTAGAAGGGGGTGTAGTATGAATCTTGTCCCGAGGTGGAACATATTCAAGCTAAATATAGAAAACAAGTTGGATAGCAATGGCCATGATACCATACACCCAACCAATTACCAAGACCTTGACAAGATAAAACTACTAGAGGTACCATGCTTGCATCCAAGCATAGATGACAACAATATGGAGATCATCACACATAGAACCAAGATGCTATTGATAGCACAAGATGACATCCAAAGAGACATCATATCGAGAGATCAAAAGATGGCTTGCCTTGGCTTATTTGTCCCTGGACTTCTTCAGCTCCATCAATATAAGAATCCCAATAACATAAATAAAATCCTCGTCCGATTCCACTTCTTCTTCTTCTCCGGAATTGTTCGCATCTATCGCCGGAAAATATAAAAGGAACACAATCAATCATATTGCATCAACAAAACAAACATGCAACACTCAACAATCAATAGCTAACCACTTTACTAAGGGCTAATATACGAAAGACTTATAGATACTACAAAGCAACTAAAAGAAAACCCCATTTATTTACCTAGTGAAGGTATGAGAGTGCCACGACTTAGCAATTGCCTCTCTAGGTATCACCATGGCACAACTAAGTATCCCCTGGTAGATAACATCATAAAGAGGACAAGAGCATTAGTTTGGCATCACAAACATTCACAATACATTTTCAAACATTTTTGGAAAAGTAGAAAACAGTTTTCCTAACATAATTTGTTCCCATAACACTACAACCAAAATAGGAAGCAAACCATAATCCACATCATTTGAAAACTCAAGCTAAACAAAATAGCTAATGTTAAGTTGCAGAGGTTTTGCTTTGCAAGCATAAAACAATGGTTGCCCATCTCTACCAAAAAGAGTTGGTCAAGGGTTTTAAATAAACCGAAAGGTTTTGCTTCAACAATGCATGTCACACATAAACATTACTAACAGTAACAAATATGTATGAACAGAGACTAATAATATTTTTCCTATATAGCCAGTACTAATACAAGACTAACCCAATTGTAATCACCCAAAAATATTAAACCTACAATTTTAGGAATTTCTTTGAATCTGACTGTACAGAAAACAAGATCTGTAAGCCATAAATCGTAGAAAAATCCTAAAAATATGAGGCCACTGGCATTTGAAAGGTATTTAAACATAGATGCATACACAATTGGATTTGGGTTCAAATTGTTTCTGAAACTCTCACAAATGGATTGATAAGATTACTACATGTCTATACCATTTGCTTCACCTCTGGAGTTACATAACAGATAAAGGTTTTAAACTTGTTTGAGAAGATTAAGAAAACATTCAGTAATCCTACAGAAGTGGAATCACTCAATTAGGTTCAAAAATGGATTTTTGATGAATTAAAAGCTAACAGCCATGTCTGCAGAACATACAGAACAAGTTTAATTCATAAAAAATTATACACAAATCATAAAAATATGAGGTCTGCTGCATCTGAAAGGTATTGAATAGGTGGTTCTTACCCAGTTGGTTTAATTCAAAAATTCGTCTCCAAGCTCCTGGTTTAATTCGACAAAGTCAGATCTGACCAGATCTTGATCTGTGAACCATTTCAGTTTCAGGAGGTCAATCGAAGTGAAACCACCGCCAAAATGAAGGTACTGAAGAGGGCTTTCACCCACAGTTGAGTTTGCTCAAAAAGGTTTTGTAAAACGGGAGAAATCTAACAAACAGTGATTCTGCATGTTTTCAGGACTTTATTTACCATGCAAAATCCGTAACGAATTTGAGGATGAGACCAACGTCAAGTTGTAGATCTTTTAAATATCTATCTGCGGAACTTTGAATCACTCGATTTGGATCTGCACACAAGATTTGGCGGATTTTACAAGTTCGTACCAGAATCTGAAACAGCAAGATACATAAATTACTGCAAGGTTTTGGACGAACTTTGCTCAAAAACTTCAGATCTGAGGATAGCTCAAGCTTCTCCATGCTTGGACCAACATGCACCTGCATCAAGATCCAATCTTAGCAATGGAGGAAGAGGAAGAGGAGAGAAAACCATCTAGGGTTGGGGAGAAGAAGGAGAGGGAGGCTCTCATGGTGAGGAGGAGCTTGAGGGAGGAGGGAGCTTCATCTTGGAGTTCTTTCCATGGCCATGGCCGGCCATGGGAGCTAGGTGGAGCTGAATTTTCGTGGGGGAGAGTAGGAGAAGAGTGTGAGGGAGTAGATAAGGTGGAGGAGTGAGTGGAGAGAAGAAAAATGAGAGCAAGAGGAGTGGAGGTGGCCGGCTAGGGAGTTTTTATAGAGGGAGAGGGGTGGCTGCCTCCTTTTTTGATTGGCCAAGGATGGTGGCTGCCCCTTTATTGATTGGGTTAGGTGGGAGGCAAGACTTGTGGAGGGAGGAAATGAAGAGGCATGGCTGGCCGAATTTGCCATGCATACACCATTTGGCCGGCTCCATTCTTGCCAATAAAAATGAACAATGTGAGAGATATAGAGATTGGGGGAAGATTGTGATGGTAAAATATACCATGCTGATATTTGTTGCATCATGGCTTTGTGCCAAGAAGATGATGGCGATGCACAAGGTTTCATGTGCATGCCATCTTGGAGATGGTCTCCACAAGATTTGAGACTTGACCACTCCAAACAAGATGAGACACATGGTGCTCAAGTGCCTATGCAAGACACACGACACCACTTGTGTTATGCAAGGAAAATAGGTTTTCTTCCAGGGATATAGAGTCCAAGTTTTAGGGAGATAGTGAAGGGAATAATGATGCAATTCTAATGATGAATATGGTGACATAAGTCATCAATTCAAGAGGTCAAGGTGATGATGGAAAATAATAGAGGATTGAGATGGGTATGATGGAATATAGTTGCTCTACAAATAAGAGGTCAATTTGGAGTGGTTTGAAATGCTCTCTGAGTCTAGGGTTTAGTTGAAGGGAGTCCAATAGAAAGTATCAAGAGTTCATCTACTTGATCAAGAATTGGAGGATGAAGGAACATTATGGGGTAGATCAGAGATGTACACAAGATGTGCAAGAGTTGTCATTCGAAATAGAATTTATTTGAAAAGTACTTGAAACACCTCAATTATCTAGGGACAATTGGGAATGAACTCAAGTGGAATGACATTTGAAAATGTTGAGAGAAAACTAGTTGGAACATAGGAGCTCAAAATATTCTACTTACTTTCTCAAGTTAGGTAGAGTTTTTCTCAAATGTAAAATAATCAAGAGGGAAACAAGAAATGGTATAGGTACCATAAACAAGCTTTTTGTTAAAACAAAGCAAAATAGAAATAATGTTTTATAAATCAATACTTGGTAGAAATGGGATGAAAAACAAAACCCATTTCAGTTCCTTGTTTTCTTTGAAGAGAAATCTTGGAAAGTTTTAATAAAACTAGAAGTAGTTTTGTGATCAAAACTAGAGAAGGAAAAACAATAGGGTGTTTGAGAAAGAAAGCTAATTTTAGGGAGGAGTGTTCCCAAGGGTAGATGGTGGCTACAAAATGTACCCATCATTCCCACTCTTGGTTTTGTGAAAATTAAACTTGAATAGAACAAGAGGTAAAAGAGAAGGAAGTGATCCAAAGTTGAAACAAAGGGTAGAGTGCAAGGTCAAGTGAATTAAGAGAGTTGCAAGGGTAGACTGAGACATGCAAGACTTGGAGGTTGAAGAGAATGTTGCATAGATGAGATCCATGCATTGAAGCCAACAATAACAGTTGTGGGTGCTTAGAGATCAATTGCCAAAGTCCGGACATTTTAAGCCTGTCAACACAGATGGTCGACATGGCCTCAAAACCAACAAGGATGAGTGGGTATAAGAGAAGGGTGCAAGTTTGGAATCAAGGATGATGTGAGCTAGCTTATACACAAAGAGGAATTTTAAGTAGGCACACTCATGTTGCCATGAGTAGAAAAGTTTGATGTGGAAAAAAGGAAAACAACTTTTCCTGAGTCACATAGGTGTTTTATTAGGTGAGTTGCTTGCTTGACCACTAGAGGTGTTGATCTATGAGGCAGCTCAAGACAAAACTCAACAAGAAAATGAAGACAATTCATCTACCAACAGATCAAGGCAATTCATCACCACAAACAGATCAAGGCAGTACATCTAAATTAGTCTATAGAAAAAGTTTTTGTTCCCCTTGATTTTTGAAATAAGGACAACTAAACAAGGTTGAAAAAGTTGGGGTGTTACATCTGAGTTGCCTCGATCCATAGAATATTACTTTCCAATCTTGCATGAGTACGCAACCCAATCCATGTTTGGATGTGTCACAGTACACGGTGTAATCCTTGCCAACTTCCGGGACTGCTAACACCGGTGCTGTGGTGAGTTTCTCTTTCAGAGTCTGAAAACTCTTCTCACACTCATCAGACCACACAAATGGTGTGTTCTTCCTTAACAGCTTAGTCATTGGTCCTGCTATCTTGGAGAATCCTTCAATGAATCTCCGATAGTATCCTGCCATTCCTAAGAATCCTCGGATTTCCTTGACAGTCTTGGGTGCTTCCCAATCTAAAACTGCTGCTACCTTGCTCGGGTTAACAACTATCCCATCTTTGCTAATAACATGACCAAGAAATTCTACTTGATCTAGCCAAAACTCACACTTGCTGAATTTGGCATAAAGTTGATGTTCTCTTAGTGTTTGCAACACTATCCTCAGATGTTCCGCATATTCATCTTTATCTTTGGAATATATCAAGATATCATCGATGAATATGATGAAAAACTTGTCTAGACATGGCATGAAGATCTTATTCATAAGATTCATGAAGATTGCTGGGGCATTGGTTAATCCAAAAGGTACTACTAGGTATTCATGATGTCCGTACCTTGAGACAAAGGCTGTTTTCGAACGTCTTCCTTCTTGATCTTTATCTGATGATAACCGGATCTTAGATCAATCTTGGAAAAGACTCCCACGCCTCTAACTTGATCAAATAGATCTTGTATTCTAGGAAGTGGGTACTTGTTCTTGATAGTAACATTATTCAGATTCCTGTAGTCTCCGCACATCCTTCGGCCTCCATCTCTTTTATCCACGAAGATCACATGTGATCCCCATGGTGAGATACTCTCCTCAATAAATCCTTTCCGTTCCAAGTCATGCAATTGCTCCTTGAGTTCTTTCAACTCCTTAGGCCCCATCTTGTATGGTGCTTTAGCAATTGGAGCTGTTCCTGGAATTAGGTCGATAGTAAACTCTATCTCCCTATCTGGTGGCATTCTAGGTAATTCTTTAGGAAAAACATCCTGGAATTCATTCACTACAGGTATATCCTCCAGCTTTACTTCCTTCATGCTATTCAACTGTAGCTCTACTTCAATCTGTGTATGCTTATCTCCTTGGTAGATCATTCTACTTCCATCGGGGCTTTTCAAAGACACTGTCTTGTTCACACAGTCGATCAATGCTCCATTTGCCTCTAACCAGTTCATACCAAGAATGACATCAATATCCTTCATCGGTAAAATGAACAGGTCTGCGTCAAGCGCGCATTTATTGATCATAATGACTTGTCCTTGTTTGGTATGGGTTACTACTATCGTTCCCCCCACATAAAGTATGGTTATAGGTGTGTCTAACTTAGTGCAACTAATCCCATGTTTGATGATGAATTGCTGAGAAATGAATGATGTACTTGCACCAGTATCAAAAAGTACTTTGCCAGGATGAGTGGGAGCGTACATGTCACTGCCTGATCGGAGTTCACCACCTCCTCCAAGCTGGTGCAGTTCAACTTGCCGAAGGGCTTCTTGTTCTTCCAATTGCCTCCGGTATTTCCACCTCGGTTTCCTCCTCCTTGCTTATTCTTAGGGCAATCCCGAAGCATGTTCCCCTCCTCACGACAACCAAAGTATAGTATCCTTGGCCTCTTGAAGTCCTTGGAAAAGTGTCCTTTGCCTCCACAGCTACGGCAAACAATTTGAGCCATGGGCTGGTTATTCGAACCCCTTCGGTTGTTGTTGTAGCTGTTGCTGTTGTTGTTGTTGTTGTTGTTGTTGTTGTTGTTGTACCTCGGTTTGAAACTCAAGCCAGTGTTCGGCTTGTTGCTGACATATCTTTTAGGCTCGAATTTGGCCTTCTTTCTCTTCTCCTCCTGCAGTTGCTTGAAATCATCTTCAAGAGTGATAGCTGCATCCACCAATTCCTGGAACTCCGTCGCTCTCATCATTCTGAGTTGTACCTTGAACTGGGGACTTAATCCCCGCAAGTACCTCTTCTTCTTCTTGTCCTCGGTGTTGACCTCCTCAACTGCATACCGGGACAACTTTGAAAACTCCCTGACATAAGTCAGGATGGCCTTATCTTTCTGCTCGAGACTCTCGAATTCTCGACGCTTCAATTCCACTATACTTTCAGGAACATTGGATTCCCTGAACTTCCTCTTGAACTCCTCCCAGGTGAATACTTTCTCATCCGGATAAACGGCTACTATGTTATCCCACCATGATGCGGCGGGTCCACACAACAAGTGTGTTGCATACCTGACCTTCTCCAGGTCGTTGCATCCTACAGTATTGAGCTTCCGCTCAGTGTCCATCAACCAATCCTCCGCATCCATTGGTTCGGGTGCGTATTCGAAGGATATTGGCTTAGTATTCTGGAAGTCTGACAAAGTGACTCCCTGATTATCTAGCCTCTCCACACTGTTCTGCTGAAGCACCTCCTGGAAGAACTTGTTTTGCTGCTCCATAGTCATATGTTGCCTTTCCTCCAACATTTGCATGTATTGGAGGAAATTCTGCTGTGTCATTGGTGGTGGTGGTGCTGGAAACTGGTTTCTGGCTGCTTCATCAGCCTCTTCCTTTTGCTTGGCCTCGCGCTCGAGGCGTTGTGCTTCACTCTCCTCACCCGTCGCTCCCAACATATCCCCCTAGTTCTGCAACACAAAGTGGTACTCATAATTACTCCATGCGCAAGTTTTCTGAGCTCAACTTTGTGCACAGAACTAGTCACGCAATGGAAATCAAGAATCAAATCCAAATCATACAAAACATATACCATGTATATACATACTTAAGTGGTTTATTACAATACTCAGTGACGATGTGAGTATGCAAACTCACTTATTGAAGTATATGTACACATTTCTACAAAATATTACATACTACAATACATGTGGTACTACTGTATTGTAGTCTCGCCTCCCATGGTGGTCTCTAGTCGTGCTTCACTCCCGGTACATCCCAGGCATCCATCCGGTCGAACGTGTAGTCCTCCTGACAGAATCTGGAACATAGGGTCTTCCCGTCGGCTGGTAGTCAGAATCGGAGGATGATCCCAGGGAGAAATCTGTGTTCATGAACTGGTCATTCAATACATCATAATCCACCCATCGGGTGTACTCCCTCGTGACTCCGCCATAGGTATTTCCACCATCAGTATCCGACTCGATCTGTATCGGATACTCCTCATCGTCTCCCCTATTATACTGATAGTTCTGGTTCTGGGTTGTGGCGTCCTCATTCATCTCAGGATTATATCTAACTAAATCACTATGGGTTCCAGTGTCTGATCCCCAACGCCAACCTGTGGAGTTTTCTATAGGAGTCTCGAAATGCTGATTGTTTCCGGATTCCTCTCCACCCTCATATCCTCCATGGGAACTACTAGGAAAGTACCTAGGTGTAATGGGTGTGGTTTGTTGTTTTGGATGGTCAATACTAATGAAGTCACCAGTTGAATAAACTGGTGTGTGAACCTCACCCTCCATTGGTTCTTTCCCATTAGCCTCCTCTTTGGGCTCAGTGAACTCTTCCAGCATTGTATCAATTGCCCCCGACAGATGTCGGTTCAACTGAAAGAACAATGATGGTAGGTGATGTCTACGTTCCCCCTCCTTTCCTGTAGACAGTGTTGGGCCTCCAAGTGCAGAGGTTTGTAGAGCAGCAGCAAGTTTCCCTTAAGTGGATACCCAAGGTTTATCGAACTCAGGGAGGAAGAGGTCAAAGATATCCCTCTCATGCAACCCTGCAACCACAAAGCAAGAAGTCTCTTGTGTCCCCAACACACCAAATAGGTGCACTAGTTCGGCGAAGAGATAGTGAAATACCGGTGGTATGAATATATATGAGCAGTAGCAACGGTGCCAGAAAATAGCTTGCTGGCGTGTAGTTGATGGTGGTAGTATTGCAGCAGTAGTAACACGAGTAAAACAATAAACAAGCAGTAGTAACTCAGCGGTATTTAGGAACAAGGCCTAGGGATTACACTTTCACTAGTGGACACTCTCATCATTGATCACATAACAGAACGAGATAAATGCATACTCTACACTTTTGTTGGATGATGAACACATTGCGTAGGATTACACGAACCCTCAATGCCGGAGTTAACAAGCTCCACAATAATGCTCATGTTTTAGTAACCTTTAGTGTAAGATAGATCAACGGACTAAACCAAGTACTAGCATAGCATGCACACCGTAACCTTCATGCATATGTAGGAGGAATAGATCACATCAATATTATCATAGCAATAGTTAACTTCATAATCTACAAGAGATCATAATCATAGCATAAACCAAGTACTAACACGGTGCACCCACTCGTCGCCTTTACACACGTGCGGGAGGAATAGAACTACTTTAATAACATCACTAGAGTAGCACATAGATAGTAGTGATACAAACTCATATGAATCTCAATGAGATCATTGTATTGAAGTACATGGAAGAGAGATGAACCACATAGCTACCGGTACAGCCCCGAGCCTCGATGGAGAACTACTCCCTCCTCATGGGAGCAAGCAGCGGTGATGAAGATGGCGGTGGAGATGGCAGCGGTGTCGATGGAGAAGCCTTCCGGGGCACTTCCCCGCTCCGGCAGGGTGCCGGAACGAGATCCTGTCCCCCGGATCTTGGCTTCGCGATGGCGGCGGCTCCGGAAGGTTTCGTGGTTTTCGTCAATTGGTATCGGGTTTTCTGATCCAGGGGCTTCTTATAGGCGAAGAGGCGGCGCAGGGGGTCACCGGGGTGCCCTCACCACCAGGTGGCGCGGCCGGGGCCCGGCCCGCGCCCGGTGTGGTGTGGGGCCCCCCGGCCCATCTCTCGGCGGTTCTCGAGTGTTCCGGAGGCTTCCGGGTAAAATAGGAACTTTGGCGTTGATTTCGTCCGATTCCGAGAATATTTCGTTACTAGGATTTCTGAAACCAAAAACAGCGAGAAAACAGAACCGGCACTTCGGCATCTTGTTAATAGGTTAGTTCCGGAAAATGCACGAATATGACATAAAGTGTGCATAAAACATGTAGATAACATCAATAATGTGGCATGGAACACAAGAAATTATCGATACGTTGGAGACGTATCAGCATCCCCAAGCTTAGTTCTGCTCGTCCCGAGCAGGTAAAACGATAACAAGGATAATTTCTGGAGTGACATGCCATCATAAACTTGATCATACTATTTGTAAAGCATATGTAGTGAATGCAGCGATCAAAACAATGTATATGACATGAGTAAACAACTAAATCATAAAGCAAAGACTTTTCATGAATAGCACTTCAAGACAAGCATCAATAAGTCTTGCATAAGAGTTAACTCATAAAGCAATAATTCAAAGTAAAGGCATTGAAGCAACACAAAATAAGATTAAGTTTCAGCGGTTGCTTTCAACTTGTAACATGTATATCTCATGGATATTGTCAACATAGAGTAATATAATAAGTGCAATATGCGAGTATGTAGGAATCAATGCACAGTTCACACAAGTGTTTGCTTCTTGAGGTGGAGAGAGATAGGTGAACTGACTCAACATAAAAGTAAAAGAATGGTCCTCCATAGAGGAAAAGCATCGATTGCTATATTTGTGCTAGAGCTTTGATTTTGAAAACATGAAACAATTTTGTCAACGGTAGTAATAAAGCATATGCATCATGTAAATTATATCTTATAAGTTGCAAGCCTCATGCATAGTGTACCAATAGTGGCCGCACCTTGTCCTAATTAGCTTGGACTACCTGGATTATCACCGCAATACATATGCTTTAACCAAGTTTCACAAAGGGGTACCTCTATGCCGCCTGTACAAAGGTCTAAGGAGAAAGCTCGCATTTGGATTTCTCGCTTTTGATTATTCTCAACTTAGACATCCATACCGGGACAACATAGACAATAGATAATGGACTCCTCTTTTAATGCTTTAAGCATTTGACAACAATTAATTCTTTTCTCATTAGAGATTTGAGGATGTTTGTCCAAAACTGAAACTTCCACCATGAATCATGGCTTTAGTTAGCGGCCCAATGTTCTTCTCTCACAATATGCATGCTCAAACCATTCAACTCAGTGTAGATCGCCCTTACTTCAGACAAGACGAACATGCATAGCAACTCACATGATATTCAACAATGAGTTGATGGCGTTCCCCAGTAAACATGGTTATCGCACAACAAGCAGCTTAATAAGAGATAAAGTGCATAATTACATATTCAATACAACAATAGTTTTTAAGCTATTTGTCCCATGAGCTATATATTGCAAAGGTAAATGATGGAATTTTAAAGGTAGCACTCAAGCAATTTACTTTGGAATGGCGGGAAAATACCATGTAGTAGGTAGGTATGGTGGACACAAATGGCATAGTGGTTGGCTCAAGTATTTTGGATGCATGAGAAGTATTCCCTCTCGATACAAGGTTTAGGCTAGCAAGGCTTATTTGAAACAAACACAAGGACGAACTAGTACAGCAAAACTCACATAAAAGACATATTGAAAACATTATAAGACTATACACCGTCTTCCTTGTTGTTCAAACTCAATACTAGAAATTATCTAGACCTTAGAGAGACCAATTATGCAAACCAAATTTTAGCATGCTCTATGTATTCTTCACTAATAGGTGCAAAGTATATGATGCAAGAGCTTAAACATGAGCACAACAATTTCCAAGTATCACATTACCCAAGACATTTATAGCAATTACTACATGTATCATTTTCCAATTCCAACCATATAACAATTTAACGAAGAGGAAACTTCGCCATGAATATTATGAGCTAAGAACACATGTGTTCATATGAACCAGCGGAGCGTGTCTCTCTCCCACACAAGCATGATGTAATCCAATTTATTCAAACAAAAAACAAAAACAAAAGCACACAGACGCTCCAAGTAAAGCACATAAGATGTGGCCGAATAAAAATGTAGTTTCAGGGGAGGAACCTGATAATGTTGTCGATGAAGCAGGGGATGCCTTGGGCATCCCCAAGCTTAGACGCTTGAGTCTTCTTGATATATGCAGGGGTGAACCACCGGGTGCATCCCCAAGCTTAGAGCTTTCACTCTCCTTGATCGTAGTATATCATCCTCCTCTCTTGACCCTTGAAAACTTCCTCCACACCAAACTCGAAACAACTCATTAGAGGGTTAGTGGACAATAAAAATTAACATGTTCAGAGGTGACACAATCATTCTTAACTCTTCTGGACATTGCATAAAGCTACTGGACATTAATGGACCAAAGAAATTCATCCAACATAGCAAAAGAGGCAATACGAAATAAAAGGCAGAATCTGTCAAAACAGAACAGTCCGTAAAGATGGATTTTATTAGGCCACCAGACTTGCTCAAACGAAAATGCTCAAATTGAATGAAAGTTGCGTACATATCTGAGGATCACTCACGTAAATTTGCATAATTTTCTGAGTTACCTACAGAGAATTAGACCCAGATTCGTGACAGCAAAGAAATCTGTTTCTGCGCAGTAATCCAAATCTAGTACTTACTTTACTATCAAAGACTTTACTTGGCACAACAAAACACAAAACTAAGATAAGGAGAGGTTGCTACAGTAGTAAACAACTTCCAAGACACAAATATAAAACAAAGTACTGTAGCAAAATAACACATGGGTTATCTCCCAAGAAGTTCTTTTCTTTATAGCCATTAAGATGGGCTCAGCGAGTTTTAATGATGCACTCGCAAGAGATAGTATGTGAAGCAAAAGAGAGCATCAAGAGGCAAATTAAAAACACATTTAAGCCTAACATGCTTCCTATGCATAAGAATCTTGTAAATAAACAAGTTCATGAAGAGCAAAGTAACAAGCATAGGAAGATAAAACAAGTGTAGCTTCAAAAATTTCAGCACATAGAGAGGCATTTTAGTAACATGAAAATTTCTACAACCATATTTTCCTCTCTCATAATAATATCCAGTGGTATCATGAGAAAACTCAACAATATAACTATCACATAAAGCATTCTTATTATGAGTCTCATGCATAAAATAATTACTCTCCACATAGGCATAGTTAATTTTATTAGTTGTAGTGGGAGCAAATTCAACAAAGTAGCTATCATTATTATTCTCATCAAGTGTAGGAGGCATAGTATAATCACAACAAAATTTACTCTCCATAGTAGGTGGCACCAAAAGACCACTATCATTATAATCATCATAAATAGGAGGCAAAGTATCATCAAAGAAAATTTTCTCCTCAATGCTTGGGGGACTAAAAATATCATGAAAACCAGCTTCCCCAAGCTTAGAACTTTCTATATTATTGTCAACAATGGTGTTCAAAGCGTTCATACTAATATTACTACCAGCATGCAAAGAAGATTTTATAGGTTTTTTAATTTTCGCATCAAACAATCCAAGTTTTAAATCAGGAAATAGAATAAGAAGCTCACTCTTGTACATTATGCCAAACTAGTGTAAACAAGAAACAACAAGATGCAATTGCAGGATCTAAAGGAAATAGCTTTGAGCACACACACAACGGCGCCGGAAAAATACTTTACCTGGGACCGTAGTATGAGTGCCTTTTTACCTTTCCTCCCTGGCAACGGCGCCAGAAAAGTGCTTGATGTCTACGTTCCCCCTCCTTTCCTGTAGACAGTGTTGGGCCTCCAAGTGCAGAGGTTTGTAGAGCAGCAACAAGTTTCCCTTAAGTGGATACCCAAGGTTTATCGAACTCAGGGAGGAAGAGGTCAAAGATATCCCTCTCATGCAACCCTGCAACCACAAAGCAAGAAGTCTCTTGTGTCCCCAACACACCAAATAGGTGCACTAGTTCGGCGAAGAGATAGTGAAATACGGGTGGTATGAATATATATGAGCAAGTAGCAACGGTGCCAAAAAATAGCTTGCCGGCGTGTAGTTGATGGTGGTAGTATTGCAGCAGTAGTAACACGATAGAAACAATAAACAAGCGGTAGTAACTCAGCAGTATTTAGGAACAAGGCCTAGGGATTACACTTTCACTAGTGGACACTCTCATCATTGATCACATAACGAACGGATAAATGCATACTCTACACTTTTGTTGGATGATGAACACATTGCGTAGGATTACACGAACCCTCAATGCCGGAGTTAACAAGCTCCACAATAATGCTCATGTTTTAGTAACCTTTAGTGTAAGATAGATCAACAGACTAAACCAAGTACTAGCATAGCATGCACACCGTAACCTTTATGCATATGTAGGAGGAATAGATCACATCAATATTATCATAGCAATAGTTAACTTCATAATCTACAAGAGATCATAATCATAGCATAAACCAAGTACTAACACGGTGCACCCACTATCGCCTTTACACACGTGCAGGAGGAATAGAACTACTTTAATAACATCACTAGAGTAGCACATAGATAGTAGTGATACAAACTCATATGAATCTCAATGAGATCATTGTATTGAAGTACATGGAAGAGAGATGAACCACATAGCTACCGGTACAGCCCCGAGCCTCGATGGAGAACTACTCCCTCCTCATGGGAGCAGCAGCGGTGATGAAGATGGCGGTGGAGATGGCAGCGGTGTCGATGGAGAAGCCTTGCGGGGGCACTTCCCCGCTCCGGCAGGGTGCCGGAACAGAGATCCTGTCCCCCAGATCTTGGCTTCGCGATGGCGGCGGCTCTGGAAGGTTTTCGTGGTTTTCGTCAATTGGTATCGGGTTTTCTGATCCAGGGGCTTCTTATAGGCGAAGAGGCGGCGCAGGGGGGTCACCAGGGTGCCCTCACCACCAGGTGGCGCGGCCAGGGCCTGGCCCGCGCCCAGGTGTGGTGTGGGGCCCCCCTGGCCCATCTCTGGCGGTTCTCGAGTGTTCTGGAGGCTTCCGGGTAAAATAGGAACTTTGGCGTTGATTTCGTCCGATTCCGAGAATATTTCGTTACTAGGATTTCTGAAACCAAAAACAGCAGAAAACAGGAACTGGCACTTCGGCATCTTGTTAATAGGTTAGTTCCAGAAAATGCACGAATATGACATAAAGTGTGCATAAAACATGTAGATAACATCAATAATGTGGCATGGAACACAAGAAATTATCGATACGTTGGAGACGTATCAGTAGGTTACGGCTGTTATCCATGTACTTAGCGGCTTCTGCTGGTTTGGGTTTTGCATGCTTGAAGTGGTTAAGCATAGGATCATCTTCCTCCTCCATATGAGGAATATGAGCGAATTCAGAACCAATAAGCTCTTTGGTCTTATGTTCCCAAATATCTGTGTTGGCTTTCATTATGGCTATGTGGTAGGCTGTGTTGATGGTTCTAGCCTCACCTGCTGGCATCACTACACTCATTCCTAGGGATTCTGGAAGTCTTAGTCCTACCCTACACTTCGCCAATACTGGACCGTCGTAATACCAGTATTTCATTACTTGGATTTGGGGATCGCACCCAAATTCAAGTAACATAGCACGAAGAATGTATGCGAGTCCTCCGTCGTATTCACTCAAGTTTGATGGCTTCACTTTCACGTTACGTCCCGAACGTGAACTTGCCATAGTTGGCTGTAGATAAGAAAGAATATAATATCAGTAATGATGCATCATAATATAGATAATAAAGAATTATCGCACTAAAAGATATGATTGTTTTATTCTCAAGTGAATATACACCATATTTTTAGATAATTCTTTACTAATCCTATTTGACTCCTAACGTTCTGTCCCATTTACTAGGTTCCAACCTAAGGTCAAAGATTTTGCTCTGATACCAACTGTGGTGACCCTGCATACCACTGCATGTTGTAGTATGCCAGTCGTTGATATAACATTCACGAAGTACCAATCCGCAAATATTACATCCCTCAGAGTAGTACAACAGAACATAGCATGTCCATAACTCATTCATTTATTATTACAAGCAACATGTACATATCATCTCGGAGCTCCTCTTGGGTCCTAAGAGGGATACTCCTGGGTTCGAGGCGAACCCAACTTAACTTACAATATAAGATTCTTACTAGGTTATACATTTATTCTCGTCGAGCAGTTAATTACTAAGAGTTCGTACTGCTCGGATACTACTACTACTTGGTAGGTCTAAGCTTGCTCTCCTCCGGAACCCTCCCCGGTTCCGTAGGCTATAAGGTAGTCTACGCCTTCAATACCTCCAGAGAGGTATGGTTCTTCACAGCCGATGACTTCGGCTCCTTCAGGGTCGTCGTTGTCCTCCTCCAGTCGATTCAGACAATCTAAGCGAGGGATTTAAGAGTGGTATGAGTACGAGCGTACTCAACAAGTTCATTATAGAAAAGAGGTGTTTAATGCACTAGCTACGATATTAGACCAGAAAGTCTAATACCAATGCAGGTTTTGATAAACATTTCTTCAAGAGGTTGCTTTTATTCCAAAGAACTATGTCCGTCAGCCTTCACCGGTTTACTAGAACTTTATGGAGTTCCTTTCCGGCAGCGTTCGCAGTTCCAAATCCCGGAACAGGGAGTGACGTGTCACGATTCATTATACTCTGCAGAGGTGTGTTGCTTTACCCATAAGAGATCTTAACCTTGGTGCCAACCGGGCAGCTTTCCCGTCCACACTCCCTTCGGTGTGAGGCCCGGTATAAGGTCTAGCCAATCATGTTCCTCCGCTACCTCGAACACCCACCGTTTGTTGCAATCTCCAACCCTGGGTCCTAGCCGGTCCTCTTACACCAATTAAGGATGGACCCCGACCACGACGTCAATGCAGGGCTCTACCATACATTCCTTCGCCGGCAGTTGCAACCCATCATAGACCACATTACTGTGGGGACTTCTACGGGTTCCCCACCTCGCATCTTGTCTCTCGAGATCAAGTGCCTACGGTAATGCGCATCCGTTGATGAACGAGAGGTGGAAACACTTTTGACTACTCCGTCCCACTCCGGATCTTATGGTTAACACGGTTATTACGGCACAAGAATCACTGGACGACATTTGTTGTTTAATCCTAGATGGATATAACCCTTGCAATGGAACCTCCACCATATCAACACAATCCATGGTTCCATTGCCCACCACTTAGTCATATTCATAGTTATGAAAATAGTGGTTTTGCTTTTTATGCAATAGTGGTAAACATAGTACTTTGCAAGTAATTTGGTAAAAATACTCGAATGACATGAGCAAGTGATGAACTTGCCTGAACACTGCAAAGTGTTGCAGTTGGATGGTGTGGACTGACCCTTGTCCTCTGTTGCTGAAAAAATAGCATCATTGTCCGATAAGGGCAATGGTTAAAGAAGCATTTATGCATGATTCCATTTTTTAGGGTTTGTTCCCCCCTTCCGATGTTTTATCATTTCATGTGAGAGGTTAATACTAAGAATGATTTAGGGATACTCTGTTTAGGGTAAAATACAACCTTGAAATGTTGTCAAGGTGTTTTTAAAGTCCAAAAGCATTTATGGACTTATTTTTATTATTGAAAATTATAAGGTGTGATTTAAATGATTATTTTAATCATCAAATTTGGACTTAATCTTGTTTGTCTCCAAAAATTCCTTTTCATATTTTATTATGCTAGAGATTTTTATCCTGAGTAGTTTTCATATTTTTAATTATTTTTTTAGAGCTATATTTATTTTATAAAATTCTGTGAAAGCTTTTACTTAAATGGGCATTTATGAAATGTCTAAAATGCCCTCGGGTCCACCTATCAGGGTGAACCCGAGTGGGTTGGGCTCAACCCCTTCGGCCTGGTCCGGCCCACTCGGTCGCCCTCACTTCCTCTCCTCTCCCTCACGAAACCCTAATCCCCCGAGCTCTAGCGACATGAAAATCGCCCTCGCCGTCGCCGATTAAATCCCGCCGCCTCCGGCTGTCGCCGCCGACGAGATGGTGCGGATCTGGACCGCCTCTCGACGGCGGACATGATGGTCCACGTCGATCTGACGCTCATTGCCTCCTCGACTCGCCCCCAACGCGTCTGCGCCCTGGCCGCAAGATCTGCGACGATGCGCTGCTCGCCGGTGCTCCTGATGCGGTGGCGTCGCCGTGCCCTGCCATGGTGGTGCTGGTTGCTGCGGCGTTGCCGTGGCCTGGCCTGGCGCTGCCGTGCCCCCGGCGTGTGCCGCCGTGGCCGCCATGGCCGCGTCCTTCGTTCAGCCTCACCTGTGAGTACTCCATCGCCTCCTTCTCTCCCTCTCAGCTCTACTCCTTCTTCTTCTTGCCTGAGCTGCGGCTAATCCTCCCGATGGAGAGATCATGCCGTGCTGTTGCATTGATGCTGCGGCCATTGCTACTGTGCTTGTGCTGCTGCTGCTCCTGCGCCTATGTGCTCTGCGTCATGCTAGCTCTGGTGCTGCCATGATGTGCTAGTTGCTGCTGCTGTATATGCCATGGATACTAGCTGCTGTGCTGCCCTACTCTGTCTAATGGCTATGCTTAATTAGTGCTATCTTTGTTGTGCATGGTTCTGTGCAATGTTCCTAAGCCATGTGCTTGTTTAAGCTTGCATTTCTTGCTTGAATCTTTCCTTGTGCCTCTGTTCTTGTTACTATTCTTGCTAGACACTCAAGTGTATTCAATTATCTTGCCCTGGCTTGATGACTGTGTAATTATTGCACATTTGCAAGAGCCAGTGTCCTGGTGAGTTGTGTGTAGGGCTGTGAATCTTGGAAATGCTCAATTGAGCACAGCTGTTGACTAGACAGCTCCCTCTCTTGATGGTGTGCTTCTGGATACAATTGCATATAGCTTATTTGATTATGTATAATGAAATTGTTCAAGCCATGTGGCTATTTACTTCACGTTGTTACTGTGTTGTTGCTAGACTTGATTCTAGCATGCCTTAGCAAGCTCTGGTGATCAAATGATCATCAGATGCTTGTTGATTGCTTGCTTACTTCCTGCCTGTGCCTATCTGGTGCTTATCCTGGTGACTGTGTATCACCATGACTTGTGCTGGTGCAGGTTTTGCTTGATTAAGCATCTGCTGATGCTTGCAGTGATCCTTGGGATCATTTGCAAGTGTTCTAGTTACTGGTGACTTATGTGATTCATTTATCTGTGTAGCTTGTCCTTGTTCATTGGATAAATGAGATGAACTGCTTGCAGTGATGACTCTTACAGTTAATTTTTATTGAGCTAAAGGGATGCCAACAACTGTTGGGAACCCTAGCTCTTCTTTGAACCCATCTGGGTAATGATATAAGTGCTGGGCTTGGTGGTTTGGCTCTTTTAGTGGTTGAGGTGGCCTCAACAGCAATTCTTTGCTGTTCAGGAAGCTCCCACCCTTGTTGGCTTGATGTGTATGGACAGTTGCTCTCTGGTTTAACCATATTTGGTTGCCAGATGCTTTTGATGTTGAAAAATAATTGCAGTAGACATATTTCTCTTCATTTCTGATGGTTTTAAAAGGGCTAGTGTAGTCTGTGTATAGTTGGGTAAGTCTCTGGGATGGTTTTCCTTCCTAATTCCATTTGGAAGATGCTACCACTTGTGTGGTTGGCATAACCATGGACATAGGCTTGATTGATCCCTGGTCCTTGCCATTTCTACCAGGTTACACTTGGTCTATGACCAAATGATGATCAAAACAGGGTTACTCCACCCTTTGTGTGCTTGTGTGATCATGCCTGTGCAATTTACGAATAAAACCATCTGGTTTGTTCATGATGATGTGTATACCTCACTCCAGCTCCTAGATTAAAGTGTTGGTGTAGAGGATTTCTTCTAGATACTTGGTGTGCTTGCCCTGCTCCTCCTTGCAAGCTTTGATGCTTGGTTTGTTTCTGGTGATTGTGGAATAGGTGAGACAGCTCTTGATGTTCACCTGTTCTTGCTGTTCTTGGTGTTCTTACCCTTGTGAGTTGCTGCTGATGAACTGCTTTAGTTCTGGCGGTGGAAAAGGTTTTATATGGCCCTCACTTGGCTCTCTTGGTCGACAGCAGTGCCTGGCACTTGTTGGTGACTCTCTCTGGCCGTGTGTGTGTGCTGTTGTGCATGCACACACATGGCTTGTTGTTGCACATGCACTCAAGCTGTGCGAGCAGCTTGTGTGTGTGTGGCTTGTGCAGCTGAATGGATCAGCTCGGTTGTCTATGGTCATATCCTCTCAATTCTGTTTTTCTTTTGCTAACCTGCCAAGTGGCTTTGCCACTTGGCATAACTTGTTTTTCTTCTTTGTGTGTGTGCAGGGAACTTGGAATGATCAAGATGAAGTGCAAGATCATCTTGATCAAGGATTTCATGAAGATTAACATGTAGTTTAGGACATTTCATTAACTTGTAATCTTTCTTTTTCTTTTTCCTTTTATTCAATTCATGTAATGTGTTGTAACATTTCATATTTCAATTCTGAATATTGTAATGACAATGTATCATGTGTGATTATCAATAAAGCTCCAATTTTCTCTAATGAGCTTTGTATAATAGTTGTACTATTTATATTTTTGCTTATTTATAATTTGTTTAATGAATTACCTCAAATTTGAATTATGAGATATTCATATGATGTTTTAAATTTGAAATTCAAACACAACTTGTGTTTGAATTCAATCATGCAACTTAAGTTGTAATGCACTACTCTCCTCTCTTCTCAAAACCCTAAATTAGTTGAGTGAGAAGCAAGTTTGTCGCACTCTCGAAACCCTAACCCTGTAAGGTGTTGAGAGAGAAACTTGTCCCCCTTCGATGCAGTTTTCTTTTAAAAGCACGAAATTTCCCCAGAATTTACGATGCAGTGCACATCCCTTTCTAAATTCTACCCCTCGATCGTCTCTAAACCAGGGACATTACACCCCGGCCGCCTCAACACAGTCGCCGACGCCCTGTCCCGCTGATACGTCCAATTTGCATCACTATTTTATATCATAATTTGTTGTTATTCATTGATATATTTCATATTTGGAGATAATACTTATGTTATTTCATCTATTTTGCATGTTTCATGATTATTGGAGGATCGCGCACCGGAGTCAGGATTCTGCTGGAAAAAGCACCGTCAGAATGCAATATTTCGGAAGATCAACGGTTGACGGAAATTATATGAAAAATCCTATTTTTCCAGAAGACGAAGGGAGCCAGAAGGGGGAGCCGAGGGGACCTGAGGTGGGCCCACCCCATAGGCCGGCGCGGCCCAAGGCCTGATCGCGCCGCCCTGTGAGGAGGGGGCCCACAGCCCCCTCTCGCCTCCTTTTCTTCGCGTACGCCTTCGTCCCACCTAAGCTCCAGGGGTACATCGCGAAGAGTCACAGCCGCCTCTGCGGGGCGGAGAACACCAGAGAGAAAAGAGCTCTCCAGCAGGCTGAGATCCGCCGGGGAAATTCCCTCCCGGAGGGGGAAATCGACGCCATCGTCACCGTCATCGAGCTGGACATCATCTCCATCACCATCATCATCATCTTCATCATCATCACCGCCGTCTACACCACTGCACGCCGTCACCGCTGTAACAATTTGGGTTTGATCTTGATTGTTTGATAGGGGAAACTCTCCCGGTGTTGATTTCTACTTGTTATTGATGCTATTGAGTGAAACCGTTGAACCAAGGTTTATGTTCAGATTGTTATTCATTATCATATCACCTCTGATCATGTTCCATATGATGTCTCGTGAGTAGTTCGTTTAGTTCTTGAGGACATGGGTGAAGTCTAAATGTTAGTAGTGAAGTATGGTTGAGTAATATTCAATGTTATGATATTTAAGTTGTGGTGTTATTCTTCTAGTGGTGTCGTGTGAACATCGACTACACGACACTTCACCTTTATGGGCCTAGGGGAATGCATCTTGTACTCGTTTGCCAATTGCGGGGTTGCCGGAGTGACGAAACCTGAGCCCCCGTTGGTATATCGATGCGGGAGGGATAGCAGGATATCGAGTTTAAGGTCTGTGGTTAGATTTATCTTAATTACTTTCTTGTAGTTGCGGATGCTTGCAAGGGGTATAATCACAAGTATGTATTAGTCCTAGGAAGGGCGGTACATTAGCATAGGTTCACCCACACAACACTTATCAAAACAATGAAGATTAATTAGCCGTATGTAGCGAAAGCACTAGACTAAAATCCCGTGTGTCCTCGAGAACGTTTGGTTATTATAAGTAAACAAACCGGCTTGTCCTTTGTGCTAAAAAGGATTGGGCCACTCGCTGCAATTATTACTCTCGCACTTTACTTACTCGTACTTTATTCATCTGTTACATCAAAACCCCCGGAATACTTGTCTGTGAGCATTTACAGTGAATCCTTCATCGAAACTGCTTGTCAACACCTTCTGCTCCTCGTTGGGATCGACATTCTTACTTATCGAAGATACTACGATACACCCCCTATACTTGTGGGTCATCACCCGCCGAGACGTTGACGACACTACAGACGCGCCCATAGTCGGTGCTGCCCTCTACATCCACTCCGGGCCATCTTTCGCCTTCATCGACGAGGTTCGCCGCGCTACTGCCACGGCTGCGGATGCGCAGCAGCTGCGCCAGCGCCTGGCCGACGGCGAGCTGGCCGCGCCATGGCACCTGGCCGGACGAGGGACTACTCCTCCATGGACGCCGCTTCTTCGTGCCGGATCATGGAGACCTGCGCCACCAGGCCTTGTCCTTGGCGCATTCTGCAGGTCACGAGGGCGTCCAGAAGACTGATGACCCACAAGTATAGGGGGTGTATCGTAGTACTTTCGATAAATAAGAGTGTCGAACCCAACGAGGAGCAGAAGGTGCTGACAAGCAGTTTTGATGAAGGATTCACTGTAAATGCTCACAGACAAGTGTTCAGGGGGTTTTGATATAGCATATGAATAAAGTACGAGTAAGTAAAATGCGAGAGTAATAATTGCAGCGAGTGGCCCAATCCTTTTTAGCACAAAGGACAAGCCGGTTTGTTTACTTATAATGACCAAACATTCTTGAGGACACACGGGAATTTAGTCTAGTGCTTTCGCTTCATATAGCCGATTAATCTTCATTGTTTTGATAAGTGTTGTGTGGGTGAACCTATGCTAATGCACCGCCCTTCCTAGGACTAATACATACTTGTGATTATAACCCTTGCAAGCATCCACAAATACAAGAAAGTAATTAAGATAAATCTAACCACAAACCTTTAAACTCCGAGATCCTGCTATCCCTCCTGCATCGATATACCAACGGGGGTTCAGGTTTCTGTCACTCCGGCAACGCCGCAATTAGCAAACGAATACAAGATGTATTCCCCTAGGCCCATAAAGGTGAAGTATCATGTAGTCGACGTTCACATGTCACCACTAGAAGAATAACACCACAACTTAAATATCATAACATTGAATATTACCCAACATAATTCACTACTAACATTTAGACTTCACCCATGTCCTCAAGAACTAAACGAACTACTCACGAGACATCATATGGAACATGATCAGAGGTGATATGATGATGAATAACAATCTGAACATAAACCTTGGTTCAATGGTTTCACTCAATAGCATCAATAACAAGGAGTAATCAATACCGGGTGAGTTTCCCCTACCAAACAATCAAGATTCAACCCTAGATGTTACAGTGGTGATGAGGTGCAGCGGTGGAGATGACGGTGATGATGATGGAGATGATGGTGATGATGATCCCAATGACGTCCAGCTCGATGACGGTGATGATGGTGTGTTGCGGTCAGAAACCCACCGGCGAGCAGCGACGGGCAACACAGTAGAGCCGGGAGGCTCCCAGGACTGCGGCTGGCCCTGGTCCCTCGAGCGACGGCCCGCAAAGACTCGGCACGCATGTCCGATGCTGGTGCAAGGGCGTGCCACCTGACCTATACCTGGTCAGGAAGGTGATGAATTTTCCTCGCTTAGTTTCCTGCATGGCATACACATAAACATTAAATACGAGCCTCGATCGGCTCTTAGGTTGTCATGTGAATCGGCTCAAGGAGCCGATCCTCCCATGATTCATACGAGGTGTACGATCACATGGTGGTCCTGCTTGATCAATATAAAGCTAAAACGACCTACTACGATTTAGGGTTTTCACCACATAATCGGAACATCCTACGCGTGATTGAGCTCGGCGGCCGGGCACGGTGATCATAAACCGACCCTAGACAAGGCCTAAAAACCAACATGAAGTTGATCCCCGGAACATCCTCGTCTAGGGCTAGCAAACTACACCCTACGTGCCACCGGATCCTTCAACCCGTTTGTAAGGCCTAACTATGCAGATATTAAACTAATCCTTGAAGAACAAGGAGCAATCATAACGGATCGGATCTACTAAATAATGATCAAGCGAGGTGCCGCCCTTACACCTAAGATAGGTGTAAGGGCGGCTAGATGTCTAAGGGTTGCACGGACGAAAGCATATGATACGATGAAACAATGCTAACCCTAACACATCTATGATAACTATGTTGCTCGCCATCAACAAGGCTTCGAAGCACGAGCAACGCATGAACAGTGAATAAACGTGTACTGCCTAGATCGCAAGATGCGATCTAGGCAGCATGATGCTTACCCGGAAGAAACCCTCGAGACAAGGGAGTTCGCGATGCGCCTAGATTGGTTTGTGGTGAACGTAATTGTTGTTTATTCCAGTAACCCTAGATACATATTTATAGTCCGAAGACTTTCTAACGTGAGAATAATCCCAACCATGCACGAGCCAAATTCTATCTAACCGACACGTATCCTACTATATTTACAGATACACGGGCAAACTAGCCCAAACTTTGTATACAAGGCCGATTCATGTATTTCTTCCATATATATTCTTCAAGCCCATCTTAATCGCGGCCCACCTCTGATCCGGTCAAATTCTGGTGATAACACATGCCCCCCTGGTTTTGGAAATGACAATTCCAAAATCACTCTGCTTTTTCTTCGTCAGGTCATGTCGTGGCAGAGCAGAACCGTTGCAGTATCCTTCGTCATGATGCCTTGCTTTCACAACTTCACACCATGAAGGAGTACTTCCATTTAATTTTACCGATAGTCAAAGTCAAACAACCCCCAAAAGAGCCGATGGCATCGCATCAGCCTCTACCATAAAACACGAGTAAGACCAACCTATTTTCTCCTCCAAACGGTAACCTGCGACCTCCGTCTGAGAAAGCAAACTCAGATCCCCAAATCGCCGTCCGAGCAGCTCCACGAATCTCAGATCTCAACCGCGCCGTCCCAATTCAACAGCGCATCAAATGGCGGAATCATCCAACGCCAACGCCATGGTCTTCGATCTGAAGGTAATCCTTAACCGCCTCTTCGCCATTCGAATCAATGTTGGGAATAAACAGCAAACACCTGAATTAATGCCTTATTCCGTGATTAATTTTAGGTTTCAGACATCTTGCTGCCGCACCCTTCTCTCCCAAACTCTATGTGCCTTGGCCCCCGTTCTTCCAAGAGTCCCGCTCACTTAATCTCATGCGAGGCCAATAGAATCCCCTTCGTGAACCAGAATTTAGATCTGACTTCCTGGGCCGACTGCCCGCGAGCCTGGCCTAATCCTCCTGAAGGCTGGGTGGCATGGTACAGTAGAGTGTCTAAAACCCATTATGCCACCTGGGAAGCGATAGGGATAGCCGATGCTTTGTCATTATCATTGTCTTCTCTTGAAAAGAATGAGAACATTCTGAAAACCATCGGCTACTTTTGGTCTGATGCACTGAATTGCTTCATGTTCGGCCATGGCCCCATGACACCAACTCTGTTGGACGTGGTCATGATCACATGCCTGGACATCGCATCCTCAAGCCTCTCTGATTTTAAATTGCCAAAGGTCCCTTTCACCCTTTCCTCTAAAACAGAGTGTACAAGCTGGGGCGCCTACCTCAGGCGTTATATGAAAACCAAAGGCCCTGTGACAGAGAGAGAGCACACGGCCTTCTTGAACTTCTGGCTGGAGCACTTCATGTTCTGTGGTCCTTCACTCGCCCCAACCAAGAATTACCTTTCCCTGGCATATGAGCTCGCCAAAGGTACTCAACTTGGCCTCGGCAAACTGCTCCTTGGAGAGGTCTATCGATCTCTTCAACTGATGTCTGTCAAACTGTTCTCCCAAAAGACAGTTAAAACAGGAGGTCCCTGGTGGTTTATTCAGCTATGGGCTCAACTGTACTTTCAAAACCAGGTCTCAAACTTCCCACCTTTGGCCACCTGCACCTTCCCAGATGCTAATGGGAAGGAGATCCGATGCACTAGCTATGGCCAAGCTCTGTATAGCCTCCCAGGCAGCAGGCTGATCCCCAAGGAAGCAGCAGAGTGGTTCAAGATTTTCTTCCAAGGCTTGGACAACCCCCTGTTCCTCCCTTATACTGAATCGGAGAACTTTGAGAATCCAGTCTCCTTCCGTTTAGACAGCTTCGCCGATGACGCTAGCACTCGGCACTTGTACTCTATCATGATCCGTCCTTGCTTTCTCCCGGTTGGCATGAGTACCTCCAACAGGATTATCAAGCCTGGCTATGAGTCTTACCAACCGGTGGTAGTATCCCGGCAGCTTGGCCTCGGGCAAGTGCCCCCACACTTCTTTCTCCATCACCTGACAGCAAGCAGAGCTGAACTGCCTGACATTCTTACTGGCCAAAGGTGCTATACCTTCTTTGACGCTCTGGCCATTCCAATTCCTCATAACCTCTGTTTCACCACCACTACCGATGGTTTTGAGACCTGGTGGTCCATGTGGAAGACCCACGCCTTCAGAAGAGCTCTAGGACCATTGCTGAAGCAACTTGATGCCGAATATGACGTTCCTGCACACCAGGTACCATTACATATAAATTACTCGCAATGGCTCGTGATGATTGTCTGTAACCTGACTCTATTTCTTGGCAGCATCAGGATGGCCTAGAGCCCACGCAAGCCGATGGCTCCCCCTTCAAGTTCCTTCCACCAGCCCCGGTGGTTCTCTTCTGCCAGAGCTCGCCTCCCTTGAAGAAGGTCATAATGCAGAGCCAGCCGATTTCACCGAAATCGGCTCCCAAAAATAAAGCATCCTCGGGGCCAGTTGCCCCCCGAGCCTCAATCCAGGTGAGGAAGGCAGTGAGGAAAGTAGCTGCCAGAAAGACCCTGAAGCGCAAAGCCCCTGTCCAAGCAAGTTGCATGTAAGCTGACTCGTGCCTCGACCAAATTCATCTGTCTTCCCAGTCTTTTGTAACATGGTTGTACCTCTTCTTACAGACTTCCACTGAAGAGAACTCCAGCGGGGAAGCACAGTCCAGCCCAAGGGACTCAACCCCGGGCGATTCTGGGAGATCCACCACACAGAGCCAGACGGACTCGCCAGCGTCGGCTTCTAGGAAAAGGTCGACTCCCGAGCCTGCTGCCCTTCAAGCTCCGATCAAAACAGGGTCACGCGTGAAGCGTCAATGCGTCAAAAGGGCTCGCAAAGACCCACGAGTTTCCTCGCCAAGCCAGGAGGTTTCAAATGTAATTACTTCACCAGCTCATATTCCATGTCGTCCCGTTGCTACTTGGATCGGCTCACCATTTCTTTTGCAGACTAATGGGACCTCTAGCGGGGACGTTGAAGAGGTACCGATGCCATCCTCCACGCTAGACCTAACCACCTCGACGAGCGCGGCTGACCAAGTGGCTAACCTAGCCAAGTCCACCGAAAAGCCGATTATCACAACACCGGCTGCTCTTCCTTCTTTGGGAGAGGTACGCTCCACTCTCTCGGCTCTACCCTTTTCTTTGTTGTATGCTCATACTGCTCTTGTTCGTCTGTCAGGGTTGTGATCTTTCAAGCTTGCTGACGTTCGATCCCGACTCCATCGAGCCAGCTGATACGTCCCCGACGTATCCATAATTTCTGTTGTTCCATGCTTGTTTTTTGACAATACTTACATGTTTTGCTTGCACTTTATGATGATTTCATGCATTTTCCGGAACTAACCTATTAACAAGATGCCACAGTGCCAGTTCCTGTTTTCTGCTATTTTTGGTTCCAGAAAGGCTGTTCGGGCAATATTCTCGGAATTCGACGAAACGAAGACCAAACCTCCTATTTTTCCCGGAAGCGTCCAGAACACCGAAGAAGAGTCGGAGAGGGGCCAGAGGGCCACCACACCATAGGGCGGCGCGGCCTAGCCTAGGCCCGCATCGGCCTGTGGTGTGGCGCCCCCAGGTGCCCCCCTGCGCCGCCTCTTCGCCTATAAAATCCCTTTCGACCTAAAAACACCATACCAAAAGACGAAACTCCAGAAAGACTCCAGGGGCGCCGCCACCATCGCGAAACTCCAATTCGGGGGACAGAAGTCTCTGTCCCGGCACCCTGCCGGGGCGGGGAAGTGCCCCCGGAAGCCATCTCCATCAACGCCATCGCCTCCACCATGCTCCGTGAGTAGTTCCCCCATGGACTACGGGTTCTAGCTGTAGCTAGTTGGTATTCTCTCCCCCATGTACTTCAATACAATGATCTCATGAGCTGCCTTACATGATTGAGATTCATCTGATGTAATCGGTGTTGTGTTTGTCGGGATCCGATGGATTGTTACGTTATGATTGTCTATCTACAAAGTTTATGAAGTTATTGTTGCTGCAATCTTGTTATGCTTAATGCTTGTCACTAGGGCCCGAGTGCCATGATCTTAGATTTGAGCTCTATACTTATTGCTTAGATTGTATCTACAAGTTGTATGCACATGTCACTGTCCGGAACCAAAGGCCCCGAAGTGACAGAAATCGGGACAACCGGAGGGGATGGCGGTAATGTGAGGATCACATGTTTTCACGGAGTGTTAATGCTTTGCTCCGGTGCTCTATTAAAAGGAGTACCTTAATATCCAGTAGTTTCCCTTGAGGCCCGGCTGCCACCGGCTGGTAGGACAAAAGATGTTGTGCAAGTTTCTCATTGCGAGCACGTATGACTATATATGGAAAACATGCCTACATGATTAATGATCTTGATATTCTGTCTTAATGCTATTTCAATCCTATCAATTGCCCGACTGTAATTTGTTCACCCAACACTTGTTATTGGAGAGTTACCACTAGTGTAGATAGCTGGGAACCCCGGTCCATCTTTCATCATCATATACTCGTTCTACATGTCATTGGAAGTAGTATCAACTATCTTCTGGTGCCATTGCTCTCGGATTGTTTTTATCTGTCTGTTGTGTTACTATTACTATTGCTCTCATATCACTGCTACTTTCACATCACCCTTGTTGCTAGTGCTTTTCCAGGTGCAGCTGAATTGACAACTCAGTTGTTAAGGCTTATAAGTATTCTTTACCTCCCCTTGTGTCGAATCAATAAATTTGGGTTTTACTTCCTGTTATCACCAGATTTTGGCCAAGTCAGGAGGTGGGCCGCGATCAGGATGGGCTTGGAAGATTACACGTGGAAGATCTCTGAAGCGGCCTTGCATGGAGGAGTTGGGCTTGTTTGCCCATGTATCTTTAATTATAGTAGATTGTATCTAGATTGAAAATTAGAGTTTATCTCGTGCACGGTTTAGTGCACGCCCACATTAGAAAGTCCCCTGGACTATAAATATGTACCTAGGGTTTATGGAATAAACAACAACCAACGTTCAACCACAAACAAATCTCGGCGCATCGCCAACTCCTTCGTCTCGAGGGTTTCTACCGGTAAGCACCATGCTGCCTAGATCGCATCTTGCGATCTAGGCATCACAAGCCTATCACGTTGTTCATGCGTTGCTCGTACTGAAGCGTTTTTGATGGCGAGCAACGTAGTTATCTTAGACATGTTAGGGTTAGCATTGTTCTTCATATTACATGCTTTCGTAGTGCAACCCTTGCATGTCTAGCCGCCCTTACACCTATCTTAGGTGTAGGGGCGGCACCCCGCTTGATCATAGTTTAGTAGATCTGATCCGTTACGATTGCTCCTTGTTCTACAAGGATTAGTTTAATATCTCGCAATAGTTAGGCCTTACAAAGGGGTGGAGGATCCAGCGGCACGTAGGGTGTTGTTCGTTGGCCCTAAGCAGGATGTTCCGGGATCAACCTCGTGTTGGTTTTTAGGCCTTGTTTAGGATCGGCTTACGATCACCGTGCGTGGCCGCGAGGCCCAACCCGGAGTAGGACGATCCGATTATGCGGTGAAAACCCTAGATCGTCGTAGATCTCATTAGCTTTATCTTGATCAAGCGGGACCACCATATATTCGGACACCCCGTCCGAATCATGGGTGGATCGGCTCTTTGAGCCGATTCACGGGATAACCTGAGAGCCGATCGAGGCTCGTATTTAACGTTTACGTGTGTGCCCTGCAGGAAACTAAGCGAGGCATCATCCACACCTTCCCGACCAGGTATAGGTCAGGTGGCACGCCCTTGTGATAAACATCGGCGCGTGCGACCGGGAGGCTTTGCGGGCCGTCGCTGCGAGGGACTGGGGCCAGCCGCAGCCCTAGTTGTTCCCGGCTCTACGGTGTTGCCCGTCTCTGCCCGCCAGGGGGTTTCTGATGTCAACACATTCTGGCACGCCCGGTGGGACAGTCGACGATGTCCACGACATCGCCATCTACATCCGAGATGGCGGAAGACACTCCGGTCACGTACGAGGATCTGCCTGATGAGCTCAAGAAGAAACATGACGAGATCAAGGCAACCCTTGAAGCCGAACTCATCGGCTCCTTCCACCGAACCCGCTCCCATGGCGTCAGGTGGAAGGGTTTCACACCTGAAGGCGCGCTCGATGGAGTGGACCTGTCCGCCCCGTCCGAAGAACGCACCAGGTCGCTGCGGCAGGAGATCAACTACATGGTGGCTCATTCACTGCACCGCCACTCTGAGAGCCTGGTGAACACCTTGGAGTGTCTCGCTCTGCGCGTCGTCAAGGAAATCATGAGTCACCGGTACTCCCCGTCGGGACCGGCTCTGGGGACTTTCAAGGGAGAGATGCCGCTCCAGCCCCAGCCGTTCGCATGGGCAGCACCGGAACTGCCGAACTCATCGGCATACGTCGTCTACAAGATTGGTGGTGATCCTAGTGACTACCAATTCCTACCCGAGGCACCCAAGGAGATCCCGCACGGATACTCGTGCGCATACGTACCGGACCGCAACGCTCGGGCACTCTCAAACCAGGCTGCAATATCGGGGGCCTCCGGAACGGCGGGAGGAACGTCGGGAGCCGATCCCGAGAAGCAATCGTGGCTGGCTAAGTACGCCACCCCGACGAACCTCCAAAGCCCAGCTCCTGCGAGTTGGCTTAGAACCGGAAAAACAAGCATGGCTGGTTAAGTATGCCACCCCGGCGAATCTTCGGGGTTCGACACCTTCAGCCATCACGGCGGATCAGATTTGTGCAATTCTGAAAGATCGGTTCGGTATGATGCCGAAAAGGAAGGCGTTCGGCTACACCAAGCCGTACCCCAACAGCTACGAACTGATCCCGCTGCCACCCAAATATCGGCTCCCGGACTTCACGAAGTTTAGTGTATCAGATGGGTCCAGCTCCATCGAGCATGTGAGCCGATATTTGGCACAGCTGGGCACGATCTCAGCGTCAGATGAGTTGCGCGTGAGGTTCTTCTCACAGTCCCTCACAGGATCGGCTTTCGGGTGGTACACGTCGCTACCACCAAACTCCATCCAAACTTGGAAGCAGTTGGAAGAACAGTTCCATGAACAGTATCACTCAGAGGCTTCCGATGTTGGTTTTGCCGATCTAGCGCAAGTACGACAGAAGCGCGGGGAGACAGTGGCAGAATACGTCCATCGCTTCAGGACCATTAGGAACCGATGCTTTTCGGCTCGTATAAGTGAAAAAGAAGCGGTCGAGTTGGCGGTGGTGGGTCTCTCATCATCAATCAAGGACGTGGCCTCCCAAGCAGACTACCCTTCGTTAGCGCACATGGTGCAGAAGCTGTCAGCATACGAACAGCGCCACCCAGATGTTTACCAGGACAAATTCAAGCGGGTGGTGACTGTGGTTGAGGCAGACGAAGATGAAGGTGCCATGGGAGATCGAGGAGGTAGCGGTGGCTGAATGGACTCGAGCGACGGGCCCCGTGACCTGCAAATGGGTGAAGCCACAAGGCCCTCCAAAAGGGTTCGACTTCGACGTGACTAAGACGGAGCAGATTTTTGACCTCTTACTCGCAGAGAAGCATATAAAGGTACCCGAAGGCCACAAGTTCCCCACGGTGCAAGAGCTGAACGGAAGGCCATACTGCAAATGGCATAACACGTTCTCCCACACCACCAACGACTGCAGGGTGTGGCGGCAGCAGATCCAAATGGCGATAGAAAACGGACGGTTGATTTTCAACCAATACGCCATGAAGGTCGACACACACCCCTTTCCCGCCGTGAACATGGTGGAGTATGCTTGCCATGGAGGGTGCCAGCCGGGTTTCTGTGCAATATCAACATGGTAGATCTTGGACACCACGGCTGGCAAGGATGGAGATGAGGGCAGCTGCTCTCATAGCAAAGAAACGAGAGGAAGCCGCTCCACGCGATCGGCTCCGCCAAGACGGCAAGCGCTACGTAACAGAGGGAGAAGTGAAGAACATAAGATATCAGCGACCTCTCTCTGATCACCTCCTCAACAAGTATGTGAGTCAGTACGACCAACGCCGACGGTCCAGCGATGATGATGAAAGAGATCGTCTGGCTAGAGAAGCCAGAAGACACCGTCGGCATAATCGCGATGAGGAGGAGCACGAGCGTTGTGCCAAGGAAGAGGCAAGGGAGCAAGACGACGAGGACGGAGCATCGGGATTGTCCCTTCTTCAGACACTGCTGGGATTCAGGAATGAGCCGATTGCCAACAATCGGCAATTGCCCGGAATGCAACCGGAAGAAGAAGGAGGCAGCCAACGTGTCCGTGTTCGAGCGTTTAGGGCCTCTCCCGCCACAAAGCAAACGCGCTGAGTCCCCTCGATGGGAAGATCTCGAGGATTCAGAAAACGAGGGACAAGAAGAAGAAGAAGACAGGTACCACCGGCCAAGGTGGTGCCCTGACGGACTCAGCCGTTCCCAGAAACGCAGGGTTCAGCGATTGCGCGGCCTGGAGGAAGCCGAGAGGTTATACTTGCATACATTGAGGAAGGCAAGGCCTGATCTGGCTGCGAAGGTTCAGCGAACCCTGGATGAAGAGGGTCGTCCACAAAGAAAAGAGTGGCGCCCCAAGCAAAGGAAAGCCGATGATGAAACATCGGCTGGCACAAACATGGTACTCGTACTTCCGACAAATCTTAGCGCTCCACGATTACACGACGCACTCAAGGTGGGCGACAGCCAGCGCACCAATACGGTAAAATCAGAGATTGGGCTGGTTTTACCTACCGGCCTGAACGAGTAGCAAGAGTACGCCAATGAGCAAACGCGGCGAGGCTGATCCTTGTGATCGGCCCCAAAAGATTTATGAAGGGACATTACAAAACCTTCACCGAGCAAGCAATGTGGAGGCCGATTCCAGCAATCGGCCAAAATTATCCTCACCATCCATTCTGCCTGGGTTCAACTGCAATCTGACAGAGCCGATACCATCAATTCTCTTGACAGAATCGGCTCGGGGGGGCACCCAGGTGGATAAAACACGAGGATATGCAATGGAAGCGTCTCATCCTTTGTCGATGGGTATCAAAGTATGGGGCCGATGCATAAATCGGCCGTAAAAAATCCAAAAATTCGAAAATTTTTGAGCTCAGCCGATGCAGCAGACATCGACTTAAGGATATGAAAGCCGGTGCATGGCCATCGACTCAAGAGGAATGACTGTTACGATCAGAGGGTCAATGGAGCACAGAGGGGGATTTTAATGGAAAAACTCCTCAACGGAGTGGTTTAAGAGCTCGGATCCTCTCTTCAAGGACAAGGCCAAGAGCAGCCTGGACGTGCAGATCAGGTCAAGGATGGATTGCATAAGACCCACCAAGGGAAAGGAGCCGATCTAGCCGGCAAGATGCAAGAGGAACTGAAGAAGCTCGGGGGGCAGCTCACCTTGAAGGCTCTCTGCTTTGAGAAGCCGATTTATGTTCAAATCGGCTGGCTCTGCATAAGAAGCTCCCTCGGACATGATCAAGCCCAGGTCCATACAGCTAATTTGCATATCCTCATCTCTGATTTGCCTTGGCTGAGACTCGGGGGGCAAGAGGCCTGGTAGGCGCCCTGTTTTTGAGAGCCGATTGGAGTTACCTCGGCTGTCACTGCATCATGATCTTCTCAGGGAGGAACTGGGAAGGAAAAGCCGTCGTCTGGTACGAGGTTTGGACCGTGCTGGTGCTGCAAGAAAAGGAAGAGACTGGTTTCTCAAATTAGCCGATGAATAGTCATCGGCTGCGGGACTGCAAAACGCCACGGTCGAGAAAAACAATAATAGCCCGATTCGTTACTATCGGTCTTGGTGTGGCGAGCGGGAGGATGGAAATTGGATTAATGAAAGGAGAAATTGGAAGAACAATTCTCATTAATTCAAAGGAGCAGCTTCACAAGAAGAGCCGATGGCTCTCAAAAGAGGGATCTAGTGCCTAGTGCACTGCCACTGCTAGTCCTACTCTACTAGTCGTCGCTGTCCTCATCGTCGCCGTCATCGAGGTCGTCGGTGCTGCTCCCGGGAAGCTCCTCGCCGCCGTTGCCCCAGCCGTCGGCTGGAGCTTCCTCCTCCTCCTCGTCGTCATCATCATCATCATCCTCGCTATCCGCCCAGCTGCGGAAGCGCTTCGTTGGAGGATACCCAATGGAGGAGGGGGAATCATCTTCCTCCTCCTCATCTTCTTCTTCCTCGTCGTCATCGTCGTCCTCGCTGTCCGCCCACATGCGGGAGCGCTTCTTCGGCGGAAGCCTGGCGGAGGGGAGGCCTTGGTCCCCTCCGCTTCTCCTCCCTTCTTCTCCTTGTCGGAGGAGATGGGGTGCGCCCGGAGCGGGGATCGTCCTCTTCCTTGTTCTTCGGCAACGGTTGGAGAGAGAGGCCTGAAGCGGAGGAGGAAGAAGAAGACATGGCTGCAGGGGAGAAGGGTTTTTTGGTTTGGTGAACAGAGCAGAGCAAGGGGATGGAGTGTAACGATCCGACCCGATAAGGGTTGAATCTCTGTGCTTATTTGTGCTAGTCCCCGGATCAATCACTAGCACACACAGTTTAAGATGTAATACCAAGAAACAAAGGTCTTTATTACATCGCATGATCCGGATATTACATAATAATTACAAGTTGCATAGCACAAGGCTAGCTCAATATCGAGTTTACAACGAAACATATCCAGCATGGAGCCCTTCATCTTCATGTGCCACAGGCGAGCATGTCGAGTATAGACTCGTAACCCTAACCATCGAACCCCACTCGTTCATCGGAATATCTGCAACATAAAACGTTGCAGCCACACAGGGTCAATACATTTGGAATTGTATTGGCGAGTATCACTAGAGACTTATAACAAACCTATCAAGTACATTTTTAAGGCGAGGGTTGATGTCTACGTTCCCCCTCCTTTCCTGTAGACAGTGTTGGGCCTCCAAGTGCAGAGGTTTGTAGAACAGCAGCAAGTTTCCCTTAAGTGGATACCCAAGGTTTATCGAACTCAGGGAGGAAGAGGTCAAAGATATCCCTCTCATGCAACCCTGCAACCACAAAGCAAGAAGTCTCTTGTGTCCCCAACACACCAAATAGGTGCACTAGTTCGGCGAAGAGATAGTGAAATACAGGTGGTATGAATATATATGAGCAGTAGCAACGGTGCCAGAAAATAGCTTGCTGGCGTGTAGTTGATGGTGGTAATATTGCAGCAGTAGTAACACAGTAAAACAAGTAAACAAGCAGTAGTAACTCAGCAGTATTTAGGAACAAGGCCTAGGGATTACACTTTCACTAGTGGACACTCTCATCATTGATCACATAACAGAACGAGATAAATGCATACTCTACACTTTTGTTGGATGATGAACACATTGCGTAGGATTACACGAACCCTCAATGCCGGAGTTAACAAGCTCCACAATAATGCTCATGTTTTAGTAACCTTTAGTGTAAGATAGATCAACAGACTAAACCAAGTACTAGCATAGCATGCACACCGTAACCTTCATGCATATGTAGGAGGAATAGATCACATCAATATTATCATAGCAATAGTTAACTTCATAATCTACAAGAGATCATAATCATAGCATAAACCAAGTACTAACACAGTGCACCCACTGTCGCCTTTACACACGTGCAGGAGGAATAGAACTACTTTAATAACATCACTAGAGTAGCACATAGATAGTAGTGATACAAACTCATATGAATCTCAATGAGATCATTGTATTGAAGTACATGGAAGAGAGATGAACCACATAGCTACCGGTACAGCCCCGAGCCTCGATGGAGAACTACTCCCTCCTCATGGGGGCAGCAGCGGTGATGAAGATGGCGGTGGAGATGGCAGCGGTGTCGATGGAGATGGCAGCGGTGTCGATGGAGAAGCCTTCCGGGGGCACTTCCCCGCTCCGGCGGGGTGCCGGAACAGAGTTCTGTCCCCCGAATTGGAGTTTCGTGACGGTGGCGGCGCCCCTGGAGTCTTTCTGGAGTTTCGTCAATTGGTACTGTGTTTTTAGGTCGAAAGGGGTTATATAGGCGAAGAGGCGGCGCAAGAGGGTCGACAGGGTGGCCTCACCCTAGGCCGGCGCGGCCAGAGGCCAGCCCGCGCGGCCCTATGGTGTGGGGCCCCCCTGGCCCCTCTCCGACTCTTCTTCGGTGTTCTGGAGCCTTCCGGGAAAAATAGGAGGTTTGGCGTTGATTTCGTCCAATTCCGAGAATATTGCCCGAACAGCCTTTCTGGAACCAAAAACAGCAGAAAACAACAAGCGGCCTTTCGGCATCTTGTTAATAGGTTAGTTCCACAAAATGCACGAATATGACATAAAGTGTGCATAAAACATGTAGATAACATCAATAATGTGGCATGGAACATAAGAAATTATCGATACGTTGGAGACGTATCAGCATCCTCAAGCTTAGTTCTGCTCGTCCCGAGCAGGTAAAACGATAACAAAGATAATTTCTGGAGTGACATGCCATCATAACCTTGATCATACTATTTGTAAAGCATATGTAGTGAATGCAGCGATCAAAACAATGTATATGACATGAGTAAACAAGTGAATCATATAGCAAAGACTTTTCATGAATAGCACTTTCAAGACAAGCATCAATAAGTCTTGCATAAGAGTTACTCATAAAGCAACAAATTCTTAGTAAAAGGTATTGAAGCAACATAATGGAAGATTAAGTTTCAGCGGTTGCTTTCAACTTGTAACATGTATATCTCATGGATAATTGTCAATGCAAAGCAATATAACAAATGCAATATGCAAATATGTAAGAATCAATGCAAAGTTCACACAAGTGTTTGCTTCTTGAGGTGGAGAGAAATAGGTGAACTGACTCAACATAAAAAGTAAAAGAATGGTCCTCCATAGAGGAAAAGCATCGATTGCTATATTTGTGCTAGAGCTTTGATTTTGAAAACATGAAACAATTTTGTCAACGGTAGTAATAAAGCATATGTATCATGTAAATTATATCTTACAAGTTGCAAGCCTCATGCATAGTGTACTAATAGTGCCCGCACCTTGTCCTAATTAGCTTGGACTACCGGATCATCACAATGCACATGTTTTAACCAAGTGTCACAAAGGGGTACCTCTATGCCGCCTCGTACAAAGGTCTAAGGAGAAAGCTCGCATTGGATTTCTCGCTATTGATTATTCTCAACTTAGACATCCATACCGGGACAACATAGACAACGAGATAATGGACTCCTCTTTTATGCATAAGCATGTAACAACAATTAATAATTTTCTCATTTGAGATTGAGGATATATGTCCAAAACTGAAACTTCCACCATGGATCATGGCTTTAGTTAGCGGCCCAATGTTCTTCTCTAACAATATGCATGCTTAACCATAAGGTGGTAGATCGCTCTTACTTCGGACAAGACGAACATGCATAGCAACTCACATGAAATTCAACAAAGAGTAGTTGATGGCGTCCCCAGGTGAACATGGTTATCGCACAACAAGCAACTTAATAAGAGATAAAGTGCATAAGTACATATTCAATACCACAATAGTTTTTAAGCTATTTGTCCCATGAGCTATATATTGCAAAGGTGAATGATGGAATTTTAAAGGTAGCACTCAAGCAATTTACTTTGGAATGGCAGAAAATACCATGTAGTAGGTAGGTATGGTGGACACAAATGGCATAGTGTTGTTTGGCTCAGGATTTGGATGCATGAGAAGTATTCCCTCTCGATACAAGGTTTAGGCTAGCAAGGTTGTTTGAAGCAAACACAAGCACGAACTAGTACAGCAAAACTCACATAAAAGACATATTACAAGCATTATAAAACTATACATCGTCTTCCTTGTTGTTCAAACATCTTACTAGAAAATATCTAGACTCTAGAGAAACCACTCATGCAAACCAAATTTTAACAAGCTCTATGTATTTCTTCACTAATAAGTGTAAGGTATATGATGCAAGAGCTTAAACATGAGCACAACAATTGCCAAGTATCACATTACCCAAGACATTATAGCAATTACTACATGTAGCATTTTCTAATTCCAACCATATAACAATTTAACGAAGAGGAAACTTCGCCATGAATATTATGAGCTAAGAACACAAGTGTTCATACGAACCAGCGGAGCGTGTCTCTCTCCCACACAAGCATTTATTCAAACAAAAAAAACAAAAACAAAAGCACACAGACGCTCCAAGTAAAGCACATAAGATGTGATGGAATAAAAATATAGTTTCAGGGGAGGAACCTGATAATGTTGTCGATGAAGAAGGGGATGCCTTGGGCATCCCCAAGCTTAGACGCTTGAGTCTTCTTGATATATGCAGGGGTGAACCACCGGGTGCATCCCCAAGCTTAGAGCTTTCACTCTCCTTGATCGTAGTATATCATCCTCCTCTCTTGACCCTTGAAAACTTCCTCCACACCAAACTCGAAACAACTCATTAGAGGGTTAGTGGACAATAAAAATTAACATGTTCAGAGGTGACACAATCATTCTTAACACTTCTGGACATTGCATAAAGCTACTGGACATTAATGGATCAAAGAAATTCATCCAACATAGCAAAAGAGGCAATGCGAAATAAAAGGCAGAATCTGTCAAAACAGAACAGTCCGTAAAGATGGATTTTATTAGGCCACCAGACTTGATCAAACGAAAATGCTCAAATTGAATGAAAGTTGAGTACATATCTGAGGATCACTCACGTAAATTGGCATAATTTTCTGAGTTACCTACAGAGAATTAGACCCAGATTCGTGACAGCAAAGAAATCTGTTTCTGCGCAGTAATCCAAATCTAGTACTTACTTTACTATCAAAGACTTTACTTGGCACAACAAAACACAAAACTAAGATAAGGAGAGGTTGCTACAGTAGTAAACAACTTCCAAGACACAAATATAAAACAAAGTACTGTAGCAAAATAACACATGGGTTATCTCCCAAGAAGTTCTTTCTTTTTAGCCATTAAGATGGGCTCAGCAGTTTTAATGATGCACTCGCAAGAGATAGTATGTGAAGCAAAAGAGAGCATCAAAAGGCAAATTAAAAACACATTTAAGCCTAACATGCTTCCTATGAAGAGGAATCTTGTACACAAATGAATTCATGAAGAACAAAGTGACAAGCATAAGAGGATAAAACACGAGTAACTTCCGATTCTCAACATAAAGAGGGAAACTTAATATTATTAAGATGCATATAACCATATTTCCCTCTCTCATAATAACTTTCAGTAGCATCATTGATGAAATCCACAATATACCCATCACTTAAAACATTCTTATCATGGTTCATATGCATAGAAGTATCATTAATTTTGGCATAAGGAGAGTTCTTTTCATTAATAGTAATTGGAGCAGGATTATTATCAAGAATTTGAACATGGTAGACAAGTTGCATATTAAGGGAATTGTTTTTGGTAACCCAATCATGACTATGACAAGTTTCATAAGGATAGTTAGAACCTATATCATAGCATTTTTTATAATAATCATTAGAGATCGGAGGCATAGTGTCATCATAAGAAATAGAATAGTTATCCTTCACAATCGGTTTATCTGTGTCCACACCATTATTGTTATTAGAAGGAGATGTATCAAGAACATAATGACCAGTAGCTAAAGGATTTGCAAACACCTCTTCCCCAAGCTTAGAGCTTTCTATATCATTATGGGAGGAAGCATGGATAGTACTGACACTATGGCAATTATTATCATTATCATTTTCAGAATTAATTTCCCAGAGATTTGCAATATCAAAAGTAGTGTGCTCATTCAAATCATGATTGCTAATGTATGTAAAGGGCATAAGAAGATCATCATATTCAGAATCATTATCACAATAATCATTAGGAGCAACATACTTACGGTTACCTATTGTTATCTCATATACGCGGGGATATGATGTTACCTCTTTCTTTTTATTCCCCTTCTTCTTCTTCTTCTTCTTCTTCTTCTTCTTCTTCTTCGTTCCCTTCTTCTTCTCCTTCTCTTCCTTCTCATCATTCCCTTCTTCAGGAGGGAGAGGCTTGAAGGGTGGCTTGTCCGCATAACCTGATTTACTTTCAGAAACAATAGAAGAAACTTGGGAGGATCCCTCCTTTTCATTAATTAGTTGAAAACACACAGCGGTCCTATCATATTTTGGCAAGGTGTCATATTCTAAAATATTTTGTATGTAAGTATTTGTATGGCTATTATCAATGCAATAAGAAAAACACCCATGCAGGACATCATCAATATCAAGATCACTCATATGTAACAAAGAGATTTTTCTCGACAGTTCTTCACACCCCAAAAATAAAGTAAGTTCATCATGCTGATTAGGAGTAATTTCATCATCACAATACAAATTTGCAGCACTCATTGGGTTCAAAATATCACTCGGAGGAACATTGAAAATTAAAATGACCCACTTCATGGCAAACTTCACAAATAAAAGGATAGAGGGCACAAACTTTTTTACCAAGATCATCTAGAGCCCTAAACCACTTTCTAGTTTTTTCATTAGCATGATGGATGCAATATTCATCTTTGATTTGATTAATTCCACAAGGTCTATGTATTCCACAAAAATTAACATGCTTATAGGAAATAGCATTCTTAGGAGTTTGAGCATGCTTATTGCAATAATTAACAACAATTTCATTCTTCATGCAAGCCTCTTTAAAAGGTTCATGATACTTATCAAAATTATTTTTAGGCAATTCGAAATGAGAAGCAAAGGCTTTATAAAGATTTGCAGCAACTTGAGAGTCAAGACCATAAGTTGCACTCATATTTCGAAATTCATCGGTATCCATAAAAGCTTCAATGCATTCATAATCATAATTTATACCTGACTCTTTACCTTTGTCGTTCTCCCATCCTTCAGCGTTGTCCTCAATCCGATCAAGAAGATCCCACCTAGCTTCAACCTCCTTGCTTGTGAAAGATCCCTCCGAACACGCGTCCAGATAGTCCTTGTGTTGTCCTGAAAGCCTCGCATAAAAATTGTTAACAATAACATTACGGGGAGCTCATGAATGGGACATTTGAGCATTAGTGATTTCAATCTCCCCCACGCTTGAGAAATACTCTCTCCATCACGAGGATAAAAGTTATAAATATAATTCCTATCAATATGCACTTCATGCGGAGGATAAAATTTAGAATAAAAGAGAGATGCAATTTCCTCCCAACCAAGAGAATGCCTATTCTCCAACAATTTATACCAATGCGTCGCTTTACCAAACAGCGAAACGAGAATAGCTTCTTCCTCACTTCATCCATAGAGATACCTGCACACTTGAATAACCCACATAATTCGTGCAAAAACAAGTAAATGATCTCTAGGATGGACAGTTCCATCCCCTTTATAGTGGTTGTCCATAACACGTTCAATAATTTTCATGGGTATTTTATACGGAATACTTTCAGCAGGTGGATTTAAAATATCGAAGCATTATTAGAGTTATCGCATATGGGAGATAAAGCATTATCGTAACAAATTTTCTCCCCTAAATATGGGAAGCTAAAAAGACCACAAAAACTAGCTTCCCCAAGCTTAGACTTCTTCATAGCATTAGCGAGTAATTGCATTCATACTAATAACATCGCTACTAACATGCAAATAAGGTTCCATAGGTTTTTTAATTTTCGCATCAAACAATTCTAAATCAGGAAAAAGATTAAAAAGCTCACTAAATTTTTTGTTGTTTTCCATTATGCCTAACTAGTGTAAACAAGAAACAAAAAGTTGCAATTGCAGGATCTAAAGGAAATAGCTTCGAGTACTTACAATGACGGAAAATAGCTTGGTAGCCGAGGTCCGGAGTGTGAGTACCTTTTACCTTTCCTCCCCGGCAACGGCGCCATAAAAATGCTTGATGTCTACGTTCCCCCTCCTTTCCCGTAGACAGTGTTGGGCCTCCAAGTGCGGAGGTTTGTAGAACAGCGAGCAAGTTTCCCTTAAGTGGATACCCAAGGTTTATCGAACTCGGGGAGGAAGAGGTCAAAGATATCCCTCTCATGCAACCCCGCAACCACAAAGCAAGAAGTCTCTTGTGTCCCCAACACACCAAATAGGTGCACTAGTTCGGCGAAGAGATAGTGAAATACAGGTGGTATGAATATATATGAGCAGTAGCAACGGTGCCGTAAAATAGCTTGTCTGGCGTGTAGTTGATGGTGGTAATATTGCAGCAAGTAGTAACACAAGTAAAACAAGAAACAAGCAGTAGTAACTCAGCAGTATTTAGGAACAAGGCCTAGGGATTACACTTTCACTAGTGGACACTCTCATCATTGATCACATAACGAACGGATAAATGCATACTCTACACTTTTGTTGGATGATGAACACATTGCGTAGGATTACACGAACCCTCAATGCCGGAGTTAACAAGCTCCACAATAATGCTCATGTTTTAGTAACCTTTAGTGTAAGATAGATCAACGAGACTAAACCAAGTACTAGCATAGCATGCACACCGTAACCTTCATGCATATGTAGGAGGAATAGATCACATCAATATTATCATAGCAATAGTTAACTTCATAATCTACAAGAGATCATAATCATAGCATAAACCAAGTACTAACACAAGTGCACCCACTCGTCGCCTTTACACACGTGCAGGGAGGAATAGAACTACTTTAATAACATCACTAGAGTAGCACATAGATAGTAGTGATACAAACTCATATGAATCTCAATGAGATCATTGTATTGAAGTACATGGAAGAGAGATGAACCACATAGCTACCGGTACAGCCCCGAGCCTCGATGGAGAACTACTCCTCCTCATGGGGGCAGCAGCGGTGATGAAGATGGCGGTGGAGATGGCAGCGGTGTCGATGGAGATGGCAGCGGTGTCGATGGAGAAGCCTTCCGGGGGCACTTCCCCGCTCCGGCAGGGTGCCGGAACAGAGTTCTGTCCCCCGAATTGGAGTTTCGCGACGGTGGCGGCGCCCCTGGAGTCTTTCTGGAGTTTCGTCAATTGGTACTGCGTTTTTAGGTCGAAAGGGGTTATATAGGCGAAGAGGCGGCGCGAGAGGGTCGACAGGGTGGCCTCACCCTAGGCCGGCGCGCCGCAGGCCAGCCCGCGCGGCCCTATGGTGTGGGGCCCCCCGGCCCCTCTCCGACTCTTCTTCGGTGTTCGGAGCCTTCCGGGAAAAATAGGAGGTTTGGCGTTGATTTCGTCCAATTCCGAGAATATTGCCCGAACAGCCTTTTCGGAACCAAAAACAGCAGAAAACAAGCAACTGGCCTTTCGGCATCTTGTTAATAGGTTAGTTCCACAAAATGCACGAATATGACATAAAGTGTGCATAAAACATGTAGATAACATCAATAATGTGGCATGGAACATAAGAAATTATCGATACGTTGGAGACGTATCAAGGGTTCAAACTTTTATTTTGCACAAAGCAATCATATTATCATCCTAGTTTTTATCCCAGCGATTTTAATCTCCGAACTCCTATAGTGCACATGTGAGTAGGCCAAGCTCAGGGCCCCTACCATGCAAATCTTCTTTTCTCCATTGCACATGTCAGTAAGTCAGGTTCAATACCCTTACCATGCCAATCTCCATTCCACTAGTGTACATGTCAGCAAGTCAGGCTCAATACCCTTACCATGCCACCACCAGTGTACATGTCAGTAAGTCAGGCTCAACGCCCTTACCATGCCACTCACTACCAGTGTACATGTCAGTAAGTCAGGCTCAACGCCCTTACCATGCCACCCTCCCTTCAACTAGTGTACATGTCAGTAAGTCAGGCTCCATGCCCTTACCATGCCACTCGACCTATACATGTCAGTAAGTCAGGATCAAACCCCTTACCATGTCGGTCGACCTACAACCTTCTCAAGTACTATCCATATCCGCCCCAATTCATCCAATAATTGTTTTGTCAACTCAAAATTAACCTTTCAACTAATACATACACATGACAAGATATTCCACTCACTTATAAAGTAAGCATAAGCAATCAAACATAGGTTGACTACAAATGAATCCAATCATAAAAACATATGGCTATCCTAAGCCGGGTTTCATAGCAATAGCACACAATCCATCAATAACAATCCTACACATGTATTTGTACTAAAATCCTGCTGCACATATAGGAAAACAATAGATCTGTTATGATCAAAAGTTCAACTTGCCTTATTTGTTGTTGTAGCTCGCACTCTTCGCAATCACACGAATAACAATCTGGACAATCTAACGATGGCAAACAATTCACAATCAATAATCAGCGCAATACAAACAGAGCAAACATAGTGTGTACATGTTCTGAAAACGAAAATTAAATCAAAAAGAAACTTTATAAACATTTTCTACATTCAATTAGGATTTTAAATAGGCTTTTGACACAACAGCACCTTTCAGTATATTATAATTAAATAATTCTTTTGTAGACATACGACTGGATAGATAATTCCATTTATTTGCATTTACAATTGGAATCAACTTAAAGGGATTTATAGAGTTTAAGTTATGTCGAAACTACTCAAGTTATCATATTTAGACTTGAATACTTGCAAATAGTTCTATAAGTTTTAGGCACTGATGTTAATGGATATGGGACATCAATAAGTTCCATTGCAAGAGGAATCATTTGATTTAAATTTGCAGAATTTAAACCATGCAGAAAATACTCAAACTTACATATTTAAATTTGAATATTCGAAAACAATTTAAAAGTCAAATTTTATTGCACCACTGTGTTGTCCTCATTTTTGTGAGTTCAACGACATATTATTTGTTAGAATCCGAGTTTCCAAACATTAGTTATGAATATTACAAGATTAAACATGTCGCGGTTAAATTTTAATGTTGTACGAAAAGTTGTCCTGAAAAGTTTATCGGATGGAAAAACTCTCTACAGAAAGATCGTAGATAATTTAATTATAAACTCAACGTCAGAGAAATCATCTAAAATGAAGCTCTGGATCGAGAGATATGGAATTTCAAAGATTACATAAGTGATAGAGCTAGCACAATCAGCCTGCATCAATTGAGTACAGGAGGACGTATGTTCAGTTATTTGGGACAAACACGGATCATTGGATTTGGATCTAACAGATTATGAATGAACTGCTAAAAGGATCAAACTGTTCAGAGCGTTCAACTCGTACCAGCAGCAGTCGTGGTGGTGGCCGGCGTCCTGGAGGTCTCTGCCGATGAGGATGTGGCAGATGGCGAAGGGGATGTTGCGGCGAAGATGTTGGAGTGCTCGGCATCCTCGATTTCGTCCTCTGTCGTTGGCTGCGCGCGGCCGGACTTGGTGAAGCGACAACGAGCTTCATGTGGTTGTCGAGGTGCTCGTTTCCGTGTGAAATAAAAGGTAAGAACAATTGAGGAAGATGCAAGATAAAAAGGAAGAGAAAGGGGCAGGAGGGAGGGATCGGGACGGTCCTTGCTCACCGGAATCTTCCTCGAACTGCGGCTGTACTGATGAACTCCGGCGATAAAAAAAAATTCATCAGCCTGGCGGCGCATATTAGCTAGGGTTTGTGAAAGTTTTCGGCGGAGAATATTGTGGAGTGTTTATAGACGAATTTTCGTGGAAAATGGGACACGAATCAAACGGAAACAGCGAAGTAAACGGGAGATTTTCGGTTATGGTTCGTAAGCGTACGTGAGATGAACTCTGGCTAGAGGTTGAAGATAGCTGCGGGCCACATTAGGGAAAGAAAAAAAAAACATAAAGGAATAGGGTCAACGTGCCCTGATGGTTGGCCTGCTGCTGGGCTGTGTGCCAGACTTGTCGCGCCGTCGCGCGCGTATGTGCAGGACTTGCATTGCTCATTGATTGAGCTGCCTGGCTCGTTTCCCTTTGTTTTTATTCTTTTTCTATTTTAGTTTTTTAGTTTCAGTTTTAGATATCCAAACTGACTTAAATAAACTTTGTAAAATTTTTATAATCTGCTCAGTATGATTTTCGGACACTATTGATTACACTTTCAATTCAAAATAAAAATACAAGTGTAGATTTTTAGACACTTGCCCTATAGGCTATTTGGAAAAACAGGAAACATAATTTGGATTTATTGAAATCAAGCGATTAAAATATTTCCCAAAATTGAAACCTTACGCATGTTTTATTTCAAACACTGATTTTGATATTGTAGTCGAAAATGACTCAAATGAATTTATAAAACTTATTATGGTCAAAACCAAATTACAAAAATGTTATTACACATGTAATGCTTTATATGACTACTTGGGCATTGATATTCCAAAATAAGATTTGGGGCATTTGTCTTAAATAAAATCTTATATGATTTCAGAACTATAAAATAGAAATAGGTTTGGTTTGGAAACACTTTGAAAGCAAAACTGTGTGGTAACTTCATTTTGGGAAAGACTTTTAAATAAAACTCAAAAATTTTGATTCCTTGTGAAATTTCAACAAAGACACACAATTCAATCAACTAAATGTATTTATTTTTACATTTCAAAATTTATAAAATTTTGGGATGTTACAGACTACCACCCTTAAAAGGAATCTCGTCCTCGAGATTCGAGAAAGGCTAGAAAGAAAGATGGGTTTGCGATATGTTTGGGTGGGCTACCACCCTTAAAAGAAACTTTTGTGGGCAGTCATATGTATTAGGTTCAGCTAAGCTTATCTTGGGTATGACCTGACACCTCCAAGGATATGACTTGACACCAGATCATTTTTGGGAGGCTTCTAAGTTAATATCCAATAAGTTGTTGTTTATTCACATATAGTGAACAACATATCTCTTTAAAGTGACTTGAGTAGGATTTTCCTCATGGTTAGGCTTCTAATCCAAATGGTTGGTTATTGAACTACTTTTGGCACTGATGGGTCACTCTTTGAGTCAATCGGAAGACCAAGATGAGAGGACTTCCCGACATCCTTCATCCTCTTACTTGTTAGTGTCATCGACAGTATTCCACTATCTTCATCTTGTAGTTGGATGTTCATTCTCATTGTAGTCCTACGCTTGGCAGCACTTGCCTACTATAAGGGTATAATATTTTTCCACCCTAGGGTTTAGGCTTATCATCGACATCTCTTTTATAGGTATATCTCTCTAGATTCGCAAAGTAAACGTTACGAAAGCGAATAATAAGAGTAGTAGGAATGGTGATCAATACATCCTGCACCCAGATCATTACTTCATATTTGATTTACTGAATCTCGTACTCTAACACTTGGTCAACCTCACAAGTTTGATAAAAATTTCCATGGAGAATTGAATCAATGTTTCAGTTCCCATTAGTGAATTGTTTTGAAAATATTTCTATCGATCCTTAACTAGGGTTTTGCGTATCTCACACTCTTCGTTTCATCATCTTGATAAGGAACAACAAGGTTGGTTTTGCTAAGGTTATCTTCATGATGTTTATCGAGAAAACATTGTTGGGTTGGGTATAGATGAGAATAGATAGAAAGATTCTACAGAAGATTCCTACCTGAACACATCAGATCAAGGCAAATCATCTTACAACAACATCTAACAAGTATTCATCACATCAAGCAAACTAGTTCAAATAAAAACATAATCTAGTATGGTCATACCACAAGTTAGTATGATCATAACGTTATTGTAATATCGTTGGTATAACAAGCTAAAATTATTGGTGGTCTATTTTATTTCTGCCTCCAATGCTTCAACTTCTTCTACTGTTATGATGTATCTGTGGGTTGTCAAATGTGCATCAATGTCTTCTCCAATTTATTCGTTGGCCTTCCATGAAGTTGCTTCATGCTGAGTCGAGTAATACCATATGAAGCACCGGTCTTCACACTTAAGGGACATGGCCGGACATCATCAGTCCTTCCTTGACGAATTTCAAGAGTTGGACCATCTAAGGTAAGAGGAAATTCTTTTGAAGGTGAGGTAGATGAGAATACAAGAAGTTCAAAATGCAAGATCTTTTTAATAAAAACTGGACTAGATAAATTTTTCATCCTAAGGTCTTCCTATTACTATTCCAAACCTAGGGTCACGAACCTACAGTCAACACAATGCTCTGATACCATCTGTAACGATCCGACCCGATAAGGGTTGAATCTCTGTGCTTATTTGTGCTAGTCCCCGGATCAATCACTAGCACACACAGTTTAAGATGTAATACCAAGAAACAAAGGTCTTTATTACATCGCATGATCCAGATATTACATAATAATTACAAGTTGCATAGCACAAGGCTAGCTCAATATCAGAGTTTACAACGAAACATATCAGCATGGAGCCCTTCATCTTCATGTGCCACAGGCGAGCATCTCGAGTATAGACTCGTAACCCTAACCATCGAACCCCACTCGTTCATCGGAATATCTGCAACATAAAACGTTGCAGCCACACAGGGTCAATACATTTGGAATTGTATTGGCGAGTATCACTAGAGACTTATAACAAACCTATCAAGTACATTTTTAAGGCGAGGGTTCAAACTTTTATTTTGCACAAAGCAATCATATTATCATCCTAGTTTTTATCCCAGCGATTTTAATCTCCGAACTCCTATAGTGCACATGTGAGTAGGCCAAGCTCAGGGCCCCTACCATGCAAATCTTCTTTTCTCCATTGCACATGTCAGTAAGTCAGGTTCAATACCCTTACCATGCCAATCTCCATTCCACTAGTGTACATGTCAGCAAGTCAGGCTCAATACCCTTACCATGCCACCACCAGTGTACATGTCAGTAAGTCGAGCTCAACGCCCTTACCATGCCACTCACTACCGAGTGTACATGTCGATAAGTCGGGCTCAACGCCCTTACCATGCCACCCTCCCTTCAACTAGTGTACATGTCGGTAAGTCGGGCTCCATGCCCTTACCATGCCACTCGACCTATACATGTCGGTAAGTCAGGATCAAACCCCTTACCATGTCGGTCGACCTACAACCTTCTCAAGTACTATCCATATCCGCCCCAATTCATCCAATAATTGTTTTGTCAACTCAAAATTAACCTTTCAACTAATACATACACATGACAAGATATTCCACTCACTTATAAAGTAAGCATAAGCAATCAAACATAGGTTGACTACAAATGAATCCAATCATAAAAACATATGGCTATGCTAAGCCGGGTTTCATAGCAATAGCACACAATCCATCAATAACAATCCTACACATGTATTTGTACTAAAATCCTGCTGCACATATAGGAAAACAATAGATCTGTTATGATCAAAAGTTCAACTTGCCTTATTTGTTGTTGTAGCTCGCACTCTTCGCAATCACACGAATAACAATCTGGACAATCTAACGATGGCAAACAATTCACAATCAATAATCAGCGCAATACAAACAGAGCAAACATAGTGTGTACATGTTCTGAAAACGAAAATTAAATCAAAAAGAAACTTTATAAACATTTTCTACATTCAATTAGGATTTTAAATAGGCTTTTGACACAACAGCACCTTTCAGTATATTATAATTAAATAATTCTTTTGTAGACATACGACTGGATAGATAATTCCATTTATTTGCATTTACAATTGGAATCAACTTAAAGGGATTTATAGAGTTTAAGTTATGTCGAAACTACTCAAGTTATCATATTTAGACTTGAATACTTGCAAATAGTTCTATAAGTTTTAGGCACTGATGTTAATGGATATGGGACATCAATAAGTTCCATTGCAAGAGGAATCATTTGATTTAAATTTGCAGAATTTAAACCATGCAGAAAATACTCAAACTTACATATTTAAATTTGAATATTCGAAAACAATTTAAAAGTCAAATTTTATTGCACCACTGTGTTGTCCTCATTTTTGTGAGTTCAACGACATATTATTTGTTAGAATCCGAGTTTCCAAACATTAGTTATGAATATTACAAGATTAAACATGTCGCGGTTAAATTTTAATGTTGTACGAAAAGTTGTCCTGAAAAGTTTATCGGATGGAAAAACTCTCTACAGAAAGATCGTAGATAATTTAATTATAAACTCAACGTCAGAGAAATCATCTAAAATGAAGCTCTGGATCGAGAGATATGGAATTTCAAAGATTACATAAGTGATAGAGCTAGCACAATCAGCCTGCATCAATTGAGTACAGGAGGACGTATGTTCAGTTATTTGGGACAAACACGGATCATTGGATTTGGATCTAACAGATTATGAATGAACTGCTAAAAGGATCAAACTGTTCAGAGCGTTCAACTCGTACCAGCAGCAGTCGTGGTGGTGGCCGGCGTCCTGGAGGTCTCTGCCGATGAGGATGTGGCAGATGGCGAAGGGGATGTTGCGGCGAAGATGTTGGAGTGCTCGGCATCCTCGATTTCGTCCTCTGTCGTTGGCTGCGCGCGGCCGGACTTGGTGAAGCGACAGCGAGCTTCATGTGGTCGTCGAGGTGCTCGTTTCCGTGCGAAATAAAAGAAAAGAACAATTCAGGGAGATGCAAGATAAAAAGGAAGAGAAAGGGAGGAGGGAGGGATCGGGACGGTCCTTGCTCAACGGAATCTTCCTCGAACTGCGGTTGTACTGACGAACTCCGGCGACACAAATTCATCAGCCTGGCGGCGCATATTAGCTAGGGTTTGTGAAAGTTTTCGGCGGAGAATATTGTGGAGTATTTATAGACGAATTTTCGTGAAAAAGGGGACACGAATCAAACGGAAACAGCGAAGTAAACGGGAGATTTTCGGTTATGGTTCGTAAGCGTACGTGAGATGAACTCTGGCTAGAGGTTGAAGATAGCTGCGGGGCCCACATTAGGGAAAGAAAAAAAACATAAAGGAATAGGGTCAACGTGCCCTGATGGTTGGCCTGCTGCTGGGCTGTGTGCCAGACTTGTCGCGCCGTCGCGCGCGTATGTGCAGGACTTGCATTGCTCATTGATTGAGCTGCCTGGCTCGTTTCCCTTTGTTTTTATTCTTTTTCTATTTTAGTTTTTTAGTTTCAGTTTTAGATATCCAAACTGACTTAAATAAACTTTGTAAAATTTTTATAATCTGCTCAGTATGATTTTCGGACACTATTGATTAGACTTTCAATTCAAAATAAAAATACAAGTGTAGATTTTTAGACACTTGCCCTATAGGCTGGTTGGAAAAACAGGAAACATAATTTGGATTTATTGAAATCAAGCGATTAAAATATTTCCCAAAATTGAAACCTTACGCATGTTTTATTTCAAACACTGATTTTGATATTGTAGTCGAAAATGACTCAAATGAATTTATAAAACTTATTATGGTCAAAACCAAATTACAAAAATGTTATTACACATGTAATGCTTTATATGACTACTTGGGCATTGATATTCCAAAATAAGATTTGGGGCATTTGTCTTAAATAAAATCTTATATGATTTCAGAATTATAAAATAGAAATAGGTTTGGTTTGGAAACACTTTGAAAGCAAAACTGTGTGGTAACTTCATTTTGGGAAAGACTTTTAAATAAAACTCAAAAATTTTGATTCCTTGTGAAATTTCAACAAAGACACACAATTCAATCAACTAAATGTATTTATTTTTACATTTCAAAATTTATAAAATTTTGGGATGTTACATGGAGTGGTGAACCGTTTGGCACAGATAAATAAAGGGAGTGTAGTGGAGATTTAATGCCATGATGGTTCTCGAGGACGTGATGCCAAGATTGGCAATTCATACAGAGAAGCCCAGGAGACGAGGCGTAATGATGGAAGATTCTGCGGCAGTTCTGCTCTGCCACGACATGACCCGACGAGAGAAGAGCATAATGATTTTGGAAATGTCATTTCCAAAACCAGGGGGGCATGTGTTATCACCAGATTTTGGCCAAGTCAGGAGGTGGGCCGCGATCAGGATGGGCTTGGAAGATTACACGTGGAAGATCTCTGAAGCGGCCTTTCATGGAGGAGTTGGGCTTGTTTGCCCATGTATCTTTAATTATAGTAGATTGTATCTAGATTGAAAATTAGAGTTTATCTCGTGCACGGTTTAGTGCACGCCCACATTAGAAAGTCCCCTGGACTATAAATATGTACCAAGGGTTTATGGAATAAACAACAACCAACGTTCAACCACAAACAAATCTCGGCGCATCGCCAACTCCTTCGTCTCGAGGGTTTCTACCCGTAAGCACCATGCTGCCTAGATCGCATCTTGCGATCTAGGCAGCACAAGCATATCACGTTGTTCATGCGTTGCTCGTACTGAAGCGTTTTTGATGGCGAGCAACGTAGTTATCTTAGACATGTTAGGGTTAGCATTGTTCTTCATATTACATGCTTTCGTAGTGCAACCCTTGCATGTCTAGCCGCCCTTACACCTATCTTAGGTGTAGGGGCAGCACCCCGCTTGATCCCTTAGTAGATCTGATCCGTTACGATTGCTCCTTGTTTTACAAGGATTAGTTTAATATCTGCAATAGTTAGGCCTTACAAAGGGGTGGAGGATCCAGCGGCACGTAGGGTGTTGTTCGTTGGCCCTAAGCAGGATGTTCCGGGGATCAACCTCGTGTTGGTTTTTAGGCCTTGTTTAGGATCGGCTTACGATCACCGTGCGTGGCCGCGAGGCCCAACCTGGAGTAGGACGATCCGATTATGCGGTGAAAACCCTAGATCGTCGTAGATCTCATTAGCTTTATCTTGATCAAGCAGGACCACCATATATTCGGACACCCCGTCTGAATCATGGGTGGATCGGCTCTTTGAGCCGATTCACGGGATAACCTGAGAGCCGATCGAGGCTCGTATTTAACGTTTACGTGTGTGCCCTGCAGGAAACTAAGCGAGGCATCATCCACACCTTCCTGACCAGGTATAGGTCAGGTGGCACGCCCTTGTGATAAACATCGGCGCGTCGCTCTGAGGGACTGGGGCCAGCCGCAGCCCTAGTTGTTCCCGGCTCTACGGTGTTGCCCGTCTCTGCCCGCCAGGGGGTTTCTGACGTCAACACTTCCCTCGAAGACTATCGCGATCCCCTATACTTGTGGGTCATCAAGACTGTTTTCTGGCGCCGTTGCCGGGGAGGCATAGCTCTACTCATAAGTTCACCTGGGGAGTACACTCTACCTCTCTCTCTGTTTTTATTTTGTTTTATTTTGTTTTGCTTAGTTTACTTTTGTCTAGTTTATTTGTGCTTAGTTTATTTCTGTCTAGTATTATTTTGCTTAGTTTACTTTTGCCTAGTTACTTTTTGTCTTGTTTTACTTTTCCTATATATCCAAAAATCCATAAAAATTTGAAGAACCAAAAAATTAAAAACTGCTGTTATGGGAGAACCTACAACCTACTTGGAGCTTATAGAATGTTATAATAATTATAGAGAATCAAGAACTGGTAAAATAATGAGTGCTATGATAGAAAAACTGAATACAATTGCTAAAATCTTGCTTGAATGCCATGATATAAACTGTTGCTCTCAACAGGATACTAAACATCTTAAATTTCAATGTGGCTTTAGTGAGGAATTTTTAATTAAGAACTATAATCGGAATTGCTATATTCATTATGGGTTCGAAGAGGTAGAACAATTTGTCTTATTTATGGGAGCCTCCGAGATAGAATCCTTCATGGTTGAGAATTATGAAACTTGTGTTGTTTGTAAGGGCCTTAAAGATTATGTCTCTACTATCCTTAATTCTTGCATAGAATGCTACAGTAGGAATCCTTATATCCTTGATATTAAAGAGAGACACATTAATGCACAAGAATGCACAAGAATGCACTCACAATTTGCAGGAACCGGTGGAAGAAGAAATTGATGAACCTGAAAGCTCATTGGATGAAAAAGAGGAGGAAATTCATGAACCTGAATGCTCATTGGATGAAAAAGAAGAGGAGAGTGATGAACAAAAGGAGGAAAAATGGATTAGCTACCCATGCCAACCTTCTAATGAGAGTAACTCTTTATCTCTTACACTATTTGATTGTCCTCCATGCTTACCGGAAGAGATTGAATGTTATGTTCCTGTGGATTCTCTTGAAGTATTGCCTATGAGTAAAACTTGTGAAAATAATTATGCTACTCGTTATATATGATAATCCATGCTACTTTGATAAATCTTATGATAATGCTTTGTTTGTGCTCGATGTCGAAATGCATGGTACTAAAGAATTTTGCTTGGCAAATGTTTATGATAAAGCTCTAGATGATGGTCCTATGTTACTAGATAATATTAATTGTACTACTAATGAAAATGGGATTGGAGAGTTCTTGACTTATTCTATGAGTCCCATATCTATTGAGATTGATCAACTACCTTGTTATATTATTAATAAAAGTAAGTTTGAAAGTTTTAATTCCACTATTCTTGAACTTGATAAAAATTATGTGTTTGGAAATCATGAAAAGTATGCTGCATGTGATAGTTATATTGTTGAGTTTGTTCATGAAGCTACTGAAAATTATTATGAGAGAGGAAAATATGGTGGTAGAAATTTTCATGGTACTAATACACCTCTCTATGTGCTGAAATTTTTGAAGCTACACTTGTTTTATCTTCCTATGCTTGTTACTTTGCTCTTCATGAACTTGTTTATTTACAAGATTCCTATGCATAGGAAGCATGTTAGACTTAAATGTGTTTTGAATTTGCCTTTTGATGCTCTCTTTGCTTCAAATACTATCTCTTGCGAGTGCATCATTAAAACTCGCTGAGCCCATCTTAATGGCTATAAAGAAAGCAACTTCTTGGGAGATAACCCATGTGTTATTTTGCTACAGTACTTTGCTTTATATTTGTGTCTTGGAAGTTGTTTACTACTGTAGCAACCTCTCCTTATCTTAGTTTTGTGTTTTATTGTGCCAAGTGAAGCCTCTAATCGAAGGTTGATACTAGATTTGGATTACTGCGCAGAAACAGATTTCTTGCTGTCACGAATCTGGGCCTAATTCTCTGTAGGAAACTCATAAAATTATGCCAATTTACGTGAGTGATCCTCAGATATGTACGCAACTTTCATTAGTTTTGAGTTTTCTGATTTGAGCAACGGAAGTATTTTATTAAAATTCGTCTTTACTGGCTGTTCTGTTTTGGCAGATTCTGTCTCTGTTTTTTGCATTGTCTCTTGTGGACTTTAAGCGAGGTTTTCTAGACGTAGAGGGCTGTAGCTAATGTTTTATTGAGTTATTGCAATGTGCCACTACAGGACCAAGGTGGATTCAAAATTTTTGAGTACTAACCCCTCTAATGAAGTTTATGAGAAGTTTGGTGTGAAGGAAGTTTTCAAGGGTCAAAAGAGGAGGATGATATATGATCAAGAAGAGTGAAAAGTCTAAGCTTGGGGATGCCCCCGTGGTTCATCCCTGCATATTTCAAGAAGACTCAAGCGTCTAAGCTTGGGGATGCCCAAGGCATCCCCTTCTTCATCAACTTATCAGGTTTCCTCCCCTGAAACTATATTTTTATTCGGTCACATCTTATGTGCTTTACTTGGAGCGTCTGTGTGTTTATTTTTCGTTTTGTTTATGTTTGAATAAATTCGGATCCTAGCAATCCTTGTGTGGGAGAGATACACGCTCCGCTTTTTCATATGAACACTCGTGTTCTTCGTTTTACTTTTAATGTTCAATGATAAAAGTTGGAAGCTATTGCACTTATTTATACTAGATGACTCGTTGCGCTATCGCGCAAATGACAGAATCTAATCTATAAATTTTTAGCTTATTTTAATATTAAGAATTATTTTGGAATTTAGCTGCTTTAGTATAACTGTAAACGCACCATTTCATCGAGGTGTTGCAGTAAGATATGATAATTTAGAAGTCTGGGAGCGGTCTTTTGGCACATGGGATCATATGATCCCTTTATTTTGAAATGCATCTTAAATACATTTTGAAATATCAAAAAAAAATGAAACAAAAAATCCGTACGTACATCTTCACCTTCTACACGTCCACAAAGCTGTTTCATGAAAATTCGACTTGTTTGTGACGTGTGTAAAAAAGACAAATTTCATGCTAAAATAAAGGCTTGTCACAACATAAATTTTCTCTTTTTTATATAGACTACACAAAAAATCAGTTTTTCTCGAAACTTGACGAAGCAACATATTTACGGACTTGTATATGTAGAATTTTTTGCCAAAATTTTTTGACACTTAGAAATATATTTTCTTGGTAGAGGGAGCATACGTACCCGAGAGCCAAATTGAATTTCCAAATTTGTACAATTTCACACTGTTTTTTTAATCTTTTATGCTTTTGTACGGGCTCCCACATCAAATTATGGTTATTGTATCTAAAGACGTAACATCATAAAAAGAATCATAAAAGGATACTCATTAATTCCAAGAAAAATATTTCTACTTACTGTGAGTAGCAAGATAGAAAAAGTTTGGTTCGAGATTTTGAGCCCCTTAACGGAACCAGAAACTATTGCAAATATTTGCCTCGCGTATATAATTTCCACCACTATTCTCAGTTGGTACCGCTCATCCCATTGTGATTTGCATCAATGGACCAACCTCTTCCTCTTAACCTATCATCTCCCTACCCCTCCGCGTTGATATGCTACACCTCCCTCCATTCCCTTACCTTATCCCACCTAATCCGTTGACCAAGTACTATGTCACAATCATCCACACCACCAACCAAGTCACCCACGCCATCAGCCTTTTGTTGCTCGCCCCAAGATTTACTTAACACTTGATAGAGTACAAAATAGATTTACCATTTAAGAATTCTAAGATAATATGTTGTCATTCCCAAATTCTAACATAATACATTTAGAGAAATAGTAGAAAATCGTAAAACCCGTTGCACCGTCGACGCAAAGGGCGAAGAGAATCAATATTCAAGTCATAGGTTTTATAATAATTTACTTTAAATTAGCTCGTTACTTGATCTAAATGGATAGCCATTCCCTTACTTTAGTTTTATTTTATTCTTTATCTCCCATTGCGGGCGAAGACAAAAGCCAGATATCGCAACCATAAGTTTTATCCATGATATTATATATGCTTGAGATTTATATCTAAGCCATATGCTATATGCAGACACACATTGAGCATAATATGTAGGCCATGATTGAAGATATGATTGCTTCAACCAACTTACATATCAATAACACTACAATCTGTGTACCTTATAAAGAAAGAGGAAGTTGATCAAAAGATTGAAATAAACAAAATGTTGCCGGCGGGTGACTTTTCAGGAACCCTCCCCTATCCGATAAGGTTCTACTTAGAAAAGCCTGCATAGTTACCACATGAGGTTGATTCCACAACATAGAAGATAAACAGCACGAAGGCAGATAGGTAGGGCATCACGTTATCTTAACAGCGTAGGAAACAACCCATAGTTGAAGCAGCGCACAACAAGGCACCGATGCAGACACAAGCGAGAAAATATTGTACCATAAGTAAGCGAGCAGAGACATCTGAATGCTATATTATTTTATGTACATGGAAATTACGTACAAACCATGGATACCAGTATCATGCAGTAAGAGCTTCACTAAATATTTTTCAATGCATAGGAGTCCTAAGCAATCTATTTTATGAACACATAAAAAACTCAATTATGGTTTCAGTGGCACACCATGTAGACATCGGCCACCTCTACATCTCTCAACAAATCCCAAATGGTATCTGTGATGATACATGTTAGTGAGCAAGTATCCTGAAGCATCGCAGATTCATTAGGTTGTACTCGTAATTATTTACATGTTTTTGCTGACTGAGAAAAAGCATACCATTGCTCGCAGATTCATCAGGTTGTACTCGTAATTATTTACATGTTTTTGCTGACTGAGAAAAATCATACCATTGCTCTTCTTGAGAAGCAAATCTAAAAGATCAGCATTTGGACAATCCCTTATCATGACTGCATCGATATAGCCATCTGAGGCAGGCATGAACTTCTGCGGCATCGTCCCCAATTCATCATGTGAACCGAACCTGAAAGAAATCAATAAGAACTTGTTACTCGAATTGTGTGAGGCATTACTTTCCAAAGATTTCAAGCTGCTGAGTTAAATACGAATATACAAACATATGTTCACAAATTTATAAAAGCTTTCTATCTTGGGAAGTGATGCGCTGATTCCTTTGATTCTTTTGTGACATGCAACACACTTCCATATGCACTCCAGCTCCATTGTATGAAGGGGCAGTACAATTATTGTCCAACACTTGGAAACAATGGAGATAAGGCATCTGCACCATGATAACAAAAGAAGGTCAAGCTTTAAAATTATTGTTCCCAATATATTTCAAATGTTTCAGTAAGATTAATACTTTTAACAGAGAACATGAGCTCTTCTTTTTAGTAAGAAAGGCATCATTCAATCCAAATTTGCACCTTTTGCATCCGTGCCAACCATCAAACAATAATGTGAACAATAAACACTGAGAACACCACACAACCTAAACATAAATCACAAATTCCATAGGCTGCCCAACTAAGAAGAGACAGGAGGGAGATGGTATACCTAGGGAAAAGTTCAAGATGGCAAGGTTGCTGGCAAGATCACCAAACTCTGGCCGAGGATACCGCACTGCAAGGTGAGCCATTGCTGCAAGAATGCCGTAAGGCCCCACCATCTCCTCATCGTGCACTGACGCAAAACATCTCGCTGACATCTACTGGCCATTCACCTGAGTGAGGGAATGAGATAGTGGAGCACCAAGTCCTCATAATTAATCTATAATAATCATGGATAGTAATCTTTTATTAGTAAGATAACATCAAGAATACACATTAAATAACTATATATATACAATTGCCTAATCCCAAAACTGTGCCTCTGATTTAGCATTTGGATCAACCACCAAACACCAATTTGATGTGTAAGATCAAACAAATTGACGTGCCAACCAAGTACTATAACCAAATCCGTGATTGCACACAAAATCAAAGAGGCGACAAGAAGGATTTTATATACAAAATCCCTGATTGCACATAATGCAATGTTCTTTTCGCAAACCTGCAATGCACCAAAAATGATCAAATTGTTAGCTAATTTCATTTGTTTGTCTCTTTGAGATCCAATGATAAAGAGGCTAATTAATTAAGTGTACATGTTGCTATCTAGACTTTTTTTTTAATTTGGAATATAGTTAGCTTTGCTGCTTTCGATAGGCTTGTCAATGTGAATCTAAAAAATAGGCTTGTCAACTTTAGACAATCCATGATGTGAACACTCTCAAGGCTAGAAATGTGAGCTGTTCGGTGTTCGCTATATGTTTCTTCCATTGCCTCTAAGCTATTGACTATTTAAACAATCTAATTCTGAAAATGCTGACTGTAGTGTCAAATAAGATACTTAAAGAAAAATATCATGGTGATGCAGTGTTAGCTGAAATTAACCTGCAACACGGTGGCTGTTCAGTGACGGAAAAAAAAACCCAGCTTGTTGTTCCATCTTATCTTGCAATGTAGAGTTATTTGCGTTCTTCTAACCTGCGAAGAGGACAAACCATCACAAGCCATTGTAAGCCACGAAAAATCATTTGACCTCAGCAAACAAGCGGAATCAAAAGAATAACTAACAAATGGATATGTCAGTTGCATGAAAAAAAACTGAGACAAAACAATAAATTTCAAGTACATATGACGTCTCTCACAGTTGTGAAGCACAATCAGGAATAAAAAATGATTGTTGATCATGTATGCCATTAGATCAAAAGCTCCATGGAGGTATGAATGATATATTCCTATATTCTCAAATGTGGCCAAGGGCGCACAACATATAGCAGAGTAGAGAATGGATATGCTCCGTTGTAACATGCATGATGGGGAAAGGTCTATTGCCTTCCCTTTAGTTGCTAGTTCCTAACCCTCCTAAAGAACCTACTCATTCAACACAAAATTTTGCATTCATGCATATTTTAGCATTACTGAGGTCATGGATGTATATCTCTGATTATCTCAATACAAGGGGCCACAAAAACTAATATATTCAGATTGTAGGAAAGCATGTCAGAAAAATAAATAGAAACAACAAAGTCTGGAAACCTATGATCACTGTCATTTCTGATATCTTGATTAAAAGTGAGCAGTAATTTTCCAGCTATGCATCAAATGCCAGAAATTGACAATATGAAGCAATATCGATGTTAAAGAGTATAAATGCTTCTTTCTGCTCACCCTCCCTCCTAGTAATTATTTTTATTTCAAGAAATTTTCATGTTGATTCATGCCCTTCAGGCTCACCACGATGAACAAATAAAAATAGCTATGTGTATGAAAAGGCAAAGCACTATCAATTACCAATGCGCCACCGCAATGTCACACAAATATAGTCCTATTAATAAACTAAGGCAGGAGATGATTCATTCCCTAGAGATGAAGAAATAAAAAAAACTCACCTAGAGCTTAGGACCTTCGATGTGTCCATGATGGTGCCTGCAATATCACCTTCAGCATGCAATATCACCTTCAGCAGTGATTCTCCATCACCTAGCCGGAACCAAACATCATCCGGATATCATTTACTAAAACTAAAATATTCACAAAGCATATCAGACCAAGACAACATGATATTTCCTAATATTTTCCTGGACCAAAGCTAGCTAATTACGTAATTCCTAACAAACAAATGTACCCAAATGTTGTAGGACTTATTAATGCCGCAGTCGGCGAACATGCCACGACTGACAAAATCTGCTTCGCAAAAACATCGAGGATCCATTTCCTCGTCTTTTAGTGACTAAGCATCTGTTCACAACAGCAAGAAGAAACATGAGAAAGAGGACACTTTGCATTTGTTCTTATCAGCAGTGAAATCGGACCTAATAAGAATGAAACTAAGCATGTATTCTTAGCAAGAGGAAAGGCACATCACACGTGTATTGATTCTCGTAAGGCACATTGAGATATCAACCGAGAAATGAAATACTAATCATAGATATTGTGATTGCATATAAAATAAACAGATTAGAACTAAATCAATCTGAAGCATAAGACATCCAGTAAAAATTTCAGGGAAAGAATGAAAAATCGCAGGACATGATGGGAAGATGGGGTGTGGATGAGAAGGCTGGATGAAGCTCACCTGGAGGTGCTGGGTACACCCCAAGTGGTAAATACAACATTAGCACCGGCCTTGAGAACTTTCTCAATTCGCTCCTTTGTTATTCAGATTCTGTACGAAAAGCAAGATATTAACATTTAGGTACACTACCGGACACCATTAAATAGAAAATAAACCGATTGTAAAGGATCCATCACAAGAATCAGTATTATACCGAGCATGACAATAGAGCACACGCATTGCAAATTCCTTTGGGAGATCACAAAAAAATCAGTATAATATCGAGAAAATGAACAACCTCCTACATATCTTCTGCAGTTCTCGTGGATCAGATACAAGGACCTGTACACCCATCTGCATCCAGTTTTCAGTCCCTGAAACAAAACAAATGAGGCATTAGAAAATAGAAGCCATGTGCATCTATTGATGCAGAGTCTGGAGCTTTGCTCCTTTATCGAAAAAAAAAACGTGCCTTTCCTTGCATACTCCAACAATTGGGGCGTGTGTTGTAGCTATACAAGTCAATAAATACAAATGCATTAGTGAATCATACCAAAAGAGAAAGAGCGTCACTCGTGCAGGGTTGATTAGCCTACATACTAAAAGTACCATTCCCAGAAAACCATATTGCCCTCTAGAGAGCACACATCCTATATCAAATAAATTTCTCATCTTAACCATAACCATTAAATCAATCGACTATCATATAGTGGAAGTAGGTCAGCAAATACCAAAGAAAACTGCAGCAGAACAGTTTAAGCGAACATGTCCTAGGTTCCCATGACTATCACAAAAACTGCAACTTTTATCTCTCTCTTACTCCACTGACTTTTATCCTAGTAGAATTCCACCTTCAAAAATGTTCAATCCAGCCAAGATCTTGTCAGTACACATGATGTGCACCGGTGGCAGATGTTCGAATATACACAAATAATGAGCATAACTAAAAGCATCATAATTGCTATAGAAGAAATTCAACAAAGAAATAAAACAATTGTGTCTAAGAGCAGGTGATCGAGCAGGTGATCTTGTAGAACTCAAATGACACCTCCAATTGGTTCACCAAGACCTGCTTCAATTGCTAAAACAAAGAGAGGAAATTAAATCAAACGAGCGGTGTTGAGCATATGCTCAGCTATGATGAAGATCAAAAGAGCACATCAACTCACCTTGCGGCCTTCCTTCCCAGTCGTAGCGCATGATGAGCACTTGATCTACACATCACATATAGTGTGAGAAAAGCGATTGAACAACCTCGTAGAGAAGATGACATGACGCCACCTACATGTACAAAAGAAATTTCAATTCGAGTCAGACATTACAACAAACATGTGGTGGGGAAACCAAAAGGCAGTTTCGCCACCTCTTTAGCCAGGATCACATCCTGTGATACAAGAGAAAGAACAAAACCACTTCTAAAAATCAAAAAATAGAGAGGAGAAGGGCCGGCGTTGATTGCCTACCTTGCCGGGGCGAGAGCACCAACCACTGCCAGGATGAATAGTTGCAGGCCACTTGCCTTTTCATCCAACACCTTGCAAGCATATTTCACTAAGCATATACAATTGTCCAAAATAACAGGGTGATACTAACCAAAAGAAGGCATCAAAAAGCCCATTCAATCTCAACCTTGAAATTGACCAAAAGAAGGGCGCCATGGACATACTCCTCAGCTCACACTCCCTCCTCCTATGTGCCAAAATTTGTGCACCCGCTAATCATCAGCTGCAAAATCGCACATCTGTAGACCCTCATTTACGATCGAACACATTAGAAATTTCTCATTTAGCAAACTGCTGATGCAGAAGATCTCACCTTGGCAATAAGAATGCGCAATGCAAGCAATGACTCCTTTCTAAGACCTCCACTGCCTCGGTGACCTCTTGCTGCCTCAATATCTGATGACTTCCATATGAAAACATACCAAATTAGAGCACCATCTTACGAGCACATGATTCTTACAGAACGTGTGTGCACAAATAATATAATAACTGGATAGCAAAGGTACTGTATCAACAAAAGAACAAGTGACAGTAGAAAAGAGAAGTTCCATTCGCAAATTCAGGAACAAATACTATACTTGAAGAAGAAGTGAAAGCCAGTGTCCCACAGTAACTGAAGCATATTGAGATTGCAGGAATGCAAGCAAGCACTCGTCTTGTTTCGCAGAGTGCTTTTGGTGAGCCACACTACAAACTTCCAAACGTATAATGGTGGGGGTTGTAGGCAACACAGTTGCTTGCTTACACGAACAGGACTTATCCGAGCATGATTGTAACTGCAGAATCATGGATCTGAAACATCTAATGATGCCTAGGCGGAATTCCTCTGAAGCCTCGGTGGGCGAAAGCATTGCCCCAGGAGTCAACTTCTTCAGTAACGTAGCCATCTAGCACAGCAAACAAAAATATATGAAAATATGTGGAAAACTGGGTGGATTCAACAACAACAAAGAACCCACACGATGTACCCAACATGTGCTTAAAGGGGAAATATAGTTTGCTCTTTTATACGGTCCATGGTTGTTCGAAAATAAAATTTCCAAAACAAAGTCTTAGTAGGCAGCTACTTCGCAGGTTCTAGTTAGGATCCTAGAGACCAGACTACACTGCACAATCAAGTTAGCGGAATTAATCACCTGATTGACTGAGGTGAGGCGGCATTTGGAGAGGAGAACCTCAAGGCAGGCGAGCCCGCCTTCAGCAACGGCATCAGTGATGTCAGACTCCCCGACGCCCTGCCCGGCTGCCTTGCCTTCCTTCCTGCACAGCACCGCTGCATCCAGGAGCATGAGCAATGGAAACACCGTATATCTAGAGAAAAGCACATGGAATCAAGATTAGATCACGAACCTGAGAAGCACGCGCACACACAAAATTACCATCTCTAGTCATCAAGCAGCAGAGGGGGAGGGGAGATGTATACTACTCGAAGCAGAGCTGCAAGGCAGGGGCGGTGGCGGAGCGGAGGAGGGCAGCCATGGCACGGAGGGAGGTGGCGGCGGCGGAGTTGGAGGCGGGGCCGCGGCTGCGGAGGACGTCGAGGAGGGCGGTAGTGTGAGGCTTGAGCTGGGCGAAGACGGCGGCTAGGGTTTCGTCGGAGGCCGCCGCCGAGCATACGTCGGCCATGGTGTGGAGGAGCCGCGACGGCGGCGTCGACCCGAGGCGGCGCCCGCCCACCTCCACATCGCACGACGACGCACGTGACCGGCTGTGACCGTCGCCTGCCGGCGCTCCAGCGCCCCGCGGCTGCTCCCCGGCCCGCGCTGCCGGCCGCCTCCGCGACGTGCTCTTGCAGAAAACCGGAGGAACGGGCGCGCCGCCACGGTTAGGGAGGAGAAGAGACGAGGGTTGCAGAGGAGAGGACGGACGGGGATTGGGGATTGAATCGGGGACTCGCGATCTAGGTTTTCACCATCCTCCGCGGCTGGAGACCGAAGGCGACGCGAACGAGCACCTGTGGCTGTCTCTGACCGTCGGGCCTCGTATGTAGCTGGTCCCATGCGTCATGGACTCCATGGGAAGCTGAGCGAGTAAGGAAAAAAATTACCGATCGAACGGCTGTAGTGAAAAGTGGGATGTGGCTGGGCAAAACCAACGATCCAGATTGATTTGCCCCTCTCAGATGGCCTGGTTGGCCGGGTAGTATTAGAACATTTATAAGAGAAATTTGGTTGGAAAAGGAAAATGCCTCATATGTCTTGGATAATTTGACACTTGGCAATTGTTTTGAGCTCTCAAGTATGATTAAGTTTTTTTCATGTAGTTTAAACCTATTAGTGGAGAACTACTGTAGAGCTTGTTGAAATTGGTTTGCATAATTAATCTCTCTTAAGGTCTAGATATTTTCTGGTAAAAGTGTTTGAGCAACAAGGAAGATAGTGTAGAGTATTATAATGCTTGCAATATGTTCTTATGTAAGTTTTGCTGTACCAGTTCATACTTGTGTTTGCTTCAAACAACCTTGCTAGCCTAAACCTTGTATCGAGAGGGAATACTTCTCATGCATCCAAAATACTTGAGCCAAAACCTATGCCATTTGTGTCCACCATACCTACATACTATGTGGTATTTCCTGCCATTCCAAAGTAAATTGCTTGAGTGCTACCTTTAAACAATTCAAAATGCTTCTCAATTTGTGTTAATGTTTTATAGCTCATGAGGAAGTATGTGGTGTTTATCTTTCAATCTTGTTGGGCAACTTTCACCAATGGACTAGTGGCTTCATCCGCTTATCCAATAATTTTGCAAAAAGAGTTGGCAATGGGATTCCCAGTCCCAAATTAATTAACAAAAATAGACACTCCTCCATGGTATGTGATTGTTGGACGGCACCCGAAGGATTCGGTTAGCCATGGCTTGAGAAAGCAAAGGTTGGGAGGAGTGTCATCATAATAAAACTAAAATAAAAAGGCACTCCTTCATGGTATGAGATTGTTGGCAGGCACCCGAGGATTCGGTTAGCCATGGTTTGTGAAAGAAAGGTTGGAAGGAGTGCCACCCAAAAATAAAAATAATTCATGGGAGCCGCTCTTGAAGGTTTGTCCGGCAAGGGGGTTAGAGTGCCCACTACCATTCGTTGACAACAACAAACACCTCTCAAAACTTTACTTTTATGCTCTCTTTATGTTTTCAAAACCAAAGCTCTAGCACAAATATAGCAATCGATGCTTTCCTCTTTGAAGGGCCATTCTTTTACTTTATGTTGAGTCAGTTTACCTACTTCCTTCCATCTTAGAAGAAAACACTTGTGTCAACTGTGCATTGATTTTTACATACTTGCATATTTGCATTCATCATATTACTTTGTGTTGACAATTATCCATGAGATATGCATGTTACAAGTTGAAAGCAACCGCTGAAACTTATATCTTCCTTTGTGTTGTTTCGATGCCTTTACTTTGAACTTATTGCTTTATGAGTTAACTCTTGTGCAAGACTTTTGATACTAGTCTTGAAGGTATTATTCATGAAAAGTTTTGCTATATGTTATCTATTTGTTAGCAACTATAGATCATTGCCTTGAGTCACTTCATTCATTTCATATGCTTTGTAATAGTATGATCAAGGTTATGTAAGTAGCATGTCACTACAGAAATTATTCTTTTTATCGTTTACCTACTCGGGACGAGCAGGAACTAAGCTTGGGGATGCTGATACGTCCCCGACGTATCCATAATTTCTGTTGTTCCATGCTTGTTTTTTGACAATACTTACATGTTTTGCTTGCACTTTATAATTATTTCATGCATTTTCCGGAACTAACCTATTAACAAGATGCCACAGTGCCAGTTCTGTTTTCTGCTGTTTTTGGTTCCAGAAAGGCTGTTCGGGCAATATTCTCGGAATTCGACGAAACGAAGACCAAACCTCCTATTTTTCCCGGAAGCGTCCAGAACACCGAAGAAGAGTCGGAGAGGGGCCAGAGGGCCACCACACCATAGGGCGGCGCGGCCTGGCCTGGGCCCGCGCCGGCCTGTTGTGTGGCGCCCCCAGGTGCCCCCCTGCGCCGCCTCTTCGCCTATAAAATCCCTTTCGACCTAAAAACACCGTACCAAAAGACGAAACTCCGTAAAAGACTCCGGGGCGCCGCCACCATCGCGAAACTCCATTCGGGGACGAAGTCTCGTCCCGGCACCCTGCCGGGGCGGGGAAGTGCCCCCGGAAGCCATCTCCATCAACGCCATCGCCTCCACCATGCTCCGTGAGTAGTTCCCCCATGGACTACGGGTTCTAGCTGTAGCTAGTTGGTATTCTCTCCCCCATGTACTTCAATACAATGATCTCATGAGCTGCCTTATATGATTGAGATTCATCTGATGTAATCGGTGTTGTGTTTGTCGGGATCCGATGGATTGTTACGTTATGATTGTCTATCTACAAAGTTTATGAAGTTATTGTTGCTGCAATCTTGTTATGCTTAATGCTTGTCACTAGGGCCCGAGTGCCATGATCTTAGATTTGAGCTCTATACTTATTGCTTAGATTGTATCTACAAGTTGTATGCACATGTCACCGTCCGGAACCAAAGGCCCCGAAGTGACGAAATCGGGACAACCGGAGGGGATGGCGGTAATGTGAGGATCACATGTTTTCACGGAGTGTTAATGCTTTGCTCCGGTGCTCTATTAAAAGGAGTACCTTAATATCCGAGTAGTTTCCCTTGAGGCCCGGCTGCCACCGAGCTGGTAGGACAAAAGATGTTGTGCAAGTTTCTCATTGCGAGCACGTATGACTATATATGGAAAACATGCCTACATGATTAATGATCTTGATATTCTGTCTTAATGCTATTTCAATCCTATCAATTGCCCGACTGTAATTTGTTCACCCAACACTTGTTATTGGAGAGTTACCACTAGTGTAGATAGCTGGGAACCCCGGTCCATCTTTCATCATCATATACTCGTTCTACATGTCATTGGAAGTAGTATCAACTATCTTCTGGTGCCATTGCTCTCATATTGTTATTACTGCTGCTGTGTTACTGTTACTATTGCTCTCATATCACTGCTACTTTCACATCACCCTTGTTGCTAGTGCTTTTCCAGGTGCAGCTGAATTGACAACTCAGTTGTTAAGGCTTATAAGTATTCTTTACCTCCCCTTGTGTCGAATCAATAAATTTGGGTTTTACTTCCCTCGAAGACTAACGCGATCCCCTATACTTGTGGGTCATCACCAGCTACTTCCAAGGAAGGTGAAGAGCCAAGCCCTAGCACGGTCCATGGTCCACTCCAGCGTCTCAAGGCTTTGCTCTCCTCCTCAGTTGAGACCCTGGTTGAAAACCCCGAGGCAGTCAAGGGTATCCTCGAAGACATCCAGCCCCATCTCCCGGTGACACTGCAGGTTAAGCTTTGGCCAGCTGTGACTTTGTCGGTCTTCAGGTCAAGGGTGCAGTCGGCTCGTCAAAGAATTATTCTTCGTCGCGCCCAGCTTCCGTTGAGAGCCGATATTGCAGACAAGTGTCAACGGCTCAACGAGAAGAAGGCCGCTTTGGACGCCAAAACCGACACTTCTGCCAATAGTGCCGAACTCGAGATCCTGCGCAAGGAATTGGAGAACCTTGAAAAGAGGGTCAGGGAGACCAAGCAACTTATCCAAGACAAGGAAACCCTCATTGCTCGCTCTCAAGAGGAAGCAAAAGGCCTCACGGCCGATCTGAAGACCGATCTGGCTGAAATTCGTGCCCTGAGCAGTCGGTGGTGACGGGCAAAGACGAGGACGACGAGGCTGAGATCGCCGAGGTGGATCGAATCCGTGCCGACGCCCTTCACGCCCTCAACGCGTTTCTTCAGTAGAGCCTCGCTGTGTAAACTGATAAATGTTTTGCTGGACTTGCCTAAAGTCGATGGCTGTGCATCGGCTTTTTACATTCTGAAGTCGATGTCTATGCATCGGCTATGATTTTTTTTTACTGGCCGATTTTTCTATCGGCCCCCAATATTTCACTGCACATGTATCGCACATGCTCCTCTGATTAGGTGCCCCCCCGAGCCGAATCTGCCAGGTAACTGCGGATATCGGCTCTGTAGTTAGCCAAGGCACTATATTTGAACGTCGGCTCCGTTAGGACCAATGTTGACTTCTTCCAGCTCATCAGCCAACGTAAACCCGTTGCTCGTTAGATCGACGTTGAAAACAGGCAAAACGTATGGTGAGGATAATTTTGGCCGATTGCTGAAATCGGCCTCCATGTTGATTGACTCGCTCAATGAAGGTTTTGCAATGTTCGTCCGTAGATTTTTGGGGCCGATCACAAGGATCGGCCTCGCCACGTTCGTCCATAGATTTGTTCTTGCTATACGGTCAGGCCGGTGGATAAGACCAGCCTAACCCCGTCCTTCGTCACGTCGATGCGCTCGCAGTCGTCCAAATTGATGCATGAGAGTGGCTCTTGGCCTGTCGTCTCCCAAACGTTCATGCCAGCCGTTGAAATCTCGGCTGAGTCATCCGCGTGGACGACCTCTAGTTCATCTCCATCCCACTGTATTAAGCATTGGTGCATCGTGGATGGAATGCAACAGTTGGCGTGGATCCAATCTCTCCCTAGCAGGACAGCATAGGTGCTCTTACTATCGACAATAAAGAACGTCGTAGGGATGGTTTTCCTTCCTACGGTCGGATCCACGTTCGAGAACACCTTGTGCGTCGGATGCTTGGCCGTTGAAATCGCTCGGTGTAACGTTGGTCTTGATCAGGTCCGAGCTAGAGCGTCCCAACCGACGTAGCATGGAGTATGGCATAATGTTGACTGCCGCTCCGGTGTCCACCGAGCATCTTGTTGACGGGCTGCCCATTGATATAACCTCGCAAGTACAGGGCCTTCAGGTGTCTGTAGCTTCTTTCTCGTGGCTTCTCAAAGATAACTGGTCGTGGGCCGCAGTCAAGTTGTGCCACAGGTGCTTCGTCTAATCCTGGAGCACTAAACTCCGTCGGAAGGATGAACACCATGTTTGTGCCAGCCGATGTCTCATCATCGGCTTTCTTTTGTCTGGGGCGCCACTCTTTCTTTTGTGGCCGTCCTTCTTCGTCCAGAGTTCGCTGAATTTTCGCGGCCAGATCAGGCCGCGCCTTCCTTAACGTGCGCAGGTATAACCTTTCGGCTTCCTCCAAACCACGTAGTCGCTCGAACCCTACGCTTTTGGGAACGGCTGAGTCCATCGGGGCACCACCTTGGCCGGTGGTACTTATCTTCTTCTTCTTCATCATCGTCTTCTAATTCCTCGAGATCTTCCACCCGAGAGGACTCAGCGTGCTTGTTCCGAGGCGGGAGAGGCTCTAGACGTTTGAACACGGACACGTTAGCTGCATCCTTCTTATTTTGTCTACATTCTGGGCAGTTGCCGATTGTAGGCAATCGGCTCATTCCTGAATCCCAGCAGTGTCTGAAGAAGGGACAGTCCCAGTGCCTATCCACGTCGTCTTGCTCTCTTGACTTTTCCTTGGTGTGGCGCTCATATGTCTCCTCATCGCGATCATGCCGACGATGTCTCCTGGCGTCCCTGCTAGCCAGACGATCTCTTTCGTCATCGTTGTCGTATCATCGGCGTTGGTCGTATTGACTCACGTATTTGCTGAGGAGGTGATCAGAGAGAGGTCGCTGATATCTCACATTCTTCACTTCTCCCTCGCGTGATGTAGCGCTTGCCATCGTGCCGGAGCCGATCGCGTGGAACGGCTTCCTCTTTGTCGTTGTCATGAGAGCAGCTGCCCTCGTCTCTATCCTTGCCAGGGTGGTGCACAGGTCCTACCATGTTGATGTTGAACGAGAAACCTGACCGGCACCTCCCAGGGTAAGTGCACTCCACCATGTTAACGGCGGGGAAGGGGTGCGTGTCGAATTTCATGGCGTACTAGCTAAAAATTAGCCGCCCTTGTTCTACCGCCATTTGGATCTGCTGACGCCACACCCTGCAGTCGTTGGTGGCATGGGTGAACGTTTTATGCCACTTGCAGTATGGCTTTCCGTTCAGCTCCTGAGCCGTGGGGATCTTGTGGCCTTCGGGTACCTTTAGCTGCTTCTCCTTAAGTAAGAGGTCGAAAATTTGCTCAGCCTTGGTTACGTCGAAGTCAAACCCTCTTGGAGGACCTTGTGGTTTAACCCACTTGCAGGACACGGGGCTTGCCCCCCGAGTCCATTCAGCCACTACTACCTCTTGATCTCCCGCAGAGCCTTCATCTTCATCTGCCTCAACCAGGACCACCGCACGCTTGAATTTATCCTGGTATACCTCTGGGTGGCGCTGTTCATATAATGACAGCTTCTGCACCATGTGCGCCAGTGAAGGGTAGTCCGCTTGGGAGGCCACATCCTTGATCGGTGATGCGAGACCCACCACCGCCAACTCGACTGCTTCTTTTTCAGTCACACGAGCCGAATAGCATCGGTTCCTAACGGTCCTGAAGCGTGGATGTATTCTGATACCGTTTCTCCGCGCTTCTGTCGTACTTGTGCTAGATCGGCAATGCCAGCCTCGGAAGCGTCTGAGTGATACTGCATGTGGAACTGCTCTTCCAACTGCTTCCAAGTCCGGATTGAGTCTGGTGGCAGCGATGTGTACCACCCGAAAGCCGATCCTGTGAGGGACCGTGCGAAGAACCTCACACGCAGCTCATCCGATGCTGAGATCGTGCCCGAGCTGTGCCAAATATCGGCTCACATGCTCGATTGAGCTGGAACCATCCGATCCACTAAACTTGGAGAATTCAGGGAGCCGATATTTGGGTGGTAGCGGGATCAACTCGTACTCGTTGGGGTACGGCTTGGAATAGCCGATTGCCCTCCTTTTCGGCACCATGCCGAACTGGTCTCTCAAGATTGTGTCGATCCGATCCGCGGTGTCGGCTGCAGGAGTCGAACTCTGAAGATTCGCCGGAGTGGCATACTTAGCCAGCCACGCTTGCTTCTCAAGCTCTGAGCCAACTGCAGGAGTTGAGCTCTGGAGGTTCGTCGGAGTGGCATACTTAGCTAGCCACGTCTGCTTCTCAAGATCTGTTCCCGAAGTTCCTCCTGTCTGTTCCGAAGTCCCTGCTGTTGCGATCCGGTTCGTGAGTGCCCGATTCATTGCGGTCGGCACGTATGTGCACGTGTATCCGTGAGGGATCTCCTTAGGTGCCTCATGCAAGAAGCTGGTAATCACTAGGGTCACCACCGATCTTGTAGACGACGTATGCCGGTGAACTCGGCACTTACGGTGCTGCCAACGCAAATGGTAGCGGTGGTCGGGACTCGGAGTGGCATCTCTCCTTGGTGAGTCCCTAGAGCTGGTCCCGACGGAGAGTACTGATGCCTCATGATTTCCTGGATCACCCGAAGAGCGACACGCTCCAAAGTGCTCACCAGGCTCTCAGAATGGCGGTGCAGCGAATGAGCTACCATGAAGTTAATCTCCTGACGCAGAGACCTGGTGCGTTCTTCTGACGGGGTGGACAGATCCACTCCATCGAGCGCGCCTTCAGGTGAGAACCCCTTCCACCAGATGCCGTGTGAGCGGGTTCTCTGGAAAGAGCCGATGATGTCAGCTTCGAGGATAGCTTTGACTTCGTCATACTTCTTCTTGAGCTCCTCAGTCAGATCCTCGTACGTGACTGGAGTACCTTCCGCCATCTCAGATGTAGACGGCGATGCAGTTGATGTCGAAGACTGTCCCACTGGGCATGCCAGAATGTGTTGCGGTCAGAAACCCACCGGCGAGCAGCGACGGGCAACACAGTAGAGCCGGGAGGCTCCCAGGACTGCGGGCTGGCCCTGGTCCCTCGAGCGACGGCCCGCAAAGACTCGGCACGCACGTCCGATGCTGGTGCAAGGGCGTGCCACCTAACCTATACCTGGTCAGGAAGGTGATGAATTTGCCTCGCTTAGTTTCCTGCATGGCATACACGTAAACATTAAATACGAGCCTCGATCGGCTCTCAGGTTGTCCTGTGAATCGGCTCAAGGAGCCGATCCTCCCATGATTCGTACAAGGTGTACGATCACATGGTGGTTCTGCTTGATCAATATAAAGCTAAAACGACCTACTACGATTTAGGGTTTTCACCACATAATCGGAACATCCTACGCGTGATTGAGCCTGGCGGCCACACACGGTGATCATAAACCGACCCTAGACAAGGCCTAAAAACCAACATGAAGTTGATCCCCGGAACATCCTGTCTAGGGCTAGCAAACTACACCCTACGTGCCACTGGATCCTTCAACCCGTTTGTAAGGCCTAACTATGCAGATATTAAACTAATCCTTGAAGAACAAGGAGCAATCATAACGGATCGGATCTACTAAATAATGATCAAGCGAGGTGCCGCCCTTACACCTAAGATAGGTGTAAGGGCGGCTAGATGTCTAAGGGTTGCACAGACGAAAGCATATGATACGATGAAACAATGCTAACCCTAACACATCTATGATAACTACGTTGCTCGCCATCAATAAGGCTTCAGCACGAGCAACACATGAACAGCGAATAAACGTGTACTGCCTAGATCGCAAGATGCGATCTAGGCAGCATGATGCTTACCCGGAAGAAACCCTCGAGACAAGGGAGTTGGCGATGCGCCTAGATTGGTTTGTGGTGAACGTGATTGTTGTTTATTCCAGTAACCCTAGATACATATTTATAGTCCGAAGACTTTCTAACGTGGGAATAATCCCAACCGTGCACGAGCCAAATTCTATCTAACCGACACGTATCCTACTATATTTACAGATACACGGGCAAACTAGCCCAAACTTTGTATACAAGGCTGATTCATGTATTTCTTCCATATATATTCTTCAAGCCCATCTTAATCGCGGCCCACCTCTGATCCGGTCAAATTCTGGTGATAACTGATGTCTACGGGAGCTTCTATTCTTGTAGACAGTGTTGGGCCTCCAAGAGCAGAGGTTTGTAGAACAGCAGCAAGTTTCCCTTAAGTGGATCACCCAAGGTTTATCGATCTCAGGGAGGAAGAGGTCAAAGATATCCCTCTTATGCAACCACTGCAACCACAAAGCAAGAAGTCTCTTGTGTCCCCAACACACCTAATAGGTGCACTAGTTCGGCGAAGAGATAGTGAAATACAGGTGGTATGAATAAGTATGAGCGGTAGTAACGGCGTGTAGTTGATCGTGGTAATATGGTAGCGGTAGTAACGCAGCAGTAGTAACGCGATAGAAACGAGTAAACAAGCAGCGATAGCGATATTTAGGAACAAGGCCTAGGGATTAGACTTTCACTAGTGGACACTCTCAACTTTGATCACATAACAGAATAGATAAATGCATACTCTACACTCTTGTTGGATGATGAACACATTGCGTAGGATTACACGAACCCTCAATGCCGGAGTTAACAAGCTCCACAATTCAATGTTCATATTTAAATAACCTTAGAGTGCAAGAAAGATCAACACGACTAAACCAAGTACTAACACAGCATGCACACTTGTCACCTTCACACTATGTAGGAGGAATAGATCACATCAATACTATCATAGCAATAGTTAACTTCACAATCTACAAGAGATCATGATCATAGCATACGCCAAGTACTAACACGGATGCACACACTTGTCACCATTACACCGTGTAGGAGGAATAAAACTACTTTAATAACATTGCTAGAGTAGCACATAGATAAATTGTGATACAAAACACATTGCAATCATAAAGAGATATAAATAAGCACTTCACTACGCCATTCATAACGGTGAGTAAGTATTCGTGAAATATAGCCTAAGAGACCCACACGGTGCACACACTGTCACCTTTACACACGTGGGACAAGGAGTCTCCGGAGATCACATAAGTAAAACTCACTTGACTAGCACAATGACATCTAGATTACAAGCATCATCATATGAATCTCAATCATGTAAGGCAGCTCATGAGATTATGGTATTGAAGTACATAGGAGAGAGATGAACCACATAGCTACCGGTACAGCCCCGAGCCTCGATGGAGAACTACTCCCTCCTCATGGGAGCAGCGGCGGTGATGAAGATGGCGATGGAGATGGCAGCGGTGTCGATGGAGAAGCCTTCGGGGGCACTTCCCCGCTCCGGCGGGGTGCGGAACGAGAGACTCCTGTCCCCCAGATCTTGGCTTCGCGATGGCGGCGGCTCTGGAAGGTTTCTGTGGGTTTCGTCCTTCGTAATAGGGTTTTCGCGACGGAGGCTTTAAATAGGCGGAAGGGTAGCGTCAGAGGGTCGAAGAGGCGGCGACACCATAGGGCGGCGCGGCCAGGGCCTGGGCCGCGCCGGCCTATGGTCTGGGGGCCCAGTGCCCCCTCTCGCGGTCCCTCTCGTGTGTTACGGATGCTTCCGGTGAAAATAGGAACCCGGGTCTTGATTTCGTCCGATTCCGAGAATATTTCGTTACTAGGATTTACGAAACCAAAAATAGCGAGAAAACGAGAGCGGCACTTCGGCATCTTGTTAATAGGTTAGTTCCGGAAAATGCACGAATATGACATATAATGTGTACAAAACATGTAGATATCATCAATAATGTGGCATGGAACATAAGAAATTATCGATACGTCGGAGACGTATCAGCATCCCCAAGCTTATTTCTGCTTGTCCCGAGCAGGTAAAACGATAACAAAGATAATTTCTGAAGTGACATGCCATCATAAACTTGATCATATTGTAAACATATGTAATGAATGCAGCGATCAAAACAATGGTAATGACATGAGTAAACAACTGAATCATAAAGCAATGACTTTTCATGAATAGCACTTTCGAGACAAACATCAATAAGTCTTGCATAAGAGTTAACTCATAAAGCAATAAATCAAAGTAAAGGTATTGAAGCACAACAAAGGAAGATTAAGTTTCAGCGGTTGCTTTCAACTTGTAACATGTATATCTCATGGATAATTGTCAACATAGAGTAATATAACAAGTGCAATAGGCAAGTATGTAGGAATCAATGCATAGTTCACACAAGTGTTTGCTTCTTGAGGTGGAGAGAAATAGGTAAACTGACTCAACATAAAAGTAAAGAGAATGGTCCTTCAAAGAGGAAAGCATCGATTGCTATATTTGTGCTAGAGCTTTTATTTTGAAAACATGAAACAATTTTGTCAACGGTAGTAATAAAGCATATGAGTTATGTAAATTATATCTTACAAGTTGCAAGCCTCATGCATAGTGTACTAATAGTGCCCGCACCTTGTCCTAATTAGCTTGGACTACCGGATCTTTGCAATGCACATGTTTTAACCAAGTGTCACAATGGGGTACCTCCATGCCGCTCTGTACAAAGGTCTAAGGAGAAAGCTCGCATTTTGGATTTCTCGCTTTTGATTATTCTCAACTTAGACATCCATACCGGGACAACATGGACAACAGATAATGGACTCCTCTTTAATGCATAAGCATGTGGCAACAATTATTATTCTCATATGAGATTGAGGATATATGTCCAAAACTGAAACTTCCACCATGAATCATGGTTTTAGTTAGCGGCCCAATGTTCTTCTCTAACAATATGCATGCTCCAACCATAAAGGTGGTAGATCTCTCTTACTTCGGACAAGACGGACATGCATAGCAACTCACATGATATTCAACAAAGAATAGTTGATGGCGTCCCCAGAAGCATGGTTATCGCACAACAAGCAACTTAATAAGAGATAAAGTGCATAAGTACATATTCAATACCACAATAGTTTTTAAGCTATTTGTCCCATGAGCTATATATTGCAAAGGTGAATGATGGAATTTAAAAGGTAGCACTCAAGCAATTTACTTTGGAATGGCGGATAAATACCATGTAGTAGGTAGGTATGGTGGACACAAATGGCATAGTGGTTGGCTCAAGTATTTGGGATGCATGAGAAGTATTCCCTCTCGATACAAGGTTTAGGCTAGCAAGGTTATTTGAAACAAACACAAGGATGAACGGTGCAGCAAAACTCACATAAAAGACATATTGTAAACATTATAAGACTCTACACCGTCTTCCTTGTTGTTCAAAACTCAATACTAGATATTATCTAGACTCTAGAGAGACCAATTATGCAAACCAAATTTTAGCAAGCTCTAAGTGTTTCTTCATTAATAGGTGCAAAGTATATGATGCAAGAGCTTAAACATGAGCACAACAATTGCCAAGTATCACATTATCCAAGACATTATAGCAATTTACTACATGTATCATTTTCCAATTCCAACCATATAACAAATTAACGAAGAAGAAACTTCGCCATGAAAATTAAAAGCTAAGAACACATGTGTTCATATGAACCAGCGGAGCGTGTCTCTCTCCCACACAATCATTTATTCAAACAAAAACAAAAACAAAAACAAACAGACGCTCCAAGTAAAGTACATAAGATGTGACGGAATAAAAATATAGTTTCAGGGGAGGAACCTGATAATTTGTCGATGAAGAAGGGGATGCCTTGGGCATCCCCAAGCTTAGACGCTTGAGTCTTCTTAGAATATGCAGGGGTGAACCACCGGGGCATCCCCAAGCTTAGAACTTTCACTCTCCTTGATCATATTGCATCATACTCCTCTCTTGATCCTTGAAAACTTCCTCCACACCAAACTCGAAACAACTCATTAGAGGGTTAGTGCATAATAAAAATTCACATGTTCAGAGGTGACACAATCATTCTTAACACTTCTGGACATTGCATAAAACTACTTGGACATTAATGGATCAAAGAAATTCATCCAACATAGCAAAAGAGGCAATGCGAAATAAAAGGCAGAATCTGTCAAAACAGAACAGTCCGTAAAGATGGATTTTATTAGGCCACCAGACTTGCTCAAACGAAAATGATCAAATTGAATGAAAGTTGCGTACATATCTGAGGATCACTCACGTAAATTGGCATAATTTTATGAGTTACCTACAGAGAATTAGACCCAGATTCGTGACAGCAAAGAAATGCTGGAGCTGCGCGAGTAATCCAAATCTAGTATCAACCTTTACTATCAAAGACTTTACTTGGCACAACAAAACACAAAAATAAGATAAGGAGAGGTTGCTACAGTAGTAAACAACTTCCAAGACACAAATATAAAACAAATTACTGTAGCAAAATAACACATGGGTTATCTCCCAAAAAGTTCTTTCTTTATAGCCATTAAGATGGGCTCAGCAGTTTTAATGATGCTCGCATGAAAAATAGAGTATGAAGCAAAAGAGAGCATCAAGAAGCAAATTCAAAACAAATTTAAGTGTAACATGCTTCCTATGCATAGGAATCTTGTAAATAAACAAGTTCATGAAGAGCAAAGTAACAAGCATAGGAAGATAAAACAAGTGTACCTTCAAAAATTTCAGCACATAGAGAGGCATTTTAGTAACATGAAAATTTCTACAACCATATTTTCCTCTCTCATAATAACTTTCAGTAGCATCATGAGCAAACTCAACAATATAACTATCACATAAAGCATTCTTATCATGAGTCTCATGCATAAAATTATTACTCTCCACATAGGCATAATCAATTTTATTAGTTGTAGTGGGAGCAAATTCAACAAAGTAGCTATCATTATTATTCTCATCAAGTGTAGGAGGCATAGTATAATCACAACAAAATTTACTCTCCATAGTAGGTGGCACCAAAAGACCACTATCATTATAATCAACATAAATAGGAGGCAAAGTATCATCAAAGAAAATTTTCTCCTCAATGCTTGGGGACTAAAAAGATCATGAAAACCAGCTTCCCCAAGCTTAGAACTTTCTATATCATTATCAACAATGGTGTTCAAAGCGTTCATACTAATATTACTACCAGCATGCAAATAAGATTTCATAGGTTTTTTAATTTTCGCATCAAACAATCCATGTTTTAAATCAGGAAATAGAATAAGAAGCTCATTGTTGTCCATTGTGCCTAACTAGTGTAAACAAGAAACAAAAAGATGCAATTGCAGGATCTAAAGGAAATAGCTTCGAGCACACACACAACGGCGCCAGAAAAGTACGTTACACAGGCCGGTAGTATGAGTGCCTTTTTACCTTTCCTCCCCGGCAACGGCGCCGAGAAAAGTGCTTGATGTCTACGGGAGCTTCTATTCTTGTAGACAGTGTTGGGCCTCCAAGAGCGAGAGGTTTGTAGAACGAGCAGCAAGTTTCCCTTAAGTGGATCACCCAAGGTTTATCGATCTCGGGGAGGAAGAGGTCAAAGATATCCCTCTTATGCAACCACTGCAACCACAAAGCAAGAAGTCTCTTGTGTCCCCAACACACCTAATAGGTGCACTAGTTCGGCGAAGAGATAGTGAAATACGGGTGGTATGAATAAGTATGAGCGGTAGTAACGGCGTGTAGTTGATGGTGGCAATATGGTAGCGGTAGTAGCTGCAGCGATAGTAACGTGATAAAACGAGTAAACAAGCGGCGATAGCGATATTTAGGAACAAGGCCTAGGGATTAGACTTTCACTAGTGGACACTCTCAACTTTGATCACATAACAGAATAGATAAATGCATACTCTACACTCTTGTTGGATGATGAACACATTGCGTAGGATTACACGAACCCTCAATGCCGGAGTTAACAAGCTCCACAATTCAATGTTCATATTTAAATAACCTTAGAGTGCAAGAAAGATCAACACGACTAAACCAAGTACTAACACGGCATGCACCTTGTCACCTTCACACTATGTAGGAGGAATAGATCACATCAATACTATCATAGCAATAGTTAACTTCACAATCTACAAGAGATCATGATCATAGCATACGCCAAGTACTAACACGGATGCACACACTTGTCACCATTACACCGTGTAGGAGGAATAAAACTACTTTAATAACATTGCTAGAGTAGCACATAGATAAATTGTGATACAAAACACATTGCAATCATAAAGAGATATAAATAAGCACTTCACTACGCCATTCATAACGGTGAGTAAGTATTCGTGAAATATAGCCTAAGAGACCCACACGGTGCACACACTGTCACCTTTACACACGTGGGACAAGGAGTCTCCGGAGATCACATAAGTAAAACTCACTTGACTAGCACAATGACATCTAGATTACAAGCATCATCATATGAATCTCAATCATGTAAGGCAGCTCATGAGATTATTGTATTGAAGTACATAGGAGAGAGATGAACCACATAGCTACCGGTACAGCCCCGAGCCTCGATGGAGAACTACTCCCTCCTCATGGGAGCAGCGAGCGGTGATGAAGATGGCGATGGAGATGGCAGCGGTGTCGATGGAGAAGCCTTCGGGGGCACTTCCCCGCTCCGGCGGGGTGCCGGGAACAGAGACTCCTGTCCCCCGGATCTTGGCTTCGCGATGGCGGTGGCTGTGGAAGGTTTCTGTGGGTTTCGTCCTTCGTAATAGGGTTTTCGCGACGGAGGCTTTAAATAGGCGGAAGGGCAGCGTCAGAGGGTCGAAGAGGCGGCGGCACCATAGGGCGGCGCGGCCAGGGCCTGGGCCGCGCCGGCCTATGGTCTGGGGGCCCAGTGCCCCTCTCTGGTCCCTCTCGTGTGTTCTGGATGCTTCCGGTGAAAATAGGAACCTGGGTCTTGATTTCGTCCGATTCCGAGAATATTTCGTTACTAGGTTTCCGAAACCAAAAACGACGAGAAAACGAGAGCTGGCACTTCGGCATCTTGTTAATTGGTTAGTTCCAGAAAATGCACGAATATGACATATAATGTGTACAAAACATGTAGATATCATCAATAATGTGGCATGGAACATAAGAAATTATCGATACGTCGGAGACGTATCAATAACATGGTGTCGATTTCCCCCTCTGGGAGGGAATTTCCCCGGCAGATTTCAGCCTGCCGGAGAGCTCTTTTCTCTCTGGTGTTTTCCGCCCTGCAGAGGCGACTGTGTCTCCTCGTGATTATTCCCTGGAGCTTAGGTTTTCGGGACGAAGAAGTACGCGAAGGAGAGGAGGCCAGAGGGGGCTGTGGGCCCCCTCCCCACAAGGCGGCGCGGCCGAGGCACAGGCCCGCGCCGGCCTATGGGGGGCCCATGGTGGCCCTCCTCGGCTGCTCCTTTTGGCTACCTCCGTCTTCTGGAAAAATAAGATTTTCCGTGTAATTTCCGTCAATTGTTGATCTTCCGAAATATTGCATTCTGACGGTGCTTTTTCCAGCAGAATCCTGACTCCGGTGCGCAATTCTCCAATAATCATGAAACATGCAAAATAGATGAAATAACATAAGTATCATCTCTAAATATGAAATATATCAATGAGTAACAGTAAATTATGATATAAAATAGTGATGCAAAATGGACGTATCAACTCCCCCCAAGCTTAGACTTCGCTTGTCCCCAAGCGAGCCGAACTCGGTAAACAAGACCACATGTTTATGGAGTGAAGAGTCGATAAATCAAATACGGACAAGAAGCATCATATTAATTCACACAAGACATTCTAGTAAACAACTTTCTCATATAATTCAACTTGAAACAAGTAGAAGGTAATCACAAATAAAGGTGCATAGGAAATCATAATTGGTGATGGCAAACTTCGTTCTTGGTCAGAGAACAGTTAACAGATTGTACTTATCTATTGAGCAGCGCTCTTATATTAAAGCTTATAGTAAAACTTGCATACTCAATCATAATAATTTCCTCATAAACATTGATAACCTTCAAAGCTATATTCATTCGGATAAAACTTGTACTGAACAAGGAAGAATAAAAGGCATGATTAAGTAGATCACAGTATAAATGGTTTGATCACAACAACTCAATTGCTTGCTTAAGATAGAGCGAAATAGGTTTACTGACTCAACATAAAGTAAAAGATAGGCCCTCCGCAGAGGGAAGCAGGGATTAAATCATGTGCTAGAGATTTTTAAGTTTTGAGACCATATAAAGAGCATAAAAGTAAAGTTTTGAGAGGTGTTTGTTGTTGTCAACGAATGGTAGTGGGTAATCTAACCCCATTGCCAAACAGACTTCCAAAGAGCGGCTCCCATGACGGACGTTATCTCTACTAGCAAGGTAGATCATCCCTCTTCTCTTTTGTATACACATGTACTTTAGTTTATTTAAGGATGACACTCCTCCCAACCTTTGCTTTCTCAAGCCATGGCTAACCGAATCCTCGGGTGCCTTCCAACATTTCACATACCATGGAGGAGTGTCTATTGCAAAATTAAGTTGCTTACTCATGAATCAGAGCAAAACATGTGAAGAGGGTTATTAATGAGAGTTGATTAATTGAGGCTGGGAACCCCGTTGCCAGCTCTTTTTGAAAATTATAGGATAAGTGGATGAAGCCACTAGTTCATTAGTGAAAGCTGCTCAACAAGATTGAAAGATAAAACACCACATACTTCCTCATGAGCTATAAAACATTGACACAAATAAGAGGTAATAACTTTTGAATTGTTTAAAGGTAGCACATGAAGTATTTACTTGGAATGGCATGGAAATACCACATAGTAGGTAGTTATGGTGGACACTGATGGCATAGGTTTGGTTTAAGGGTTTGGATGCACGAGAAGTATTCCCTCTCAGTACGGGTTTTTGGCTAGCAAGGTTGATTAGCAAGCATAAGAGTTGAGGGAAACAAAAAAATATACATGTGATAGAAACAATCATGCATCTTCCTTGTAAGCACAAACAATTTTAACTTCAGAATACTAAGCTAGGAACTAACAAGAAAGATAATAACATATCTACATGTAATTCCTCTTTTCTACTTAAACTCAAAGTGTTGTTGCTATTGACCAATGCTAAGTTTGCCAAAACCAAATAGATTTACTCAATGCTCCCAAAGTGATACCAATACTAACAACAAGATCAATCATATAATAGAGATTGCAAACTAAAATAAGATGTGCAATATGTAAATGATAAGACTTCTCATTAATATTCCATAACGATAACTCACACCAAGGGATACATAGATAACCAACTAAAGAGAGATACTTCCATACCGCAACACATCTTATATGATAACTTCCCTACTCATGATATGACACTACTTGATAGGAAAAAGGTAAAAGATAGTGATGATGTGATACCGCGGCACCCCCCAAGCTTGGAACAAACCAAGGGGGTGCCAATACCGATGATGAATTACTCCTTCGGCGGTGGTGAATTCTTCCCATCATCAGACTTCCAAGGAAGAGGCTCTCCATCTACAAACGACATCTTGGTCTCTGGAATCCTGAAACTAGCAGCATAACTTATGTGTTTAAACCTATTTTCATACTCACAGTTTTGATTCTGAACATCATAAAGTTGAGCTTGGAGTTTGTTGGTAGTGTCGTGAAGCGAGAAGATATCGTCCCACAGCTTTGCAGTCTCCTTCTTGTGTCCATCAATAAGTTCAGACACGATTTTGTGGAAGATGTCCACTTCACGCTCAGCCATCTTCTTGTAGTTGAAGACCTCTTGTTCTAATTTCTCCACCCTGTCCTCCAAACTTCCTTCTCCTTTAGGACCCCGGACATCTTCAATCTGCAACTCTCCATCTACGAGCAGCAATTCCTTGGGGTGCATCTTCAGCTCGTTCATGTACGGGTTGACGACGTCCTCAATGAAGCTGTCCTTATGTCGTCGTGGTGAACGAGCAGATGCCATAGGATGGCTTAAGTTGGGGCCGAATGGACGTATGAGGATTCGGGGGAGGGTTTGTGATTAGATGGGAAGAACTTCCGGATGCTTTCCTCAAGAATACAACCAAAGGCCGGTATACAAGAAGAGAGACAAGAGGAAGAACTCTTTACTAGATCGCTTGCTTCATTAAACTCAACATGGTTACAAGCTCACCTACAATGATCTCTCGTGTGCTCTTGCTCTCGATCGCGCTTGTAGGAGGCAGTACCCCCTCTCCTTATATAGGGGAGAGGGAGGCTTACACTGGAAGGAACCCTAAGGGCATCTTTGACTAGACAAACTACTTTACAAAGCTACTTTAATCATAGATGACACCGGAGTCCTCTTTAATCAGGAGCGCTGACGTCCTCCGGCTTCTTTGACCGTCACTCTTCTCTTTATCGTCAGCCCTTCGTCAAAAGTTACTTTGCTTAGCTCATCCTTGTCCTCTAGCTCCGGAGAGAATCTTTGACCGGTCTCGCCGACAGGCTCTCCTTTCCGGTATCTTCTTTACCAGGTTCCGGTATACCCCTCTCGGGGATACCGGCTTAGCTCTACTTAGCCAAACTCTTATTCTTAGGTTCCGGTATGAATATTAAACCGGTATCTTGATGGCACAAGCCATCCGGTTTGGCATGCCTTTGGCATACCGGGGGTCATCCCCCCAACATTAGTCTCCGAAGCTGGTATAGCCTGGAGGATTCTATCCTACAGGCCATGCCAGGTTCTTGTTTACTTAGGGTACCGGTTTAATTACTCTTGCCTTGAGCTTAGCTCCGGCACCTTTACCCTTGTTCTTTTTCTTCTCCTTGCAAAGCCTGTTCCGGTATCTCTATTTTCCGGTATCATGTGCCTTTACTGCTTCCTCGGCGAAGTCGAGAATATCTCGGGCCCCGCGCCTGACAGAGACATGCGCACTGTGACGGTTGCGCCAGTGTCAGTTGTCATATCGCTTCGACTCCCGCGCGCTCATTTAATGCAACGCAGCGGATCCCCCTACTTCTTCGGGATCCCGTGTGCGCCTCCGTGTGGCTCCGTGCTTCTTCGCGTGTATTCCTTCGCCACGTGGCGGCCCAAGGCGCGAACCGTCGTGGGTCGCGAGGCGAACCGCCGCGGCCCAGCGGTTCCCTGCCCACTTTCTCTCTCTTATATAAACACAGCCGCCCGTTCCTCTTCATCTTCTTCGCATTCTCCTCCTTCGCGCACAGAGCTCCAAGCCTTTGCGCCACCGCCGTTCTCCGTCCGCCGTCGCTCGTTCAAGCTCCGGCGCCCGGCGAGCTCACGCTGCGCCCCCGTTGGACTTCGCCGTGCGGAGATCTTCGGCAGCAACTCCGTCGTGCCCGCCGCATTCGCGTTTCTTCGCGAGCTTCTCCGCCTCGCCGTCGGTGGTGCTCCCCGGCGACCGCAGACCCTCTCCACCGCCAGCAAACACTCCCCTCAGCGACCGCGCCGCTCAAGGTTGGTACCAATTTTGCTTTACTCGTGGTTCGCTTGCTTTCCAGATCTTGAGCCTTTGGTGTTCTTATTTGCTCTTTTTCTTTGGTTTTATTCTTACTCGTAGATCTTCACGCGGGGTTCAAGTTTGGGATTTCTGTTTCTTCGCCTACTCTCGCAATGTCTGGCGAGGAGTCCTCCTCTGCATCTTCTTCTTCCCTTTCTCTCAAACGCCGTAGACCATCTCCTGGTGAATCTACGGCCTCAGATCCGATGGAGACCGATTCTGGCAATCAGCAGGAATCCGGTAGCCATCAAGAGTCCGGTGGCCACCTAGAATCCGGTAGCATTAGCCAAGCTTCCGGCAGCGCAACCTCTAGCAGCTCCAGCCGATCTTCTGGCGAGGAGCCTTCCCCAATTACCCGCGGAGCCTGGATGGGTTCCAGTGTTTCCGAATTCGAAATCGATTGGCTATACCGGTCTCGACGGATTCCGGAAGGAGTTTCTTGCCGGATTCCGGACGGCGAAATCGAGCCGGATCCTGAAGATGACGAATATGTTGTCTTTCTTGCTCACTTTGAGCGCGGCTTCGGCCTTCCTGCCTCCCCTTTTTTCCGCTCCTTTTTAGATTTTTACAAACTCCAACCTCACCACCTTCCTGGCAACGCCATCTTCTACCTCTCTTGCTACGCCACCTTCATGGAGGCCTACATCGGCATTCGTCCCACTCGCGAGACGTTTGCCCGCTTCTTTGCTCTTCGGATCAATTCCGTTCAGGGCAAGGATATTCCTAAACCCAAGCCTCCCGTTCAGTGCGGGTCTTGCATTATCGGCTCCCTCAAGGGAGCCCCTTTTTAAGTTTTCCGGCCTCGAATCTTGCCGGTTGTGGCAAGGGACCTTCTTCTACGTGAAGAACACCGGCCGCGCCGATCTCATCGATCTTCCTCCCTACGAAGCCGGGCCCCCGAGCGGGACCAAGCTGGAGCTACAACCCGAAGTCGATCACGCTCGAAACCAGCCGGGTGGTACGCTTCTTGGCCTCTTTGAGGAAGGAGACCAAGATCTGCTCGGATGACATCATCCGCACTTTTATTTCGCGCCGGGTGCTTCCTCTGCAACGCCGCGCACATAGGATGAGCGAGATGTATGGCCCAGGAGATCCTACCAAGATCACAGGCCGTCCTCTCAGCAAAAGGGATGTTGTTCGCAAGGCTAAGCAGATTTGCCAAACTGCTATGCCATCTGATTGGGCATGGGGCCTTCTTCCCCTCAGACGCGATAATCCTCCGACCCAAGAAGTAAGGGATTATGCGGCCGGGGTTGTTCTTGGCCGGTAGCTTTTTGCTTTTGCTAATTTTCTTTTTCCATGTTTCAGGCCAAGGACCGCTTCCCCCTCATTGAAGCAGAGCGGCGAGGACCTGGCCGGAAACGCGCCTTCGACTCCTTCGACCCGGATCCTTACGTCTTCTGGAAAGACTTGAAGATGGGCAAGACCCCGGCAGCGCATCTTGGCCGGTCTCCGCCGAAGCCAACCGGGTCCGCTGACGACTTGGTCACGCTCGAGGTATTTTCTTTTCCGGTTTCTTTTACCTTTCCGCTATCGCTTTCCTGCGAACTGCTTCTTAGCCAAACCTTATCCATAGATCCATGAGCGCGTGCCGCCCCTGCGTGCCGAGGCGGGCTCTGAGTTTGTGGACAAACTCATGGCCCAGGGCCAAAAGAAGAAGCAGCCGGCATCTGATGCCGGCGGCAGCCAGGCCCCTCCCTCCAAGCGCTTCCGGACCGAGCCCCTGGGGGAGAAGCAGGTGGGCATGCGTCGCTACGGGCGCAAGGCGATGCCAACCTCTTCCGGGTAAGTTACTCATTTTCCGGCTTGCCTCTTTTTCGCCAAGTTCTTTTTCCGGTTGCATTTTTCCAACTGTCTTTCTTTCTTTTTCTCAGTCCTGCGCTCAAGCTTGGCCCAAGGCCATCGGGCTCTGAAGATTCCGCAAGGACTTCAACCCCTCCTCCTCACTCAAGCCCGGCACCGTCTGGTGCCGGCAACATCTCTGCCTCCCTTTCGGGAGGCAATACAAGTTCGGGGCGTGCGGCCCCTTCATCATTAGATCACCGCACGGAGGAGGATCCTTCCTTCCCTCCAGAACACCAGGACACCGGCGCCAGCAACATCGGCGCCGGAGAAGAAGAAGCTACCGGACGGGTGGAGCCTCCAGCTCCTCCCGTCCTTGAGAAGACAACAACTTCCGTGCCGGAATCTTCCGCGCCGGAAGGCTCCAAACCGGATGACGCGCCCAGTGCTCCCCAGTCTCCCCGCACCCTCCTGATGCCGCCGCCAGGTGCTCCTCGCACTAAGCCCCTCGGGACCGCTTCTACCGCGGCGCCGCCCAAGACCTCCAAGCTGATCAAGGGGAAGGCGACGGCCTCTTCCGGCGGCCAGCAGCCCTTGGTGCTGCACGTCGGCAAGGCTGCCAAAGATGCCGCCACGAAGGCCACCGGGCTCCTTGGTCGCATCACAGAGTTCAAGCGCCAAGGCCGAGACCTGGGGCACCTTCTGCCCTACGCCGAAAAGTGGAACGCCGCGGACATAACCCCGGCGACTCGCGGCTTGGGCAAGGACCGGCTGCCGGCTCCTGATCCGGCTGGGGACCGGTCGTCTGAGGAGCACTTCATGCGGCTCCGCAACGCCGTGAAAGAGCTTGATAGTGCGTGGTATGATGCCACAAACAACTTGATGGTATGTTTTGCTAACTTGTCTTAATTTTTACCGGTTTCTTCGTTTCCGACTTTGTTTTATCTTTTCTTTGGTTTCATGCCGGTTTCTCTCTTGTCTATCTTCCCAGTCCCCGAGTTTTGTGGTGAGAGCGCAGCTCTTAGTGCAAAACTTATCTTAAAATCTTAGCGTGAAACCGGCACTGCCAGTCCCCGAGTTTCGGGTTAAATACCTTCTTCTTAGCACACCATCTAGCTTGAAAATTTAGCGCGAAACCGGCACTGCCAGTCCCCGAGTTTTAGGTTAAGAACCTTGTTCTTAGCGCAAAACTTATCTTAAAAATTTAGCGCAAAACCGGCACTGCCAGTCCCCGAGTTTCGGGTTAAGAACCTTGTTCTTAGCGCAAAATTTATCTTAAAAATTTGGCGCGAAACCGGCACTGCCAGTCCCCGAGTTTCGGGTTAAGAACCTTGTTCTTAGCGCAAAACTTATCTTAAAAATTTAGCGCGAAACCGGCACTGCCAGTCCCCGAGTTTCGGGTTAAGAACCTTGTTCTTAGCGCAAAACTTATCTTAAAAATTTAGCGCAAAACCGGCACTTGCCCGGTCCAGAGTTTCGGGTTAAGAACCCTGTTCTTAGCGCAAAATTTATCTTAAAAATTTAGCGCGAAACCGGCACTGCCAGCCCCCGAGTTTCGGGTTAAGAACTTTGTTCTTAGCGCAAAACTTATCTTAAAAATTTAGCGCAAAACCGGCACTGCCAGTCCCCGAGTTTCGGGTTAAGAACCTTGTTCTTAGCGCAAAATTTATCTTAAAAATTTGGTGCGAAACCGGCACTGCCAGTCCCCGAGTTTCGGGTTAAGAACCTTGTTCTTAGCGCAAAACTTATCTTAAAAATTTAGCGCGAAACCGGCATTGCCGATCCCGAGTTTCGGGTTAAGAACCTTGTTCTTAGCGCAAAACTTATCTTAAAAATTTAGCGCAAAACCGGCACTGCCAGTCCCCGAGTTTCGGGTTAAGAACCCTGTTCTTAGCGCAAAATTTATCTTAAAAATTTAGCGCGAAACCGGCACTGCCAGCCCCCGAGTTTCGGGTTAAGAACCTTGTTCTTAGCGCAAAACTTATCTTAAAAATTTAGCGCGAAACCGGCACTGCCAGTCCCCGAGTTTCGGGTTAAGAACTTTGTTCTTAGCGCAAAATTTTACTAACCTCTTTTCTTGAACAGCTCACGGCTGACGCTCGGAAGGCTCTCTTCGAGGAGCTTCTATGGGAGCATCGGGAGCTCGCTGAGGCACATGACAAGTGCCAAGGTAAATTTTTGTTTTGCCGGCATCGTCTTTACCGGAAACCTTTTTCCTTTCTAACATTCTTAATTTCTGCTTGACAGCGATCCCGGAAGCTTCCATTGATGCTCTGAAGGAGCAGCTGGCCACCGCCCATCGTAGGATTCTCTCCTTTTTCCTTTAAACTGGATTTCTTTCCCATTTTTACTAGTATAACCTTGTTAACACTTTCTTTTCCGGTTACAGGGGAGAAGGACCAGCTTATCCGGCAGCACAAGGAGGAGCTGGACGCCCTCAAGACCAGCCACCGGGAGCTCAAGGCCCAGCTCATCCAACTGGGGCTTGATCATGCCAAGGCCTTCGAAGTCGCTGCGGTCGACGCCGCGGCCAAGATGGAGGAGGCATCGGAGGACGCCAGCAACGCCAACGTGGTGCTGCTGGCTGAGCTGGAGGAGGCTGCCAAGTCCCGGAAGGCTGCCGAGGAGAAGGCCGCGCGGCTGGAGGAGGAGCATAAGGAATGCGATCAGCTAATCCTGCAGACCGACGCCCTCGCCCATCGTAAGTTCTTTTATTTTACACTTTGACTACTGTATATAAGCCTTTTTTCCTCCGATCTCATTTTCTTCCCGTTATCTTTCCTTCCGGTCTTTTTTCTTTCCGGTCTCTTTTCCTTGACCTTTTTCTTTCTTTACACAGGCCTCTTTCCGGACTCCCAGGGGTACGCTGTCAAGAAGGTGGACGTGCGCCGCAAGAACCAAGGCCGAGCGGATCTTACCGTGCCATGGACGCCCAACGACCATCTGGTCGCGCTTAACGCGCGGGTGTCCCACATGCGCGCCATAGAGCGCAACTTATCGGACATCCCTGATGTGGCTACCCAGCTCTTCAGGACCTTATGGCCTGGCGAAGAGGTGCCGGACACCTTCTCCCTCATCAGCGATCGTCTTAAGGGTGGTGGCAGGAGGATCCGCGAGTGGCAGTGCTCCGCTGCTCGTGCTGGCGCGGACTCCGCCCTCCGCGTTGCCTGCTCCTGGTACCCAGAGCTCGATCTGGACGCTCTCACCGGCGTGCATGAAGATGCAGAAACCGATTCGGACCCGATCCTCTCCGCTAAGCGGCAGGATCGCGCGTACCGCATTGCGGAGTATGCCGATATGCGCACCTTCATCCCTCCCCCTCCTGGCGTCAAGGACTATCTCGACGAGGAGGAGGATGAAGCCGAAGAGGAGCTCTTGGACGACGCTGATGCCGGCGATGCTCCTCCTGAAGCCCCCGCTGCCTGATTACCTTCATCACATGTTTGCCTGTGACTTAACTGTTGGCCCTGCTTGCCTTAAAAACAATGTCTGTTAAATTCTGCCCCGGAATGCCGGGGTCTATGATGTAAAACTTTAAACTTGCTTTTGGTTGTGGTACAACATTTTCTGCCGGTAAGTTATACCGGTAGTTAATTATCTTAAGTTTGCTTTAGCACATTCGCTTTTGGTTCTGCTTTTATCCTGCACTGCAAAGATTTCCCAATTGTTTCCGCATCCAATTTGATGCATACTTGGTTCTTTTGCCTTGGCTCTGCCTGCCTTCTCTGGGCGTTCTTTGGCGTATAAGCACAAGGTTCCTTCACCAAACAAACATCTTCTTGAACTTAGAAATAACTTTGAAATTTTGCACAAAACCGGTATAACCGGGGTTAGTTAAATTTTCCGGATTGATCTTTCCTGCTCTCTCTCTCCGCAGTTCATGTGCTTATCTCCTACCGGTTTATCTTGCTTGCCATGAAGCCGGTTTTCGGACAGCAGCAGAGTCGAAGACTCCGATAGGATTTAGCACACTACTAAACCGGGAAGAAAAAACGTTCAATAAGCAACCGGTGAACTGAAAAAATAGACAAGTTGCATGCAATCTTATTGGGATAGTCCCCGAGATTCATTCAGTGTTCCGGCATCTTTTATTCATAGCATATAAGGTACAAAAAGGAACTTCTTACACCACCACTTCAAGAGTAGAAAGGACGCAACAGAGCTATGTTCCATGGACGCTTGGTCTCTTCTCCGGACTTGTCCGCCTTTCCTTCTTTCCACTCCTGTGCATCAATTAGATAGTATGCGTCATTGTGAAGCACCTTGCTTACGATGAAGGGACCTTCCCAGGGTGGCAAGAGTTTATGCCGGCCTTCAGTGCGCTGCACTAGGCGAAGCACAAGATCTCCTTCCCGGAAAACTCTTGGATTAACTTTCCGGTCATGATAGCGTCTGAGGTTTTGCTGGTAAATGGTTGTTCTTGCCAAAGCCAGCTCTCTTGCTTCTTCTAGCAAGTCCACATCATTTTCTCTGGCCTCTTTGACCTCTTGCTCACTATAGAGCTGTACCCTTGGTGAATCATGGATGATGTCGGTTGGTATGACCGCTTCCGCTCCATAAACCATGAAGAACGGAGTGTATCCGGTAGACCGGTTTGGAGTTGTTCTTATACTCCATAGCAACGATGGTATCTCATCAAGCCAACAACCCGGTGATTTTTCCACTTGCGTCAATGAGTCTAGGTTTGATACGGAAAGTACCAAAGCATTCATTCTTTCCACTTGGCCGTTGCCTTGTGGGTGTGCCACCGAGCACAAATCCAACCGGATGTTCTTATCCTCACAGAACCTTTTGAACTCACCTTGAGCAAAGTTGGTTCCATTGTCAGTAATAATGATGTGCGGGTATCCATACCGCAAGATGACATCTTTTAAGAATTTCACAGCCGTATGCCCATCACACTTTGCGATAGGCTTTACCTCTAGCCACTTGGTGAACTTATCCACCATGACCAAGATGTGAGTCATGCTGCTCCTTGCAGTTTTGAATGGGCCAACCATGTCAAGGCACCAAACAGCAAATGGCCATGTTAGCGGTATTGTCTTTAAGCCGGACGCTGGGGTATGATTTTGCTTGGCGTACCTCTGGCACCCGTTGCATTTTCTTACCAAGTACTCAGCGTTTTCCAAAGCAGTGGGCCAGTAAAACCCATGCCGGAATACTTTTGCTACTAGCGCCCTTGATGAGGCATGATGCCCACACTCTCCTTGGTGGATTTCCTCAAGCATTTCTTTCCCTTCCTCTAGTTCCACACATCTTTGAAGGACACCGGTAACGCTTCCCTTGTACACTTCACCATTAATGAACGTATAGGCCTTGGACCTTCTTTGGATTCTCCTTGATTCGTTTTCGTCAGCCGGCAAGGTGCCGTTGACCAGGAATTCCTTAATAGGTTTAACCCAGGACGGAGTCTCCCGAACTAGGAATACCGGTACATCTATGTCCATGTTATCTACCAGCATTGTTTCTTCCGGTACGGACGCGACAGCGTTCGATCTTACCGGAACAGTCCCCGAGTTTACCGGAATAGTCCCCGGGTTTCCTTCGTCAATGTCCATTGGCACAATGTGTGACTCCGGTACAAAAATTGATTCCGACTCTGGACTTGGCTTGATTGATGGTACTCTCAGGTGTGCCAGAGCTATTCCGGGAGGAATTTCTTGTCGAGATGAGCCTATCTTGGACAAGGCATCCGCAGCTTCATTTTCTGCACGCGGCACATGGTGAAATTCACAGCCTTCGAAGAAGCCGGCAATCTTTTGCACGTGAAACCGGTACGAGGCCATGTTGGCATCTTTTGCGTCCCAATCCCGGAACAACTGCTGCACCACAAGGTCTGAATCTCCATAGCAAATGATCCGGTGTGCACCGATTTCTTTTGCGACCTTAAGCCCATGGATCAAGGCCTCATATTCAGCGACATTGTTTGATGCCCTGAAATGCACTTGCAGAACATACCGGAGATGATCTCCCCTTGGTGAGGTTAGCACCACACCGGCACCTAGGCCCTCCTTGAGTTTGGATCCATCAAAGTGCATCTTCCAGTATTCCAGTCTCTGATCCGGGGGCTTGTACTGCATCTCCGCCCAATCAACCAAAAAATCAGCTAAAGCTTGCGATTTGATGGCGTCTCTTCTTTCGTACACCGGAACAGACGGTGATATCTGTATTGCCCATTTGGCAATCCTGCCACTGGCGTCTTTGTTGCTCATGATGTCGGAGATGGGTGCCTCACTCACCACCTTCATAGGATGTTCCTCAAAGTAATGCTTGAGTTTGGTGGCGGCCATGTACACGCCATAAGTCATTTTCTGGAAGTGAGGGTAGTTCTGTTTTGAGAGGGAGAGCACCTCGCTCAGGTAGTATACCGGCCTCTGGACGGTTTTCCTTCCTCGTCTCTTTCAACTACAACTACTACACTCACAACCCGGTTTGTTGCTGCTATGTATAACAGCATGGGCTCTCTCTCTAGAGGTGAAGCCAGTATAGGTGCTGTGGCTAAGATTGTTTTTAGCTCTTTAAACGCTGCGTCTGCCTGGGGGGTCCAGACGAACGTGTCAGATTTTTTCATCAGAGCATAAAGTGGCAGGGCTTTTTCTCCCAACCTGCTTACAAACCGGCTTAGCGATGCCAAGCTTCCGGTAAACTTTTGCACATCTTTTAACTCTTGGGGGATACCCATTCTCTCTATTGCCCGGATTTTTACCGGATTAACTTCTATGCCCCGGCTTGATACCAGGAAACCGAGCAACTTGCCGGCTGGGACACCAAAGGTACATTTTGCCGGATTAAGCTTCATCCGGAACCGTCTTAAGTTATCGAATGTTTGCCGGATGTCGTCGACTAAGGTGTTCTTTACCTTAGTTTTTATCACGACGTCATCCACATAGACTTGCACATTTTTTCCAATTTGATCAAACAAGCATTTTTGCATACAGCGCTGGTACGTCGCACCAGCGTTGCGCAAACCAAAAGGCATAGTGACATAGCAATAAGCCCCATGCGGGGTAATGAACGCAGTTTTTATTTGATCTTCCTTTTTCAAGGGTATCTGATGGAAACCGGAATAGGCATCCAGGAAGGACAACAACTCACACCCGACGGTTGAATCAATCACTTGATCGATTCGTGGCAAAGGAAAAGGATCTCTTGGGCAAGCCTTGTTCAGGTTGGTGTAGTCGATGCACATGCGCCACACCTTTGGAGCTTTTGCTTCCAGGTTCTCATCTTTCTTCTTTTCCACCATCACCGGATTGGCCAGCCACTCTGTGTGCGTGACCTCCACAATGAATTTGGCAACAAGCAGTTTGGTTACCTCTTCTCCTATGATCTTTCTTCTATCTTCCGCGAACCGGCGCAAGGGTTGCCGCACCGGCTTGGCATCTTTCCTAACGTTCAAGGAGTGCTCAGCCAGCTCCCTCGGAACACCTACCAAATCTTCAGCTGACCAGGCAAAGATATTCCGATTCTCACGGAGGAAGCTGACGAGCGCGCTTTCCTATGCTTGATCGAGGCCGGCACCGATACGAACGGTGCGCTCGCAGGTAAGCCGGATCCAGCACGATGTCCTTCGTTTCATTGGTTGGCTTGAATGCTGGTGTGCCCATGTTTTCACTCATTGCCGCTAAGCTCATCTGTGAGGACTGAGCCAGCGCAACAGCTGTCTGCATCCTTTTCTTTTCCTCTGCGATCACCAGCGATTCCGCTAGGTTTGATCCGGCAGATGCAGTTTCCAGTGAGACCTTATAGTTTCCCACCACAGTTAGTGGTCCACGAGGTCCCGGCATCTTCATCTTGAGGTAAGCTGTATGGGTTGAGGCCATGAAAGCTGCCAATGCCGGTCTCCCCAGCAATGCATGGTAGGGACTGTCTAGATCCACCACCTCAAACTCCAGATTTTCCACCCGGCAATTGTCACGTCCTCCAAATGCCACGTCCACCCGAACTTTTCCTATCGGGGCACGGGACAAGCCAGGAACAATCCCGTGGAACGTCGTGCGCGTCGGCTGAAGCATGTTTTCTGTTATGCCCAGCGTATGCATGGTATGCTTGTACATGATGTTGATGCTACTGCCATTGTCTATCAGCACTTTGCTGAACTTCACTCGAGTTTGAGGCCCTTTCATGATTGGATCCACAACAAGAGCATATCCACCCGGATTCGGCATGATCTTGGGGTGATCCTTGATCGACCAAGCAATTTCCTGGTTGGACCACAGCATGTATTTGGGCACTGCTGGCATCACGGCATTTACTTCCATGGAGCGGCGATGTAGACTTTGCATGTCTGTCGGCTCAGTGACAAAAACAACGCAGCATACATGTGGGTCTTCGTAAACATTCCGGCCTAAAGGTGGCGGTGGAGGTAGTTGGTTATCGTCTTGCTCTACCCGGTTAACCTGCTGGTATTGCTGCTGGTTCGGGTGCACCGGTACAGCATTTGGTCCGGTAAGCGGCGGTGGCGGCGGTAGCCTGTTCGCTGCCGCGGCATGCCGGTGGTGGCATCATTGCATTGCCTCCTCGCCCTTGGGCATCTTTTACCGCCCCTTTTTCCATCAAGTACTTGGTCCAGGCACAATCCTTCGTCGGATGGTTTGACGGGTGTGCCGGATTCGGTGTGTGCCACCGGCATGGTTGGTCCATGGCAGCTTCCATGGTGTATTTTGCGGGTTCTTGCCAGTTTCTTTTCTGGACCCAGGGTTTCTTTTCCACCCACTGTTTCTTTGGACCTGCCCATGGCTGCGATCCGGTTCTCTGCCTCTGGCTGCCGCTGGCATCAGAGTTTTCCTGCACAGCAGCAACTTGCTGCGTGCCATATCTTCGATCCGGGAAATCTTCCCTCCTCTTGTTGTTCCGGTGGTCCCGGTGTTGCTCTTAGCGTAGCTATTCCGGTTCGGGTTGTACCGCCGGCTGTGTTGGGTCTCCCAACGCATAGTTATCCGCCACACGTATCATCTCTGCCAACGTTGTCGGCATGTTCCGCTGTAGCTTTTGCCACAACGGCGAACCTCTTTTGCATCCACTGCTGAACCAAGCAATGGCCTGTGCCTCGATTACACCTTCACAAGAGTTCCTCGTGGTATTCCACCGGGCCAGATAATCCCGGTCCGTTTCGTTCGGGCGTTGCACACATAGAGCAAGTTGCTGCGGCCTGTTTGGCCTTCGATAGGTGCTGCTGAAATTGCTCACAAAAGCCTCCTCAAAATCCAGCCAGCCATTTATGCTTCCTGCCGGCAAGTTGTTTAGCCAGATTCTTGCCGGTCCAACCAGAAACGATGGTATGATCCTCACGGCCCAACGCCGGTTTCCTCCTCCTGCTACGGTTCCTCCACCGCCTGCGACGTATACCGCGGTCACGTAATCCGCGAGCCAATCTTCCGGCTTCGTAGTGCCATCGTACGTTTTCGTGTCTCGGGGCAATGTGAAGTTGCGAACTGGTGGTCTTTCTCTCATGATTCTTGGGCCAAAGCACTTTGGACCTGGAGGACCTTCCTCCTCGATCATCTCTGATAGGTACACTCTATCCAGACGGTGCCTTGCATCCCGTTCTGGTAAGTATCTCTCTCCCAAGCGTTCTCCCAAAGGGTTCCGGTATGCTGCCGGTCTGTTAGAATCGGCTTCATCGTAACGTTCCGGTACCGCGGCCCTTGCCTGCCGGTACCTCGGTGGAGGCATCTCTTCCTCATCTTCATCATATGCTGCCCTTGCAGCCGGATAGTTTTGCCCGGTTTCATGTCTACCGGCATGATTGTTTCCGGCATAGCCTTCCTTGGCGTAGCCCCGTTCTGCCCCTTGGCTTTTTCTGCCGGCATCATGTTGCCCGGCTTTTTGTTTACCGGCAAGGACCGGATCATACACAGTCATCTGCCGTGCGTTCACTTCTTTTTCTTTTCTTTTGTCCGGATGGGGGGACGAGGCCTACCCATGGGACTTGCTTCCGGCATTCTTTGTTGAACGCGCGGATTTCGAGGCTATAGCCTTGTTCAGCTTAACCAGCTGCTCAGCGTTCTGCTGCTCTACAACATCTAGCAGCTCTCTGACACGCTCTTGTTGCTTTGCCAGAGCCTCTCCGGTAAGCGAATCACACAGATCTACGGCAGCCTTAGCAGCCTTTATTGTTTTATCCGGACTACTGTACTTAGGTTTCTCTACAACGCTAACAGATGCAGAGGTACTCTTGCCGGTAAGAATCTCCTTACGCAAATCCTGGTCTAGATTGCGAGCCTTAAGCCGGTTTTCCGGTATCCTAGCAGCATGAGCGCTAACAGAAGCAAAGCCATGGGCAGCGTTATACTCACGTACGGTTAGGTTCAGCTCGCGCCTGCGCCACGACGACGTCTTTGCCGCTCTCCAGTATCCTCAGGCGCTGCGCCTCCAGCTCCGCCTGAGCCGCTGCCGGGTCGATGTTCTGCGCGATGGGGGTTGCCAGCGCGTTCATCGCCGTTTGGAGAGGCGTTGCCGGTGGCGCGGAAGACGCTCCCGCTGCGCCTGCGTCGCGCTCCAGCGGTGGCTTAGCCGCACGGGTTGAAACCGCGCGACCAGCACCTTCAGCCGCAACCTCCTTTCCTGCACCAGCCACACCGGTCATCATTACCTCGACACTGCCGGCAGCGCGACCAGCACAGAGCCATCTTGGCGGGTCCGGTGCCACCAGCACCGGCGAGAGGCGCTGGCGCACAGGGACGGTGCCGAAGTAGATGCGGTGGCTGCCAAACTCGATGATGCGGCCGTTCTTGGGGAAGATGCCGCCGTTGGCGAAGCAGCCCGCGTTGTCGTTGATGAAATCGATGGAGTAGAAGCTCTGCACAAGCGCAGACACCGTCCGCTGGCCGGCGAACTCGAGGAGGCCCGCCCGAATGTGAACTCCAGCATGCGCCACTTCATGCCCCACGGTGGGCGCCAACTGTCGTCGTGGTGAACGAGCAGATGCCATAGGATGGCTTAAGTTGGGGCCGAATGGACGTATGAGGATTCGGGGGAGGGTTTGCGATTAGATGGGAAGAACTTCCGGATGCTTTCCTCAAGAATACAACCAAAGGCCGGTATACAAGAAGAGAGACAAGAGGAAGAACTCTTTACTAGATCGCTTGCTTCATTAAACTCAACATGGTTACAAGCTCACCTACAATGATCTCTGTGTGCTCTTGCTCTCGATCGCGCCTGTAGGAGGCAGTACCCCCTCTCCTTATATAGGGGAGAGGGAGGCTTACACTGGAAGGAACCCTAAGGGCATCTTTGACTAGACAAACTACTTTACAAAGCTACTTTAATCATAGATGACACCGGAGTCCTCTTTAATCGGGAGCGCGACGTCCTCCGGCTTCTTTGACCGTCACTCTTCTCTTTATCGTCAGCCCTTCGTCAAAAGTTACTTTGCTTAGCTCATCCTTGTCCTCTAGCTCCAGAGGGAATCTTTGACCAGTCCTGCCGACAGGCTCTCCTTTCCGGTATCTTCTTTACCAGGTTCCGGTATACCCCTCTCGGGGATACCGGCTTAGCTCTACTTAGCCAAACTCTTATTCTTAGGTTCCGGTATGAATATTAAACCGGTATCTTGATGGCACAAGCCATCCGGTTTGGCATGCCTTTGGCATACCGGGGGTCATCCCCCCAACACCTTAGGAGTTCCTGACGAAGACATGCTGGCTCTAGATCCAATGCAGATCCTGGCAGAAAACAGCTCGAAACAAAACACGACGAGAAAACGATATACGGACCTCCAGGGGTCCGGGGGATTATACAACATAAATTTTCACGTCAGAAGGAAAGTACCAGGTCGAACAAGAATCGGAGAGGGACAGCGAGGGGCTGTCCTCATAGGGCGGCGCGGCCAGGCTGGGGCCCGTGCCGGCCTATGGGGGCACACCCTCGTGCGTCTCCTCCACTCCGTTTCGATCTCGTAATTTTTCATATTTTCCAAAAGTAGCAAAAACATTGTTCGGAAAGTTAAACGCGGACTTTTTATTACCAGTACTGTTACCTATTCAAAGTCGAACTCTGCGAAGCTGTCAATTTGACCTTTGATGAAAGCTTCCGGAGTTACCACTCGAATAACATCAACATCTTCATTATAAGAATCACCAGAAATATAATGCTTGAGTCTTTGTCCATTCACCACTTGTGTGGCATTACCTTGCAGAGAACTAATTTTAATTGCTCCCGAATGATACACCTCCACAATGACATATGGTCCTTCCCATTTTGAGAGTAATTTCCACGCAAAAAATGCTGAGACGAGGCCGATACAATAGGACTTTATCTCCAACATTAAATTCTCTTTTGATAATTCTTCTATCATGCCATTTCTTAACTTTCTCTTTAAAGAGTTTAGCATTTTCATATGCTTCACTTCTCCATTCATCTAGAGAACTCAATTTTAGCAATCTCTTCTTACCGGCAAGTTTAGGATCTTTATTTAGTTCTCTCACAGCCCAATAAGCTTTGTGCTCTAGTTCTAAAGGTAAATGACAAGCTTTCCCATAAACCATTTTATACGGTGACATACCCATAGGATTTTTATAAGCAGTTCTATAAGCCCATAGTGTTTCCTTCAATTTAATAGCCCAGTTCTTTCTAGATTTATTAACAGTCTTTTGCAAGATAGATTTAATCTCTCTATTTGATAATTCTACTTGCCCACTAGTTTGAGGATGATAAGCGGAAGCAATTCTATGATTAATACCATATTTAGCAAGAGTTTTTCTAAAACCACCATGAATAAAATGAGAACCTCCATCAATCATAAGATATCTAGGAACTCCAAATCTAGGAAAAATAATATCTAGAAGCATTCTTAAAGAGGTCTCACCATCAGCACTTTTTGTAGGTATGGCTTCCACCCATTTAGTGACATAATCAACAACGACAAGTATATGAGTGTTACCTTCTGAAGAAGGGAAAGGTCCCATGAAGTCAAATCCCCAACAATCGAATGGTTCAATAACAAGAGTATAATTCATAGGCATTTCATTGCGTCTGGAGATATTACCAACCCTTTGACATTCATCACAAGATAAAATAAACTTTCTTGCATCTTTGAAGAGAGTTGGCCAATAGAAACCTGATTGAAGAACCTTGTCGTCGTGGTGAACAGAAAGATGCCATAGGATGGCTTAAGTTGGGGCCGAATGGGCGCTAGAGGATTCGGGGGAGGGTTTTTGATTAGATTGGATGAACTTCTGGATGCTTTCCTCAAGAACTTAGCCAAGGCCAGAGGTAGGCGAAGAAACACACAAGGAAGAACTCTGCTCTAGATCTTTCTATTCATTGATCTCAACAAGTTACAGGTTATGATTCTCTACTATCTCATCGTCCCGTAATGGGATGTGCCCCCTCTCCTTATATAGGGGAGAGGGTGGCTTACAGGGGAAGAAACCCTAGGAAACCCTAATGGCATCTTTGACTAGACAAACTACTTTACAAAGTTACTTTAATCATAAATGACGCCGGGGTCTTCTTTAATCAGGGAGGCTGACGTCCTCCGGATGCTTTCAGCGTCATCCTCTTCTTTATCGTCACGGCTTCGTTTAAAGCTACTTTGCTTAGCTCATCCTTGTCCTCTAGCTCTGGAGAGAATCTTTGACCAGTCCTGCCGATGTGCTACAGTGCACTTCTTACCGGTAGCCCGGTGTCTTCTTTATCTGGTTCCGGTATACCCCTCTTGGGGATACCGGTTTAGCTTTACTTAGCCAAACACTTAACTTCGTACTCCGGTATAAACATTAAACCGGTATCTTGATGGCTCAAACCATCCGGTTTGGCATGCCTTTGGCATACCGGGGGTCATCCCCCCAACATTAGTCCCGGAAGCTGGTATAGTCTGGTGGATTTTATCCAGCGGACCATGCCAGGTTCCCATATCTTAAGGTACCGGTTTAATCTTTCCGATAGTCAGTTTAGATCTCCCGGCATCTTTGCCGGACTCACATCTTCCTCTCTTTGCAAGGTATTTTCCGGTATCTTATCTTCCGGTATCATTGACATGAAATCCCTCCTCGGCGAAGTCGAGAATTTCTCGGGTACAGTGCCTGTCAGAGACATGCGCACTGTATCTAACGCGCCAGTGTCAGGGGTCACTTCCATTCAGCTTCTGCGCCAACACATATGACGCTGCACCGGATCTCCGCTGTCGTTCCGGATCCGTGCGGCCTCCCTGTGGCATTCTATTTTCTGCGCGTGTATCCTCGCGCCACGTGGCGGCCTGATACGTCTCCGACGTATCGATAATTTCTTATGTTCTATGCCATATTATTGATGATACCTACATGTTTTATGCACACTTTATGTTATATTCGTGCATTTTCTGGAACTAACCTATTAACAAGATGCCGAAGTGCCAGTTCCGTTTTCTCGCTGTTTTTGGTTTCGAAATCCTAGTAACGAAATATTCTCGGAATTGGACGAAACGAAGACCCAGGTGCCTATTTCGCCACGAACCTTCCAGAAGACCGAAGAGCATACGAAGTGGGGCCACGAGGTGGCCAAACCACATGGCGGCGCGGCCAAGGGGGGCCCGCGCCGCCCTGTGGTGTGGGCCCCTCGTCGGGCCCCGACTCGCCCTTCCGCCTACTTAAAGCCTTCGTCGCGAAACCCCCGATGCGAAAAACCACGATACGGAAAACCTTACCGAGACGCCGCCGCCGCCGATCCCATCTCAGGGGATCCGGAGATCTCCTCCGGCACCCTGCCGGAGAGGGGATTCATCTCCCGGAGGACTCTACACCGCCATGGTCGCCTCCGGAGTGATGAGTGAGTAGTTCACCCCTGGACTATGGGTCCATAGCAGTAGCTAGATGGTTGTCTTCTTCTCATTGTGCTTCATTGTTGGATCTTGTGAGCTGCCGAACATGATCAAGATCATCTATCTGTAATTCTATATGTTGTGTTTGTCGGGATCCGATGGATAGAGAATACCATGTCATGTTAATTATCAAGTTATTACATATGTGTTGTTTATGATCTTGCATGCTCTTCGTTACTAGTAGAGGCTCTGGCCAAGTTTTTGCTTTTAACTCCAAGAGGGAGTATTTATGCTCGATAGTGGGTTCATGCCCGCATTGACACACGGGACAGTGATGAAAGTTCTAAGGTTGTGTTGTGCTCTGTTGCCACTAGGGATAAAACATTGGCGCTATGTCCGAGGATGTAGTTGTTGATTACATTATGCACCATACTTAATGCAATTGTCTATTGCTTTGCAACTTAATACTGGAAGGGGTTCGGACGATAACCTGAAGGTGGACTTTTTAGGCATAGATGCAGTTGGATGGCGGTCTATGTACTTTGTCGTAATGCCCAATTAAATCTCACTATACTTATCATGTCATGTATGTGCATTGTTATGCCCTCTCTATTTGTCAATTGCCCGACTGTAATTTGTTCACCCAACATGCTTTTATCTTATGGGAGAGATACCTCTAGTGAACTGTGGACCCCGGTCCATTCTTTAATACTGAAATACAAATCTGCTGCAATGCTTGTTTTTACTATTTTCTCCGCAAACAATCATCTTCCACACAATACGGTTAATCCTTTGTTACAGCAAGCCGGTGAGATTGACAACCTCACTGTTTCGTTGGGGCAAAGTACTTTGGTTGTGTTGTGCAGGTTCCACGTTGGCGCCGGAATCCCTGGTGTTGCGCCGCACTACATCCCGCCGCCATCAACCTTCAACGTGCTTCTTGGCTCCTCCCGGTTCGATAAACCTTGGTTTCTTTCGAGGGAAAACTTGCTGCTGTGCGCATCATACCTTCCTCTTGGGGTTGCCCAACGAACGTGTGAAATACACGCCATCAAGCATATTTTCTGGTGCCGTTGCCGGGGAGATCAAGACACGCTGCAAGGGGAGTCTCCACTTCTCAATCTCTTTACTTTGTTTTTGTCTTGCTTTATTTTATTTACTACTTTGTTTTGCTGCATTATATCAAAACACAAAAAAATTAGTTGCTAGTTTTACTTTATTTGCTATCTTGTTTGCTATATTAAAAACACACAAAAAAAATTAGTTTACTTGCATTTACTTTATGTAGTTTGCTTTATTTACTGTCTTGCACTCTATATTAAAAATACAAAAAAATTTAGTTACTCTTGTTACCATGTCTAGCTCTGAACTTGTTACTTCTTCACCTGAAGAATTAGTCTTCACTTTTAAGCAAGGGGATGAGGAGAGTTTTAAGGATGCTTGGTCTAGAATTTTTACTTCTTATCGTAAAACTGAACCTCAAATGACTCTAAGTTTGCTCCTTAGTAATTTTTATTTTGGTCTTATGGTTCGCTATAGATATGCTTTGGATACTTTAGTGGGAGGAGATTTCCTTCATTGCAATGGGGATCAAGCTTTTAATGCCATAAAGAAGTTGGTTGCATCACATGATTCAGCTAATAACTTCGATTCAGCCCTCACTAGCATATATAGTAGATTAAACAATCTCGAGATAAGTACATCTCGCTTGGATGATAACTATTGCCACGTTCGTAATCGTCTTGAACAAGTTTTAGTGAACTCTAAACTTTCATTGTGGGATCCTACTGTTAAAATTGTTATCGGTGATCGAACTCTTCATGCCTACTGTGATATTATGTATGAATTTTGCCTTATGCCTGAAAGCATTTATAAATCTTTGAAACTTTGGGGAGTCGATGAAGGAGGAGAAGAAATAACTCTCATTGATAACTATATTATAATTCCTAAGGGAATAGCCGCAGGTGTGCATACAACCATTCTTGGAAGAACAATATCCATTGATTATCTTGTTATTGGAACAGGAAAAATCATACTCGGGAGATCCCTGTTGAAACTATTGGGAGCAGTCATTGATGTGGGAGAAGGCACTCCGAAATTCACCTCTATACCAGGGGGAAATCATATATTTCCTAAACCAAAGGGAAAGAAAAACAATAAGAAAGGTAAGGGTAAAGCCCAAGGTAAGTTTGACACACCATCTCTTGATAATACTTGAGATACACTTTCTGCGCCTAGCTGAAAGGCGTTAAAGAAAAGCGCTTATGGGAGACAACCCATGTTTTTACTACAGTATTTTTGTTTTATATTTGAGTCTTGGAAGTTGTTTACTACTTTAGCAACCTCTCCTTATCTTAGTTTTGAGTTTTATTGTGCCAAGTAAAGTCTTTGACAGAAAAGTAAGTACTAGATTTGGATTACTGCGCAGTTCCAGATTTCTTTGCTGTCACGAATCTGGGTCTATCTCCCTGTAGGTAGCTCAGAAAATTAAGCCAATTTACGAGCATGATCCTCAGATATGTACGCAATTTTCATTCAATTTGAGCATTTTCGTTTGAGCAAGTCTGGTGGCCTAATAAAATCCATCTTTACGGACTGTTCTGTTTTGACAGATTCTGTCTTTTATTTTGCATTGCCTCTTTTGCTATGTTGGATGAATTTCTTTGATCCATTAATGTCCAGTAGCTTTATGCAATGTCCAGAAGTGATAAGAATTATTGTGTCACCTCTGAACATGTGAATTTTTATTATGCACTAACCCTCTAATGAGTTGTTTCGAGTTTGGTGTGGAGGAAGTTTTCAAGGATCAAGAGAGGAGTATGATGCAATATGATCAAGGAGAGTGAAAGCTCTAAGCTTGGGGATGCCCCAGTGGTTCACCCCTGCATATTATAAGAAGACTCAAGCGTCTAAGCTTGGGGATGCCCAAGGCATCCCCTTCTTCATCGACAAATTATCAGGTTTCTCCCCTGAAACTATATTTTTATTCCATCACATCTTATGTACTTTGCTTGGAGCGTCAGTTTGTTTTTGTTTTTGTTTTGTTTGAATAAAATGGATCCTAGCATTCACTTTGTGGGAGAGAGACACGCTCCGCTGTAGCATATGGATAAGTATGTCCTTAGGCTCTACTCATAGTATTCATGGCGAAGTTTCATCTTCGTTAAATTGTTATATGGTTGGAATTGGAAAATACTACATGTAGTAATTCTAAAATGTCTTGGATAATTTGATACTTGGCAATTGTTGTGCTCATGTTTAAGCTCTTGCATCATATACTTTGCACCCATTAATGAAGAAATACTTAGAGCTTGCTAATTTGGTTTGCATATTTGGTTTCTCTAGAGTCTAGATAACATCTAGTATTGAGTTTTGAACAACAAGGAAGACGGTGTAGAGTCTTATAATGTTTACCATATGTCTTTTATGTGAGTTTTGCTGTACTCGTTCATCCTTGTGTTTGTTTCAAATAACCTTGCTAGCCTAAACCTTGTATCGAGAGGGAATACTTCTCATGCATCCAAATACTTGAGCCAACTACTATGCCATTTGTGTCCACCATATCTACCTACTACATGGTATTTATCCGCCATTCCAAAGTAAATTGCTTGAGTGCTACCTTTAAAATTCCATCATTCACCTTTGCAATATATAGCTCATGGGACAAATAGCTTAAAAACTATTGTGGTATTGAATATGTACTTATGCACTTTATCTCTTATTAAGTTGCTTGTTGTGCGATAACCATGTTTCGGGGACGCCATCAACTATTCTTTGTTGAATATCATGTGAGTTGCTATGCATGTCCGTCTTGTCCGAAGTAAGAGAGATCTACCACCTTTATGGTTGGAGCATGTATATTGTTAGAGAAGAACATTGGGCCGCTAACTAAAGCCATGAATCATGGTGGAAGTTTCAGTTTTGGACACACATCCTCAATCTCATATGAGAATAATAATTGTTGCCACATGCTTATGCATTAAAAAGGAGTCCATTATCTGTTGTCCATGTTGTCCCGGTATGGATGTCTAAGTTGAGAATAATCAAAAGCGAGAAATCCAAAATGCGAGCTTTCTCCTTAGACCTTTGTACAGGCGGCATGGAGGTACCCCATTGTGACACTTGGTTAAAACATGTGCATTGCAAAGATCCGGTAGTCCAAGTTAATTAGGACAAGGTGCGGGCACTATTAGTATACTATGCATGAGGCTTGCAACTTGTAAGATATAATGTACATAACTCATATGCTTTATTACTACCGTTGACAAAATTGTTTCATGTTTTCAAAATAAAAGCTCTAGCACAAATATAGAAATCGATGCTTTCCTCTTTGAAGGACCTTTCTCTTTACTTTTATGTTGAGTCAGTTCACCTATCTCTCTCCACCTCAAGAAGCAAACACTTGTGTGAACTGTGCATTGATTCTTACATACTTGCATATTTTACTTGTTATATTACTCTATGTTGACAATTATCCATGAGATATACATGTTACAAGTTGAAAGCAACCGCTGAAACTTAATCTTCCTTTGTGTTGCTTCAATACCTTTACTTTGATTTATTGCTTTATGAGTTAACTCGTATGCAAGACTTATTGATGCTTGTCTTGAAGTACTATTCATGAAAAGTCTTTGCTTTATGATTCACTTGTTTACTCATGTCATTACCATTGTTTTGATCGCTGCATCCACTACATATGTTTACAAATAGTATGATCAAGGTTATGATGGCATATCACTTCAGAAATTATCTTTGTTATCGTTTTACCTGCTCGGGACGAGCAGAACTAAGCTTGGGGATGCTTGATACGTCTCCGACGTATCGATAATTTCTTATGTTCTATGCCATATTATTGATGATACCTACATGTTTTATGCACACTTTATGTCATATTCGTGCATTCTCTGGAACTAACCTATTAACAAGATGCCGAAGTGCCAGTTCCTGTTTTCTGCTGTTTTTGGTTTCAGAAATCCTAGTAACGAAATATTCTCGGAATTGGACGAAACGAAGACCCAGGTGCCTATTTCGCCACGAACCTTCCAAAAGACCAAAGAGCATACGAAGTGGGGCCACGAGGTGGCCAAACCACATGGCGGCACGGCCAAGGGGGGGCCGCGCCGCCCTGTGGTGTGGGCCCCTCGTCAGGCCCCCGACTCTGCCCTTCCGCCTACTTAAAGCCTTCGTCGCGAAACCCCTGATGCGAAAAACCAAGATACGGAAAACCTTACTGAGACGCCGCCGCCGATCCCATCTCGGGGGATTCTGGAGATCTCCTCCGGCACCCTGACGGAGAGGGGATTCATCTCCCGGAGGACTCTACACCGCCATGGTCGCCTCCGGAGTGATGAGTGAGTAGTTCACCCCTGGACTATGGGTCCATAGCAGTAGCTAGATGGTTGTCTTCTCCTCATTGTGCTTCATTGTTGGATCTTGTGAGCTGCCTAACATGATCAAGATCATCTATCTCGTAATTCTATATGTTGTGTTTGTCGGGATCCGATGGATAGAGAATACCATGTCATGTTAATTATCAAGTTATTACATATGTGTTGTTTATGATCTTGCATGCTCTCCGTTACTAGTAGAGGCTCGGCCAAGTTTTTGCTTTTAACTCCAAGAGGGAGTATTTATGCTCGATAGTGGGTTCATGCCCGCATTGACACCGGGACAAGTGACGGAAAGTTCTAAGGTTGTGTTGTGATGTTGCCACTAGGGATAAAACATTGGCGCTATGTCCGAGGATGTAGTTGTTGATTACATTACGCACCATACTTAATGCAATTGTCTGTTGCTTTGCAACTTAATACTTGGAAGGGGTTCGGACGATAACCTGAAGGTGGACTTTTTAGGCATAGATGCTGTTGGATGGCGGTCTATGTACTTTGTCGTAATGCCCAATTAAATCTCACTATACTTATCATGTCATGTATGTGCATTGTTATGCCCTCTCTATTTGTCAATTGCCCGACTGTAATTTGTTTACCCAACATGCTTTTATCTTATGGGAGAGATACCTCTAGTGAACTGTGGACCCCGGTCCATTCTTTAATACTGAAATACAAATCTGCTGCAATACTTGTTTTTACTATTTTCTCTGCAAACAATCATCTTCCACACAATACGGTTAATCCTTTGTTACAGCAAGCCGGTGAGATTGACAACCTCACTGTTTCGTTGGGGCAAAGTACTTTGGTTGTGTTGTGCAGGTTCCACGTTGGCGCCGGAATCCCCGGTGTTGCGCCGCACTACATCCCGCCGCCATCAACCTTCAACGTTCTTCTTGGCTCCTCCTGGTTCGATAAACCTTGGTTTCTTTCTGAGGGAAAACTTGCTGCTGTGCGCATCATACCTTCCTCTTGGGGTTGCCCAACGAACGTGTGAAATACACGCCATCACGGCCCACGAAGTGAACCGCCGCGGCCCAGCGGTTGCCGGCCCACTATCTCTTCTTCCATTATAAGGGGAAGCGGTTCCTTCTTCCTCCATTCTTCGCATTCTCAACTCCCTCGTGCACACAGAGCTTTTAGCCCTCTTGCGCCCTCGCTGTCTCCGTTCGTCGCCAGAGCTCCGCCGCCCGGTGAACCTCCGCCGCTACTCCGCCGAGCCTCGCCAAGCCTCGCTGCGCAGAGATTCACCGCAGTGCGCCTGTTTCCGCCGCACCGTTCGTTCTCCGGCGACTTCTTCTCTTCTTCTTCGTCGCCGGCCTTCCTCAACGACTACGAGCTCGCCGCACCACCGGCGACCTTCTCCTTCAGCTTCTCCGCCGCCTCAGGTTAGGCCTGATCCGCATTTACCTCTCTCTTCTTTGCTTTTCAGATCTTGGGCCGGTAGGATATTTACCTTCTCTTTTCTTTTGCTTTTCCTCTTACTCGTAGATCTTCGCGCAAGGGTAGATCTTGGGAAATCAGTTTTTTGGGTAGAGTCCGGCGTCTTTCAGATTCGTATGTCTAGTGAAGAGTTTCTTTCCGAATCTTCCTCCAGTAGCCACCTCAGTGAATCTTCCGACGGACTTTCAGCCGAGCTTACCCGGATGGAATCCGATACCGGTAAAGGTCAAGATGCCGGCAGCTCTAGCCAAGCTTTTGGAGTAGATCTACCCGGTGTCACCCGTGGGGCCTGGAAGGGCTCTGACGTGACACATCACGAGATTGACTGGTTGTACCGGTCAAGAAGGATACCGGAAGGGGTATCCTGCCGGCTTCCGGGCGACGAGATCGAACCGGTACTTGAACCCGGTGAGTTCGTTGTATTCCTCGCTCACTTCGAGCGCGGCTTCGGCCTTCCTGCTTCTGACTTCTTCCGCCAGATTCTGGACTTTTACCAACTCCAGCCTCACCACCTTCCTGGCAATGCCGTTTTTTACCTTTCTTGCTTTGCTACCTTCATGGAAGGCTACATCGGCCTCCGTCCCACTCGCGAGACTTGGTTCCGCATCCAATCCGATGCACACTTGATTCTGCACTGCAAAGATTCCAGAATTGTTTCCGCATCCAATCCGATGCACACTTGGTTCTTTTGCTTTGCCTCTGCCTATTGATACGTCTCAAACGTATCTATAATTTCTTATGTTCCATGCTACTTTTATGATGATACTCACATGTTTTATACACATTATATGTCATTATTATGCATTTTCCGGCACTAACCTATTGACGAGATGCCGAAGAGCCAGTTGTTGTTTTCTGCTGTTTTTGGTTTCAGAAATCCTAGTAAGGAAATATTCTCGGAATTGGACGAAATGAACGCCCAGGGGCCTATTTTTCCACGAAGCTTCCAGAAGACCGAGGGACATACGAAGTGGGGCCACGGGGCGCCGCCACACTAGGGTGGTGCGGCCTAGAGGGGGCCCGCGCGGCCCTAGCGTGTGGGGCCCCCGTGACTCCTCCGACTCCGCCCTTCCGCCTACTTAAAGCCTTCGTCGCGAATACCCCAGTACCGAGAGCCACGATACGGAAAACCTTCCAGAGACGCCGCCGCCAATCCCATCTCGGGGGATTCGGGAGATCGCCTCCGGCACACTGCCGGAGAGGGTAATCATCTCCCGGAGGTCTCTTCATCGCCATGATCGCCTCCGGATCGATGTGTGAGTAGTCCACCCCTGGACTATGGGTCCATAGCAGTAGCTAGATGGTTGTCTTCTCCTCATTGTGCTATCATGTTAGATCTTGCACTACTAGGGAAAGGCCCATTGCCGGCGCACCTAAAACGCCCATTGCCGGCGCACCACGAGCCCGCCGGTGCGAACGCGCCGGTGATAAATTGGCACTGCCGGCGCACCAGGTAGTGCGCCGGCGATATGTCAGCTACTGCCGGCGCACCACCAAGCTTCGCCGGCAAAGACATATTCCACCGGCGCACAATCAGGTGCGCCGGCAGTAGTGCTTCCAGCACTGGCGCATGCCACGTGCGCCGACAATGTGTCATTTAGGTGCGCCGGCAATTAATTCGAAAATTCTTTTTTCCAGCTTTTTTCCAGCATATTACAATACATATTTGACAGCAGTATATATTTACAACGCAGTTCATATTTATACAAGTATTACATGCAATATGAGAAGCACATAGAGAGCCAAGTTTCATTTCGGTATCAGTACACAAATACGCAAGTCTCGTTTCGGAATGTGTTGATTCATACAACACATGTGCATATGCAACACCGAACGACGAAGTTTCACAAAGTTAGAAGTCTTGGTACATAGTCGTCACAAGTATCGTCATACACCTCACAATGTAGGTCCTAACCTAAACTAGAATCACATAGAACATGACCAACATGGTCATGACCATCATCACGAAGGCCATGGTCTTCATCCGGTTCCTCCTCATGTCCCTCATCTCTCCCGCTAGATAACGGGCGTATCTTCCTTCCGCCTCCACCCTAGTGGGGTATCCCTTGTAGCCGTTGCCGCCGAAACGGTGCACCTGTCTCCGACAGTCCTCCCGATCGTCATAGACTCCAGGAACCCTCCCTTGTACACGACATATGTCGTCGGCATCTCCATTCACAAGACAAGTAAAACGTTAGTACCAATGCAATGAACAAGTGCCAACTCAAATAAGAGACAAGTAGTATGAACTAAATAGCATGTGCCTCATACTTTGTTGGTCGAAATAAATAATAACATACAGGGATGGGGTCGGTGAGGCTAGGTAGGATGCACAATAGATTGATATTTGTGGCCATCACACCAAGCCTCACTGGCCCCACCCGGAGTGTACAAGTGACCGAACATTTTAATCATCGGCCAATGCAATTAAGAAGTGCGAACTCAAATAGAAGACAAGTAGTACGAATTAAATAGCGTGCCTCATACTTTGTCGGTCGAAACAAATATTAACATCCAGGGATGGAGTCGGTGAGGCTAGGTAGGATGCACAATAGATTGATACTTGTGGCCGTCGCACCAAGGCTCACCGGCTCCACCCCGAGTGTACGATTGACCGAACATTCTAATCATCGGCGAACTCCAAATACGAGGCAAGTAGTGGTCGAGTAAATGCAAATAATTATTAAGCTATGTACGCCATAATCTTGAAATATATAGCAAAGTAAATGAAACTACAGACACATGTTCACATGCACATTCATACAACTAAATAAAAGCAACTAGTCGATTCTATGGGAATATATAGCAATTATTACAGTACGGAAGTTCAAGGACATATCGTTCAAGCTTTAGCAAGTGTTCCCGTCGTAGGATCAGGTTGTACGCCTAGGGGGGAATGGACGGCAGCCCTCAAGCGAGTTGAACGGCCTCTCATCACGCGACATCTCCAAGCGGAGGTCTATCTCGTCATTAGGTGGTAGACCATAGCCGTAGAAGAACTCGCCAGACCTATTGTTGACATCCTGCAGGATTATCGTGCAAATGAACTGCTGGATGCGACCCCGAGTTCTTTCTAATCTCTCTATCGGGGACATCCGCCATGTTTGCAAACCTGTTTACGAGATTATCCGGCAGCAACATGTCATCTGCGTACTTTATGTACTCCTGCATCCGAAGGATGGCGTACCACGCGTCCATCCCATTGTCGGGCGTCGACTCGCCCGAGGCGGGGAAGTTGGTTGTGTGGGTTAAGACGAAGCCTCCTCGGGATTTCCTCTCTACTTTGAGGGGCCTGCCTTGTTGGCGAAGCCGGTGAGAGCATCATTGAGAAGGGCCCTGATGTGGGAGTAGTCTTTCTTGCGGTCCCTACCCGAGTCGAGATAGACTGCATGCGAGTGTTGCGGGTGCACGACGATGAGGGTGCAGAACTTGTCTTTGCGGAAAACACACGGATTAACCTTTGGAAATGCAAATGGAGATATAGGATAGAATGGTGATGGGGGACTAGCGAGTGATTACTTACTCGGGGAAGTAAGGGATGAGAATGGCGCCCTTCTTAATGTTCGCCAAGCATGAAATCCTCGACCTGTCTGGGTGGCAATCGCGCGATCCCCAGTGGTTGCGGATGATGCTCTCCCGCATATAGAAGGGGTCCATGATCGCGATGGTCGGCGTCCCCTCCTTAACAATCTGGGAAGACATGCTAAGAGCAACTAGGCGAACCACACTAAAGTGGAGCGCTTGCATGCGATAGATGCTGAAGATGTCGTTGAACCGGATGAAGCACAAGTCCGCGGGGTACTTCTCGACGAAGTTCATGCCGGTTGGCACCTTCGCCACGAAGAGAGGGTAACCAGGATCTTTTGATTTGAGAAGAAGGTTCTCCACATGCAAGACAAGTCTCATGCAAGCTCCTCATATCCGGGGTGAGTTTCTTCACGACATGCTCCGGCAGCATCGGTTGACCCAAGTGATGCAGAGGTCGCCAATTGTTTGCAACTTGTCAAGGAGTGGGACCTTGTCCTTGGATTTGGCCGCCGCCGCCTTGTCTTGGGCGTCCTTCTTATTTGCCCTCTTCCTCTTCTTGGGTTGTAGTGCTGGACCATCCATCGCCGTAGTGGCCGTAGCACGGAGTGTGTTTGGGCTCAACATATTTTTGACGGCGGCGGTGGCGACCTCCTTAGGATTTTCCTCCTCATCAGCCGTTTCTTGAGAATCGAACAACTTCTTGGAGCACACATATTTCAAGCCCGGCGCATCCTCATGGACAACTTGTGAAGACGTAGGAATATCCCATTGGAAGTTGTCACGTTCATATTCCTCGGCCTCTGGCGCAGCTGGCTGTTGTGGTGGGGCGCTGACCTCCGGCGCAGCTGGCCGTTCTGGTGGGGCGATGACCACGGGCGCCGCTGGCTGTCGTGGAGGGACGCTGACATGTGGCGCCGCAAGGTGCTTGTCTTTGCTTGCCGTCGACCCCGAGTAGGTGTTGATCCGAATTAGGGTCTTCGGCCATAGCAGTACCCAACCCTTCAGTGAGGCTAGATTCAACGGGCTATCGTCATCGGCACCATGCGGTTGATTAGGAGGAAACAAATCCTCATAGCCCGGTAACGCCCGATCCACTTCAACCCGGTAAACGTCATCCGCCATATCTCGTGTGTGCCACTTCTTATCCAGGGGCCGAATGATGGACCCCCTCGCGACGTCTTTGAGTTCGTCGTTTACTCTCATCAAAAGGTGCATGGCGTCGAGAGCGCCTGCGAGAACATGTGTATGGCGTTAGAGAAAGGGCAAGGATGACGAAACTAATATATTAACTTGATGTACACATTAGTTAATTACCGTGAGGGCGTTGAGCTCGGCTAATGTCGACGGGCCAGCACATGCGGCGGCGGGCGTGCAAGTGACGGAGGGGCTGCTACCCGGCATGGACGGTGAATCCCTAGCACCGGCGACATTGCCGGCGGCCGGAGGAGTCTCCATTATAACATTGTCATTGCCGGCGGACGGCGGCACCATCGAGTTGCTGCCGTTGAAGCTAACCACTTGCATTTTCGGGGGGGGCTTGTTTGCCACCCTCATACCACGCTTGTAGAGCGTTGAAATCTGCTTGGACTCCAGCGGCGACTTCAGCTTTGACTTCGTGTACGAGTGTAGCTTTGAGTTGCGGTACCGGTTGCGGTACCAAACCAGCTTGGACTTGGGCTAGGATTGACTCCCTCATTTCCTCCGCCTCCCGCTGCTTCCTCTCATTACGCGCATTTTTATCGGCCGCGGACGACAAGCCATAGTGACCATGCTTGTAGCCCGTACCGGCGCCAGCCACACGGCCTCTATGCGGCCTTCTCGTCGGTGAATGCTCATTAACGATGTTTAGCGCCCGTACGAGAGGCTTGTCCCAGGCTACCCTGCCCGTCGACGCCTGGGACAAGGAGCCTTCGTCACCTTGGGAGGCTTGAGAAAGTCTTTGTCTTTCTTCTTCCTGCGGAAGAAATGCGAACCATTTAGAAATGTTGCTACTATTATATGAACGATACTTGATCTAATAAAACCGGTAAATTGCTTACCAGTTTTTTCTCCAACGCCAGGACCTTCTGGTCGTTCGTGAACCAAATTATGTCGGTTACGACCTTCGGGTCCGTGACAAGTTCCCCGGTTAGTTTCTTCTTATCGTACCGGGACCTGATGAATCTTCTTTCAAGCGGGTCCTTGTACTTGAGCCAGGGGTTCTCAATGCCGGCATTTACATACGCCTCGTCCTCCTTCGCCCAATAGGGCTCCTTTCCCTCGTACCCACGGCTCCCAAGGTTGTGGTTGCCGATGTTAAGCTCCCGCATTTCCTTCCCCCACAACTTGCGATTCTTGGTTGCTTGTAGCTCTTCATTGGCCACAAAAGCATCAAAGTCCGCCCGGGTGACATGCGGAAAGGCGGAGTGGACCTCTTCGAAACCTTTGCCCTCAGCAATCAGCTTCCGCACCATGTACTTATAGCTGCTGAGGTGTTTGGTGAACTTCGGGAGGGCTTGTGAGTTCACAATGTTGTTGGTTTGATGACCTGGAGGCGTAGTCGCCTAGGAACTTGGATCGTGCGTGCAACCTCGCAATGAGCTGGGCTCGCAAAGGCGCTTTGCTCTCAGCTCGGAGGTCCGTCTCGTTGAGATTGATGACCTCTCGGAGGATACATGCCAGTTGGTTGCCGTACCCCTTGGCAACATCCTTAGGCTGCACCGGCAAACCACTGGCGGGGTCCACCTCTGTGACTGTGTCTCTGCCGGTGCCGACCGTGTTTTGGCGCCTTGCCTTCCGCGGCCTCTTGGCTCCACTTGTCCCGGTGCCACTACTCCCGGCGGCGCCGCTAGGATCGTCGCCGCTTGTCTCGCCGCCACCCCGGCGGCGCCGGTTGCCTCATCGCCGCTAGGCTCGTAGGTACTACCCCGGCGGCGGCGCTTGCCTCGTTGCCGCTCGGCTCGTCGGCACTACCCCCGGCGGCATCCTCCATCTCATGGTCCTCGTCGCCGCCAACACCGGCGGCCTCGGCATCCTCCTCCGTCCTAAAGAAGTGCCTATTGTAGTGCTCCTCTAACTCTTCTTGAGACGACATGGTGGCTTGCACTAATAGAAGATGAAAAAGAGTTAGAATTCACGGAAAAATTCGGCATGACCTTTGCTAAAAATTGGTCATGCCGAGTGCTAGAATTGCCGGAACGGAAATGAATCGACATTCCGGCACTCAATAGCAACTCAATCCCTGTAACGTAAATGCAAACATATAAATGCCATAACCATAACCATAACCATCTCCATAACCATGCCATCACCATAACCATCACCACATAAATTACAGTAGCTAGCTTTTTAGCATATACATTACAGTGGCATTTTACATCAGCATAAAAATAACACTTGACAACCTCCATTTGTCAGTGCTACATCAAACTCTGCTTAGTGCTCAGTGCAACATAAGATATGAATGATACAGGAATAAGCAGCAGCATCAGCTACTATCATAAGACAGATTTCCCAAACACTAAAATAAAAATGGAAATGCTGACATACAAAATTTCATACAACATATAAATGGCGAGAGAGCATTTTCTCCGGTTAAGGGAACATATAAATGTTGAGAATAACATGTATTTTACAATAGCATGGACCATTTTCTCCGGTTAAGGGGACCATTTTCTCTCGCAATGGCATTTTCTTTTGTCCGGAGAATGAATTGAACCACCATACCACCATATCTCAAATTCTCAAACAAGCATAAATGAATTGAACCGGAGAATGAATTTAAAAGAATGAATTGAACCAGAATTTTAGCTACCGCAAGTAAAATCAATTTTGAGCCAAACCTCTATTTCATTTTCTTTTTTTGGCAGTAGGTAATGATGCATTTTCATTTTGAACCAAATTAATTTACAACCAGTGAGCATGCATGAGCATTTTGAACTAAACAATTGAGCATTTTCAACTTGCATCAGCATTTCATTTGCATTTCATCTAAACCAACTAAACCAACATATATAAAGTTCATTTTCAACTTGATTCCAGTAGAATAAGCATGAACCGAGAGAACCATGTACATCATTTTTATTTTGTTTTAAATGAAACACGAGAATGAATTGAACCCTAAAGTGTTTATTTCATCATTTTTTAAATGAACCGAGAGAGCATTATTGCTATATCAACCAGCCAACATCTAGAGAATTTATAGAATTTAAATGAACCAGAGAGCATTGTCATAGAAGGCACTACATTTATAGAATTTCAGGCAGCCAACATCTTGCTATATGGTTCATTTAAAAATTGTGGGGGGACTCTGACTCCTACAAGGCAATTGAAAAATTGATCGACCTCGGCCGGACTAAAAGTGAAGCAGGAGGGGGGACAGTAATAGTCTGGCTGCTTAATCCTTTTGCGCTTCTGACCGCCGTCCGCCTCCTCCTCCGATCGTCCCTCTTGGGCCGGCGGGATCCGAAGCTCTTCCCCGATGCCCAAAACTTTCAGGTCCTGTCTTGCTTTCGGCCCATCTTTGGTCCGGTCCGGCATGTTGAGAAGAGTGCCAAGCAAGCTCTCGCACACGTTCTTTGTAATATGCATGACATCAAGGCGGTGAGGTGTATCGAGAATTTTCCAGATACGGCAAGTCCCAAAACACGGACCTCCTTTTCCATACACCAATGAGCGGCGTCGTTTCCTTTTTCTTCTTCTTCTCTCCGGGCTTTTGATGAATCTTTCCCGGCGCAGGGCACTCCTTCCAACCTTTCGGTAATGTATCGATCTCTTCGCCGCTCTTCTTATGTGGAGGTCCTCGGGGTTCATTTGTACCATCGAACGGATCTCCACGCTTTCTCCACGGGTCAGTTTTACGTAGCCACCTTCGATGCCCCATGTAAACTGTTTTCGAAGAGCCATCCTTACCAAGCTGCAAAAACATCGTCTCTTCCATGCACCTGACACATGCCTTGTGTCCATGGCACACCTGGCACGAAATGTAACCGTATCCGAGGTAGTCCTGCACCGTCGTGATCAACGCGGCTCTCAAAAGGAAATATTCTTATGCGACGGCGTCCCATGTATCTACCCCTTCTCCGCCCACAACGTTTCAAGCTCCTCCTTTAATAGTTCGAGATACATGTTGATATCGTTTCCTGGCTGTGTCGGCCCTTGAATTAGCATACTCATCTGTATGTACTTCCTCTTCATGCACAGCCAGGGCGGGAGGTTGTAGATCCATACAAACACGGGCCATGTGCTATGTGTGCTGCTCTGGTTTCCGAACGGATTGAATCCGTCCGTGCTCGCACCCAACCTGATGTTTCTGGGATCTGCCCCAAAACTTCTGAATTCATTGTCTAATGCTTTCCACTGGCTTGCATCCGAAGGGTGCGTCAGCACTGGGTGCTCAATCCGCTCTTTATCATTCAACACTGCCTCCTTTCTTTCTGCGTGCCGGCGCATGAGCTTTGCTTCCTTGCGGTCCGCGTAGAACCGTTGAAGCCGGGGGCGAGCGGGAAGTACCACACAACTTTCCGAGGAGCTTTCTTCTTCCCTTTCTTGTACCGTTCAGCTTCACACACAGGACATTTCGTCTTGTCCATGTGCTCCTTGCGATACATGATACGGTCGTTGATGCGGGCGTGATACTTTTCGTGGGGTAAGTCGAGAGGGCACGTGATTCTCTTGGCCTCGGCTAGACTTCCAGGACACGTGTTCCCGGCAGGAAGGAGATCTTTCACATATTCCAGGAGGTCGTCGACGCTTCTGTCCGTCCATCCGTGTTTCACCTTCATCTGCAGCACATCGAGAGCTACTCTCAAGCGAGACTCCCCCAACCCGCGACCTGAGTCGTACAACGGAGTATTCGAGTCTATCTCGAGTTGCTCAAGCTTTGATTTCCACTTGGCGCCTTTCGTCTTTTCGAGAAGCAGATCTTGAAGATGAGGGTCCCGCACGACTGAAGCTAGCGGCACCTCTTCGTCGTCGTCAAGGTTATTGTCGTCGTCAAGGTTATCGTCATGTGCGACAAACTCTTCATCGTCATCAATATCATGATGCCCTCCTTCTTGCCGGCCATTTTTACCAACTGCCGGCGTCGCCCCATTGACCTCCGCGCCATCATCACTCATCCATTGAGTGTGTCCACGCATGAAACCATTAGTGAGCAGGTGCCCCTGCAATTTGCCTGAATACGGGTCAAACCATTTCCCTCGTTTGCATCTCCGGCACGGACACAATACCTCCGTGCGGTTATTTTCATACATGTCGATGATCGCGTGTTTCAGATATCTCATCACGATGCTTTCACTCATCTCGATAACCATTATAGCCTGCATGGTAAGATTACATAATTCATTAGAACCATGCATCCGTCGGTAGTTTTCACGGAAAATTTCGGCATGACCTTCCTACACGGTAGGACATAGGAGCGCCAGAAATGTGCCGAAACGGAAACTTGAAGAATCAACATTTCGGCGCAACGTTGGCAACTCATTTTCAACGCCAACACAACACACAAGCACAAGCACAACATATATATATATGCCACACACGAGAGCTTTTCTTCAAATGTCCAACATACATTGATTACATTCCTTAATTTGTTCATTAATCACCTATTTGTTTGATATATTCGTCGATAAGATCGAGACGACGCGCCGCGACAATGGCGTATGGAAGCCGACTTTCTAGATCTAGATCTAGATTGAGCGGTCAATGCGGGATAGTAGATCTAGATCTACATAGGGGGATGTGGGAGATGCATGTAGGAAGGGAAGATTTTCTCAAAAAATATGATTTTGTTTGGTCAAATTGGTGAAATTGGGGATAGAAATGGGCAAAAATGAGCTGGGTTGGGAGAAGGCTCGGGTTTGTGTGGAGAAGTGGAGTGTAGTGAGTGTGTGAGTGAGTGTGCTGGTTGGTGGCTGAAATAACTCCCGAGGTTATTGCCGGCGCACCTGGACCATGGTGCGCCGGCAACATATACCCCTTTCGGCTATATCACCCCCGGGCCAGGCCCAAGAATCATTGCCGGCGCACGGGCCCGGGGGTGCGCCGGCAATAGCAAATTCTCCACCGGCGCACCACTCGGGCCGGTGCGCCGGCAATGATTCTTGGGCCTGGCCCGAATCGGCCGGGCCATGCCGGGAAATAGCGCCGGCGAGCCTTTACCCGAGGTGCGCCGGCAGTAGTCCTTCATCGCCGGCGCGTCTGAAATGTGGTGCGCCGGCAATCATTTCCACCGGCGCATGTCCAAGGTGGTGCGCCGGCACCACTTGCCTCCACCTATAGGCTTTTCCCTAGTAGTGTTGTGAGCTGCCTATCATGATCAAGATCATCTATTTGTAATCCTACATGTTGTGTTTGTTGGGATCCGATGAATATTGAATACTATGTCAAGTTTATTATCAATCTATCATATATGTTGTTTATGTTCTTGCATGCTCTCCGTTGCTAGTAGAGGCTATGGCCAAGTTGATACTTGTAACTCCAAGAGGGAGTATTTATGCTCGATAGTGGGTTCATGCCTCCATTGAATCTGGGGGAGTGACAGCAACATCTAAGGTTGTGGATGTGCTGTTGCCACTAGGGATAAAACACCGATGCTTTGTCTAAGGATATTTGTGTTGATTACATTACGCACCATACTTAATGCAATTGTCTGTTGTTTGCAACTTAATACTGGAAGGGGTTCGGATGATAACCCGAAGGTGGACTTTTTAGGCATAGATGCATGCTTGGATAGCGGTCTATGTACTTTGTCGTAATGCCCTGATTAAATCTCATAGTACTCATCATGATATATGTATATGCATTGTTATGCCTTCTTTATTTGTCAATTGCCCAACTGTAATTTGTTCACCCAACATCTGTTTATCTTATGGGAGAGACACCACTAGTGAACTGTGGACCCCGGTCCAATTCTTTACATCAGAAATATAATCTACTGCAATTGTTCTTTACCGTTCTTCGCAAACAACCATCATCATCCACACTATACATCTAATCCTTTGTTTACAGCAAGCCGGTGAGATTGACAACCTCACTGATACGTTGGGGCAAAGTACTTTGATTGTGTTGTGCGAGTTCCACGTTGGCGCTGGAATCCCCGGTGTTGCGCCGCACTACACTCCGCCACCAACAACCTTCACGTGTTCCTTGACTCCTACTGGTTCGATAACCTTGGTTTCTTACTGAGGGAAAACTTACTGCTGTGCGCATCACACCTTCCTCTTGGGGTTCCCAACGGACGTGTCGAGTACGCGCCATCAAGACTGTTTTCTGGCGCCGTTGCCGGGGACCTGAAGAAAAGTTACTCCACAAAGATTTCTAACTCCCACGTCAACTGCACGCCAGCACCTACCTCTCTGGGTTTTTTGGCGTACGAGTCACAAAGTTCTTTCGCCAAGCAAGCACTTTCTTGAACTTAGAAATAATTCGAAATTTTCACAAAAAAACCCGGTACAACCGGGGTTAGTTAAATTTTTCCGGATTGTTCGTTCCCACTCTCTCTTTTCGTAGTTCACGTGCTTAATTCCTACCGGTTTATCTTGCTTGCCATGAAGCCGGGTTGCGGACAGCAGCAGAGTCGAAGACTCCGGTAGGTTTAGCACGTTACTAAACTGGACAGAAAAAAATGTTCACCAAGCAACCGGTAAACTGAAAAAAATAAACATATTGCATGCAACTTCAGTAGGGGTAGTCCCTGAGACTCATTCGAGGTTCCGACATCTTTTGTTCATAGCAAATAAGGTACAAAAAGGAACTTCTTACACCACAACTTCATGAGTAGAAAGGACGCAATAGAGCTACGTTCCACGGACGCTTGGTCTCCTCTCCGGATCTGTCCGCCTTTCCTTTTTTCCATTCCTGTGCATCGATTAGGTAATAGGCATCATTGTGGAGAGCTTTGCTCACAATGAAAGGTCCCTCCCATGGGGGTGAAAGCTTGTGTCGGCCTTTCAGTGCGCTGCACTAGGCGTAACACCAGATCTCCTTCCCGGAATACCCTCGGGTTAACCTTTCGGCTATGATAGCGTATGAGGTTTTGCTGGTAAATGGTTGTTCTTGCCAATGCCAATTCTCTTGCTTCTTCTAGCAAGTCCACATCGTTTTCCCGGGCCTCTTTTACCTCTTGTTCGGTATAGAGCTGCACCCTTGGTGAGTCATGGAGAATGTCGGTTGGTATGACCGCTTCTGCTCCGTAAACCATAAAGAATAGAGTGTATCCGGTAGATCGGTTTGGAGTCGTTCTTATGCTCCACAGCACTGATGCTAGCTCATCGAGCCAACACCCCGGTGACTTTTCCACCGCCTCGATGAGTCTTGGTTTGATACCGGAAAGTACCAAGGCATTTGTTCTTTCAACTTGGCCATTGCCTTGTGGGTGTGCCACTGAGCACAAATCCAACCGGATATTGTTATCCTCACAAAATCTTTTGAACTCACCTTGAGAAAAGTTTGTTCCATTGTCAGTGATAATGCTATGCGGGTAGCCATACCGCAAGATAACATCTTTTAAGAACTTCACCGCTGTGCGCCCATCACATTTTGCAATAGGTTTCACTTCTAGCCACTTGGTGAATTTGTCCACCATAACCAAGATGTGGGTCATATTTCCCCTTGCAGTTTTGAATGTGCCAACCATGTCAAGGCACCAAACAACAAACGGCCAAGTTAGCGGTATGGTTTTCAAACCGGATGCTGGGGTATGATTTTGCTTGGCGTACCTCTGGCACCCGTTGCATTTTCTTACCAAATCCTCAGCATTTTCCAAAGCAGTGGGCCAATAGAACCCATGCCGGAACACTTTTGCTACCAAGTGCCCTTGACGAAGCGTGGTGCCCACATTCCCCTTGGTGAATCTCCGCAAGCATTTCTTTTCCTTCTTCCGGTTCCACACACCTTTGAAGGACACCGGTAACACTTCTCTTGTACACCTCGCCATTGATGATGGTGTATGCTTTGGACCTCCTCTGGATTCTTCTGGACTCATTTTCGTCAACCGGCAAGGTGTCGTTGATCAGGAATTCCTTAATAGGTTTAACCCAAGATGGTGCCTCTCGAATCAGGAACACCGGTACGTCTATCTCCATGCTATTCACCAGCATTGTTTCCTCCGGTATGGACGCAGCAGTCCCCGAGTTTACCGGAACAGTCCTCGAATTTGCCGGAACAGTCCCCGGGTTTCCTTCATTGATATCCATTGGTACAACATGTGATTCCGATACAAAAATGGACTCCGATTCCGGACTCGGTTTGATTGATGGTACTCTTAAGTGTGCCAAGGCTATTCCGGGAGGAATTTCTTGCCTGGATGAGCCTAGCTTGGACAAAGCATCTGCGGCTTCATTTTCCGCTCGTGGCACATGGTGAAACTCACAGCCTTCAAAGAAGCCGGCAATCTTTTGCATGTGAAACCGGTATGAAGCCATGTTGGCATCTTTTGCGTCCCAATCTCCGGAACATTGTTGCACCACAAGGTCTGAATCTCCGTAGCAAATGATCCGGTGTGCACCGATTTCTTTTGCGACCTTAAGTCCATGAATCAAAGCCTCGTACTCAGCGACATTGTTTGATGACCTGAAATGTACTTGCAAAACATACCGGAGATGATCTCCCTTAGGTGAGGTAAGTACCACACCGGCACCTAGACCCTCTTTAAGTTTGGATCCGTCAAAGTGCATCTTCCAGTATTCTATTCTTTGGTCTGGTGGCTTGTATTGCATTTCCGCCCAGTCAACCAGGAAATCAGCTAAGGCTTGCGATTTTATGGCATCTCTTCTTTCATACACCGGTACATATGGTGATATCTGGATTGCCCACTTTGCAATCCTACCGCTAGCATCTTTGTTGCACATGATATCGGAGATGGGTGCCTCACTCACCACTTTCATGGGGTGCTCCTCAAAGTAATGCTTAAGCTTTGTGGCGGCCATGAACACGCCATAAGTCATTTTCTAGAAATGCGGGTAGTTTTGTTTTGAGAGGGAGAGCACCTCGCTCAGGTAGTATACCGGCCTCTGCACGGTTTTTCCTTCCTCATCTCTTTCCACTACCACTACAACACTTACAACCCGGTTAGTTGATGCTATGTACAACAACATGGGCTCCCTTTCCAAAGGTGAAGCCAGTATTGGTGCAGTGGCTAGCATTGTTTTTAGCTCTTTAAACGCCGCGTCTGCCTGAGGGGTCCAGACGAATGTATCGGTTTTTTTCATGAGAGCATAGAGTGGCAGAGCCTTTTCTCCCAACCTACTTATGAACCGGCTAAGCGATGCCAAGCTTCCGGTAAACTTTTGCACGTCTTTGAGATCTCGCGGTATAGTCATTCTTTCGATTGCCCGGATTTTTACCGGATTAACCTCAATGCCCCGGCTTGATACGAGAAAGCCAAGCAGTTTGCCGGCGGGAACACCGAAGGTACATTTTGCCGGATTGAGTTTCATCCGGAATCTTCTTAAGTTATCAAATGTTTGCCGGAGATCGTCGATTAAGGTTTATTTTGCCTTAGTTTTTACCACGACATCGTCCACATAGACTTGCACATTTTTTCCGATTTGGTTAAACAAGCACTTTTGCATACAGCGCTGGTACGTTGCACCAGCGTTGCGCAAACCGAAAGGCATAGTGACATAGCAATAAGCCCCGTGCGGGGTAATGAACGCAGTTTTTATTTGATCCTCCTTTTTCAGGGGAATTTGGTGGAAATCGGAATAGGCATCCAAGAAAGACAACAACTCACACCCAGCAGTAGAATCAATCACTTGATCGATCCGGGGTAAAGGAAAATGATCTTTCGGGCAAGCTTTGTTCAGGTTGGTGTAGTCGATGCACATGCGCCACACCTTTGGAGCTTTTGCTTCGAGGTTCTCTTCTTTCTTCATTTCGACCAGCACCGGATTGGCTAGCCACTCAGTATGCAGCACTTCCACGATGAAACCGGCAACCAACAACTTTGTCACTTCTTCTCCAATGATTATCCTCCTATCCTCAGCAAACCGGCGTAAAGGTTGTCGCACCAGGTTCGCATCCTTCCGGACATTCAAAGAGTGCTCAGCCAGCTCCCTCGGAACACCTACCAAGTCATCAGTAGACCAGGCAAAGATATTCCGATTCTCACGGAGGAAGCTGACGAGCGCGCTTTACTATGCCTCACAGAGGCTGGCACCGATACGAAGGGTACGCTCAGGGTAGGCCGGATCCAGCACGATGTCCTTTGTTTCTTTTGTCGGCTTGAACGTCGGTGTGCCCAAGTTTGCACTCATTGCCGCTAAGCTCAACTGTGAGGACTGAGCCAGCGCAACCGTAGTTTGCATCCTCCTTTTTTCCTCTGCAATTACCAGTGACTCTGCCAGGTTTGATCCGGCGGAAGCAGTTTCCAGCGAAATCTTGTAGTTTCCCACCACAGTTAAGGGTCCACGAGGTGCCGGCATCTTCATCTTGAGATAGGCCGTGTGAGTCGAGGCCATGAAAGCTGCCAAAGCCGGTCTCCCCAGCAATGCATGGTAAGGACTATCTAGGTCCACCACCTCGAACTCAATGTTTTCAACCCGGCAATTGTCACGTCCTCCAAACGACACATCCACCCGGACTTTTCCCACTGGTGCGCCGGACAAGCCCGGAACGATTCCGTGGAAAGTTGTACGAGTTAGCTGAAGCATGTTTTCTGTTATGCCCAGCGTATGCATGGTGTGCCGGTACATGATGTTTATGCTGCTTCCATTGTCTATCAGCACTTTGCTGAACTTGACTCGAGTCGTTGGCCCCTGCATGATTGGGTCCAGCACAAGAGCATAACCACCCGGATAAGGCATTACCTTGGGGTGATCCTTGAACGACCAGAAGAACTCTTGATCTGACCACAACATGTATTTTTGTATTGCCGGCATCACATCGTTCACTTCCATGGAACGGCGATTTAGGCTTTGCCTGTCTGTTGGCTCAGTAACGAACACAACATAGCACACGTCCGGATCCTTGTAAATGTTCCGACCCAAAGGTGCCGGTGGAGGTGATTGGCCATTGCCTTCTCCCACCTGATGGACTAGCTGGTACAGCTTCCTGTTCGGCTGAGGCTGCACCGGTAGAGCATTTGCTCCGGTAAGCGGTGGTGGTGGTGGTAATTGATGCTGATGCAGCATATCTTGAGATGGTGGTAGCATTGTGGAGCACCCTTGTGCCTGCGCATCTTTACTCGCTCCCTTGAGCATCAAGTACTTGGTCCAAGAACAGTCCTTCGTCAGATGATTCGACGGGTGAGCCGGATTCGGAGTGTGCCATCGGCAAGGTTGATCCATCGCAGCTTCCATGGTATATTTCACAGGTTCCTGCCAATTCTTTTTCTGGCCCCAGGGTTTCTTTTCGACCCATTGTTTCTTAGGACCCGCCCATGGCTGTGATCCGGTTTTCTGCCTCTTGCTGCCGCTGACATCAGAGTTATCTTGTACAGCAACAACTTGCTGCGAACCGTACCTTCGATCCGGGAATTCTTCCCTTCTTTTGTTGTGCCGGTTATCCCGGTTTTGCTCTTGGCGCTGCTGAGGCGGGTTTGATTGTTCCGGCTCAGCTTGTACTGCCGGTTGCATTGGGTCTCCCAATGCGTAGCTATCTGCCACACGTATCATCTCTGCCAGAGTTACCGACATGTTCCGCTACAGCTTTTGCCACAATGGCGAACCTCTGCGGCATCCATTGCAAAACCAAGCAATGGCTTGAACCTCTATCAGCCCTTCGCAGGAGTTTCTCGTGGAGTTCCACCGGCTCAGGTAATCCCGGTCTGTTTCATGTGGGCGCTGCACGCACAAGGCGAGCTGCTGCGGCCTGTTGGGCCTCCGGTATGTGCTGCTGAAATTACTCACAAAAGCTTCCTCAAAGTCCAACCAACTGTTTATGCTTCCTGTCGGCAAGTTGTTCAGCCAGATTCGTGCCGGTCCCACCAGGAATGATGGTACAATTCTCACGGCCCAACGCCGGTTTCCTCCTCCAGTTACGGTTCCTCCGCCACCAGCGACGTATACCGCGGTCACGTAATCCGCGAGCCAATCTTCCGGCTTAGTGGTACCATCATATGTTTGTGTGTCACAGGGCAACTGGAAGTTGCGAACTGGTGGTTCCTCTTTCATGATCCTTGGACCAAAGCATTTTGGACCCGGAGGACCTTCTGCCTCGATCATTTCTGACAAATACACTCTATCCAGACGGTGCCTCGCATCCCGTTCTGGCAGGTGTCTTTCTCCCACGCGTTCTCCCAATGGGTTCCGGTGTGCCGTGAGTCTTGACGAATCAGCTTCATCGTAATGTTCTGGTACCGCGGCCCTTGCCTGCCGGTACCTTGGGGGAAGTGTTTTGCTCCTCTTCATACGCTGCCCTTGCAGCTCGATAATTTTGCCCGGTTTCGTATCTACCGACATGATTGTTTCCGGCATAGCCTCCTTTGGTGTAGCCTCGCTCTGCCCATTGGCTTTTCCTACCGGCATCGTGTTGCCCGGCTTGTTGTTTTCCAGGAAGGATCGGATCATACATAGTCATCTGCTGCGCATTCATCTCTTTTTCTTTTCTTCTGTCCGGATGGGGGGACGATGCCTGCCCATGGGACTTGCTACCGGCATTCTTTGTTGAACGCGCGGATTTCGAAGCCGCAGCCTTGTTCAGCTTAGCAAGCTGCTCAGCATTCTGCTGCTCGATGGTTTCCAGCAACTCTCTAACGCGCTCTTGCTGTTTTGCCAAAGCCTCTCCGGAAAGCGACTCACACAGCTCTCACTACTAGGATTTTGCTTACCGCCGGCGCATAGATTTTGCTACTGCCGGCACGTTCCTATTCGCCGGCGATCAGCTCGCCGGTGGTAACAGGTTATCCCTGGCGCTTTCGTGTTCGCCGGCGGTAATGGGACATTACCCCTGGCGCTTTGCCATACTCGCCGGCGGTAATTTGTTACCACCGGCACCTTCCTACTCGCCGGTGGTATTTTAAGTTACCCCCAGCACACATGCGAAGGTGCCAGCGGTATGTTGAATAGGATTTTTAAAAAAAAGGCACGGAAATAAAATTCAGTGCTATTTGTAGCCAAAATCATAGAATGTTTATCTATCTCAGTAGTAAATTGAGGTAATGCTGCTCAGCTAATAGTTTATGGAAAATGTTCCAGGTTTACAGAATATGATCTAGTTCAGCTCATAGTTCCAGAAAATTGTTCCAAATAACCAGTACATTATTTTTAAGAGTAATATGAAAGATGCCATTACACATTCATCTAGTTCAGATAACAAGTGCAAATGGATTGCCTCTTAAGATAACCAACACGCAGCTACCTATCTTCTTGGTGCATTTTGAGTGACAACCACTTCTTCCTCTTCTCCACTATGAACTGGTACAAATGGATTCATCAGGAATTGCAGTTATTTGCTGCTCATCGTCTCCAGACAACATGTAATGAGCGGACCATATTCCTGTGTTATAAGATGCTCTTCTTGTTGCTCTCCCTCTACCCCTGATTATATCTGAGTCAAAAAATAGGACAGTCATCTGAGTTTTATGCATGCCATTGCTTCCAAAGATCAATAGTACAGTGGTATGTTGATGAGAAAGAATTGGTACCTATTATTTTGGGACTGAACAACAAGACACTAGCTACAAACCTGACGGAATCAAATGTGTGATAACTATAGAGAGAATTCCTTATTTGGTCCTGTCTGAAGTTTGCCTTCCTTTTTTGGTCCTGGCAAAAATTTTCTTCCTTTCATGACCCATAAAGTTTGGTTGGTTCCTTATTTGGCCCTCTAGTACAATTTAAGCATTAAGATGACCATTTTGCCCCTGCAACAATATGTGACAAAATTGCACTAAAAAAGCTGTGATATACTAGTTGGTTTGTTAAAAAAAAAAACAACCCCACTGTGGCTGGCACCAGCGCACCATTTTGCCCCTGCTGCAATTTATTCCGGAAAATCTCAAATTTATTCTAGAAATTACTCCAATTTTTTTGTATTTCCACAACTCCAAAAAATTTGATATTAAATAGGCACAAACATACAGACAATCCGCAGGCACGCCAGAAATTTCAGCCTAAAGTACATTGTATTTTGGAAGATAAAAAAAAGACAATTTCTGACAGACTATACGTACACTATACGCCTATATAATGTCAGATTTTTGTTTTTTTCACAGCCTAAAATAAAACGTGTTTGTGCCCGAAACATTACACGTACATCCCAATCATATACATGTATTTCTGGAATAAATTTTAGATTTTTATGAAACTCAAAAATTTGCTAGCATATTACAGCAGGGGCAAAATGGTCATCTTAGTGCTTAAATTGTACTAGAGGGCCAAATAAGGAACCAACCAAACTTTGTGGGTCATGAAAGGAAGAAAAAATTTACCAGGAGCAAAAAAAGAAGGCAAATTTCAGCCAAGGCCAAATAAGGAATTCTCTCATAACTATACGCCAGATTCCGCATCCTATAGTTAAGTCAGGAGCTCACTGGTAGTGTGGAACAAGATATGCAGAATACCTCGTTGCTGGATGACGCTGTTGTTATCCCCTAAATCGTGCAGCCGCCCCACGATGTCATACGATACCTTCAGTTTCAGCTCCAGCGGCAAGCTCCTTCCGCCTTTTCTCCACCCGTGAGGCGAAAACCTTCCGCAGCTTCTTCACCTAAATAGCTGGAGGATTAGATCGCAAGTCATAAGAACTAGCACAATTGAATTTGGCAATGAGATGCTAGATTGGTACCGCCTGCACAAGCTCGACGGGCTCCGCTTCGCGGCAAATCCGGATCGACTCCTCCACCCTCCTAATCTGCTCCTCCGTGTACCGCACGTCCTCGAGCCGCTCGGGCGCTGGGACGAAAAAGGGGATGAGAGAGCGGAGCACGAGCAGCGCCCGATGCAGACGCCACGGTGACGCGCCGGTACGGGAACCACCCCGCCGTCGTGCGGCCGCCACCATCCCTACCGCCGCCGACGCTGCGTTGCGCTCCACGGCTGGCCCCCGATTCGTGAGCTCCTTGGCTCCTCGATCTCGAAGGAGCACCACGCCGGCGGATCTCGGGAGGAGGATAAGGAGAGGAATGAGTGGTGAGGGAAGGAGTCGAGTGGCAAGGGATAAGGTGCCTTGCTGGGTCTAGTGCGATATACCCCCAGCGAACAAGGCTTAAATTCGCCAGGCATAATGGACGGACCATCCACGGGCTCGTGGCCCACGCCAGCCCATTTTACCACCGGCGCACGAAAATCGGTTTCGCCGGCGGTAGTAAACTTACCCCCGGCATTTTCGAGACAAACTCGCCGGCGGTAACGGGAGGTCCATCCAGATGCTCTCGGCCCACCTTATCCCCGGCGGTTGCAATGTTGATTCGCCGGCGGTAAGTGCCCTATCCCAGGCGATCTCAAACCAACTCGCCAGCGGTAACGCGAGGAGGGCCTAAAAATTCTTACCGCCGGCCACTTCAAACCGGACTCGCCAGCGGTAAGGAGTGCGGCTATAAGCCTTTTCCTAGTAGTGTCTACTGCAGCCTTAGCAGCTTTGATGGTTTTATCCGGGCTACTGTACTTAGGTTTCTCAACGATGCTCACAGATGCAGAGGTACTTTTGCCGGCAAGAATTTCCTTACGCAAATCCTGATCTAGATTGCGAGCCTTAAGCCAGTTTTCCGGCATCCTAGCAGCATGAGCGCTAACTGAAGCAAAGCCATGGGCAGCGTTATACTCACGTAGGGTTAGGTTCAGCTGGCGCTGCGCCCGGACGATGTCGGCGCCGTTCGCGAGCAGCTTCTGGTGTTGCGCCTCCAGCTCCGCCTGAGCCGCTGCCGGGTCGATGTTCTGCGCGATGGGCGTCGCCAGCACGCTCATCGCCGCCTGAAGCGGTGTCTCCGGTGGTGCGGAGGATGCTCCCGCAGCGCCTGTGTCGCGCTCCAGCGGTGGCTTGGACGGACGGGTCGATGCCGCATGGCCAGCACCTTCATCCACAGCTTCCTTGCCTGCGCCGACCGCGCCAGCCATCATCACCTCCACGCTGCCGGCAGTGCGGCCAGCACATAGCCACCTTGGCGGATCCGGCCCTACCAGCACCGGCGAGAGGCGCTGGCGCACAGGGACAGTGCCGAAGTAGACGCGGTGGCTGCCGAACTCGATGACGCGGCCGTTCTTGGGGAAGATGCCGCCGTTGGCGAAGCAGCCCGCGTTGTCGTTGATGAAGTCCATGGAGTAGATGCGCTGCACGAGCGTAGACACCGTCCGCTCGCCGGCGACGTCAAGGATGCCCGCCCGAATGTGAACTCCAGCAAGCGCCACTTCATGCCCCACGGTGGGCGCCAACTGTTTTCCGGCAAGGACCAAGGCGCGGTTCTATCTCCGGCGTGATGTCCTCCATAAACACTACCATGACACTTACTCAATATCTCTTGTTGTTCATATTCGGGAACACATCTTTGCAGAATACCATCCACTTCTTCTTTATATAAGTGTGGGTCATCCCAAAAATAATGCCTCAAGTCATAAAAAAATTCCTCCGTTGCTGAGCTGAAAAGGTTGGAGGCAAGTACTTGGAAACAATAAAGTTAGCATAATCAGCATACCAAGGACTATCTCGCGAGCTCACCTTAATTACAGCCAATTTTTCATTTGGAAAACTATCATTAACAGGAATAAGATCATAAGCAATATTTTCCAATCTAGACAAATTATCAGCAACATGATTATCAACACCTTTCCTATCTATAATATGTAAATCAAATTCTTGCAAAAGAAGCACCCATCTAATAAGCCTTGGCTTAGCATCTTTCTTTTCCATAAGGTATCTAATTGCGAGCATGATCGAGTATGAATCGTAACTTTTGAATCAACAATATAGGATCTAAACTTGTCACAAGCAAAGACTACAGCTAATAATTCTTTTTCGGTTGTAGCATAATTTCTTTGAGTCTGCATCAAGAATTTTGCTAGCATAATGAATAACATTCAATTTTTTATCTACTCGTTGTCCAAGAACAGCGCCTACAGTAAAATCACTAGCATCACACATAATTTCAAAAGGTAAGATCCAATCAGGAGGTTCAACTACAGGAGCAGTTGTTAAGGCTTTCTTTAGAGTTTCAAAAGCTTCCTTACAATCATCATCAAAAACAAAAGGTACATCTTTTTGAAGAAGATTAGTAAGAGGCTTTGAAATCTTGGAGAAATCTTTAATAAATCTCCTATAAAACCCAGCATGACCAAGAACACTACGAATACCTTTAACATCCCTAGGATAGGGCATCTTCTCAATTGCTTCAACTTTAGCTCTATCAACTTCAATACCTCTCTCGAAATTTTATGTCCCAATACAATTCCTTCATTAACCATAAAGTGGCATTTCTCCCAATTAAGAACAAGGTTAGTTTCTTCACATCTCTGCAATACTTTATCAAGGTTTCGCAAGCAATTATCAAAAGAATTCCCATAGACAGAAAAATCATCCATCAATACCTCTACAATATTCTCACAAAAGCCATGAAAAATAGCAGACATGCATCTTTGAAACGTAGCAGGAGCATTACATAAACCAAAAGGCATACATCTATAAGCATAAGTTCCATAGGGACAAATGAAAGTGGTTTTCTCTTGATCTTTAGTCACTACAAGAAAAGTTCTGATAGACAACGTCTCAAAATCGTCCGCTAAGGGGTATTTTTCGTCGCCTATGGGCCTAACCCGACGATATGGGTTCTGTTGTGGAAACTGCGTCAGGCAAAGTCCAACGACGTTTTTTCGGTCCGTCGCGCTTGGGCGCCCTTTCGCCACGGAAAATCGGACCGTTGCGCAAGTGTTTCCGGGAGCCCGTTGACTGCTGACGTCATGCAAACCGACACGTGGCAGACGCCGTTAACTGGCAGTTAACGGCGTTAACCGGCTGAAACCCCGTGGTAGATGGTAGGCCCACACGAGGCCTGCCACGTCTTAAGCGGGCCGGGCCAGCCGACATAGTTTGACCGGTCAACTATATAGCTGGGCTGGTCCATTAGTTACGTGGGCCGGGCCTAACCTCTAAGGTTGACTGGTCAAAACTTAAATGGGCCAGCCCATTTAACATGTGGGGTCCACCTTACAGCTACTGGGCCGGCCCAAGAAGCAAGTGGGCCGGGCCGAAACACAGGTGGGTCCCACTTTCCTGTTAAAGGGCCGGCCCATTTAGTGTGTGGGGTCCACCATATAGCAAGTGGGCCGGCCAAAAACACAGGTGGGTCCCACTTTCCGGCTAAAGGGTCGGCCCATTTAGTATGTGGGGTCCACCATATAGCAAGTGGGCCGGCCCAACAAGATAGTGGGCCGGCCAAAAACACGAGTGGGTCCCACTTTCCCGTTAAAGGGCCGGCCCATTTGGTGTGTGGGGTCCACCATATAGCAAGTGGGCCGGCCCAACAAGATAGTGGGCCGGGCCAAAAGCGCAGGTGGGTCCCACCTTCCTGTTAAAAGGCCGGCCCATTTAGTATGTGGGGTCCACCATATAGCAAGTGGGCCGGCCCAACAAGATAGTGGGTCGGGCCAAAAACACAGGTGGGTCCCACTTTCCAGTTAAAAGGCCGGCCCATTTAGTATGTGGGGTCCACCATATAGCAAGTGGGCCGGCCCAACAAGATAGTGGGCCGGGCCAAAAACACATGTGGGTCCCACCTTCCTGTTAAAGGGCCGGCCCATTTACCATGTGGGACCACCATATAGCAACTGGGCTGGCCCAACAAGATAGTGGGCCGGCCCAATAAGCATGTGGATCCCACTATCGTGTAACCGGGCCGGCCTACTAAAGAAGTGGGCCGGCCCAAAATGAAAGTGGGTCCTACACTACTGTAAGTGGGCCGGCCCAATCTGTTATAGTGCCCTACTTGTTTGACTAGTCAACTTGCATTAAATTTCATGAGCCTAAAATCTGATATCAATGATACACACAATTACATACACAAATAAAACAAGTAGGAAAATTACAAGGCAATTCATGTGCCCAAATAAAAAAATTACATAGAATCATTGAGGACTTCTATTAGCATCATCAATAACACGTTGACATTTGGCAATCGCCTTGATTGAATCTTGTGTACTCTTTGTCAACATATCGCCTACGGATCTTAAAGCAAGCAATACCATGTCTTTTATAAAGTACAACCTTGAGATATTTATTGTTTAATGAAAGCAATGGTCTAAGTTGACGGCTATGAGAAGATGCATCGAAGAAATATCGAAGTTTTTGTGGGCCTCACTTCTAATGAAGATTGCTTCATCACAACCGCATTCCGATAATAATGCAAAAAGAGTTAAACGATGAACTATGCAAACATTTATTATGCAATGTAGATATAAGATAATAACAAGTTGCATAAATAAGACAATGTATGGAACTTGTACTAAGCACAAACTTACATCATAATGTTGCACAGGGTCGCTACGGATCCTTTTTGGCGACTATCTTCTAATGATGACTCGCTTCATTAAAACCGCATTCGGTAACATTGCAAACATAGTTACAACAATTAACTATTCAAACATGTATTACGCAATGTAGAGATCGGATAACAACGATGTAGCAGAAATAAGCACAAGATAAGATAAGATGCATGTACTAAGCACATACTCGGCTCGCTGCAGGTCCTTCTCTTGCGTGCACTAGTCGTGGTCAACATGCCTGTCATTTTAGGTTCAGCCATCAAGTGAAATGCTAATCCTCCTGCTCCATTGTCCTTAATCCGTGTTTAGATATCACATTTAAGACCAAGTCAACTGGTTTCAAATAACAAAAAACTTGAGCTGCCAAATGAATAAGCCAATATTTACCGGATATCGATTAAAACCAACTAGATGTTGCTTTGCATGAGATACGAATTTCGGACATTTAGATTTAGAGTAGGGTAATGCCAAGGTTTTCCACATAAAGTAAACCGGCATTAAGAATGACCAAATGTCGAGTTCAAATCACCTTCGCAGTTTCTCCAAGACAAGCATATCAAATAGGCAGAAACATAGTAAAGCATGAATGGCATTGCTATGGCAGGATTCCAAGTGTTAATCTCTTGCATAAGGAACAATGCATATAGGTTATAGATAATAACGGAAGTAAACTGCCAAAATTACCAACCAAGAACTCAGATTCCAACCTTCCCTAGCGTCCCCGCTGTTAATGTTGGATGTTCTAATAAGTGGTTCGCATGATCAATCCCTAGGAAAAATAACATTGACAAGTCGGTCTACGATAATACAAAGACCGGACATGCACGCAGCAATAACTATATAAGCTAAAGACGAGGTATAATAGAAAGCAGATTGGAAATGCACATAGCATGATTATAAAAGCAAGTGTGAGAATAGCGGTACACGAGAAAACAGCTAGCGGCTAGCGGTGAGCTAATGACGTGGTATAAGAACAAGCAGATTGGAAATGCCCATAGCATGACTATAAAAGCAGTGCGACAATAGCATGCAGTACAAAAACAGTTGGCAGCAAATGAATGGGTATAAGGCTATAAATATGTGGATGCATGATACGCCTCCGACGTATCGATAATTTCTTATGTTCCATGCCACATTATTGATGTTATCTACATGTTTTATGCACACTTTATGTCATATTCGTGCATTTTCTGGAACTAACCTATTAACAAGATGCCGAAGTGCCGCTTCTGTTTTCTGCTGTTTTTGGTTTCAGAAATCCTAGTAAGGAAATATTCTCGGAATTGGACGAAATCAAAGCCCGAGGGCCTATTTTTCCACGAAGCTTCCGAAGTCCGAAGGAGAGACGAAGAGGGGCCACGGGGGGCCAAACCCTAGGGCGGCGCGGCCCCCCCTTGGCCGCGCGGCCCTATGGTGTGGGGCCCCCGTGCCGCCTCTTGACCTGCCCTTCCGCCTATAAAAAGTCTCCGTGACGAAACCCCCGGTACCGAGAACCACGATACGGAAAACCTTCCGGAGACGCCGTCGCCGCCGATCCCATCTCGGGGGATCCGAGAGATCGCCTCCGGCACCTCGCCGGAGAGGGGAATCATCTCCCGGAGGACTCTACGCCGCCATGGTCGCCTCCGGTGTGATGTGTGAGTAGTCTACCCCTGGACTATGGGTCCATAGCAGTAGCTAGATGGTTGTCTTCTCCCCATTGTGCTATCATTGTCGGATCTTGTGAGCTGCCTAACATGATCAAGATCATCTATATCGTAATTCTATATGTTGCGTTTGTTGGGATCCGATGAATAGAGAATACTTGTTATGTTGATTATCAAGACTTTGTCTATGTGTTGTTTATGATCTTGCATGCTTTCCGTTATTAGTAGATGCTTTGGCCAAGTTGATGCTAGTAACTCCAAGAGGGAGTATTTATGCTCGATAGTGGGTTCATGCCTGCTGTGAATCTGGAGGAGTGACAAGAACCACTAAGGTTATGGATGTGTTGTTGCCACTAGGGATAAAACATTAGTGCTATGTTCAAGGATGTAGTCACTAGTTACATTACGCGCAATACTTAATGCAATTGTCTGTTGTTAGCAACTTAATACTGGGAAGGGGTTCGGATGATAACCTCGAAGGTGGACTTTTTAGGCATAGATGCGGTTGGATGGCGGTCTATGTACTTTGTCGTAATGCCCAATTAAATCTCACTATACTCATCATAATATGTATGTGCATGGTCATGCTCTCTTTATTTGTCAATTGCCCAACTGTAATTTGTTCACCCAACATGCTGCTTGTCTTATGGGAGAGACACCTCTAGTGAACTGTGGACCCCGGTCCAATTCTCTTTACTGAAATACAATCTACTGCAATACTTGTTTCTACTGTTTTCTGCAAACAATCATCTTCCACACAATACGGTTAATCCTTTGTTACAGCAAGCCGGTGAGATTGACAACCTCACTGTTTCGTTGGGGCAAAGTACTTTGGTTGTGTTGTGCAGGTTCCACGTTGGCGCCGGAATCCTTGGTGTTGCGCCGCACTACATCTCGCCGCCATCAACCTTCAACGTGCTTCTTGGCTCCTCCTGGTTCGATAAACCTTGGTTTCTTTCTGAGGGAAAACTTGCTGCTGTGCGCATCATACCTTCCTCTTGGGGTTGCCCAACGAACGTGTGAAATACACGCCATCAAGCTCTTTTCCGGCGCCGTTGCCGGGGAGATCAAGACACGCTGCAAGGGGAGTCTCCACTTCTCAATCTCTTTACTTTGTTTTTGTCTTGCTTTAGTTTTATTTACTACTTTGTTTGCTGCACTAAATCAAAATACAAAAAAATTAGTTGCTAGTTTTACTTTATTTGCTATCTTGTTCTGCTATATCAAAAACACAAAAAAATTAGTTTACTTGCATTTACTTTATCTAGTTTGCTTTATTTACTATTGCTAAAATGGCCAACGCTGAAAATACTAAGTTGTGTGACTTCACAACCACAAATAATAATGATTTCTTATGCACACCTATTGCTCCACCTGCTACTACAGCAGAATTCTTTGAAATTAAACCCGCTTTACTGAATCTTGTTATGAAAGATCAATTTTCTGGAATTAGTTCGATGATGCTGCTGCCCATCTTAATAATTTTGTTGAAATATGTGAAATGCAAAAATATAAAGATGTAGATGGTGATATTATTAAACTAAAATTGTTCCCTTTCTCATTAAGAGGAAGAGCTAAAGATTGGTTGCTATCTCTCGCCTAAGAATAGTATTGATTCATGGACTAAATGCAAGGATGCTTTTATTGGTAGATATTATCCCCCTGCTAAAATTATATCTTTGAGGAGTAGCATAATGAATTTTAAACAATTAGATACTGAACATGTTGCTCAAGCTTGGGAAAGAATGAAATCTCTGGTTAAAAATTGCCCAACCCATGGATCGACTACTTGGATGATCATCCAAACCTTCTATGCAGGACTAAATTTTTCTTCACGGAATTTATTGGATTCAGCTGCTGGAGGTACCTTTATGTCCATCACTCTTGGTGAAGCAACAAGGCTTCTTGATAATATGATGATCAACTACTCTGAATGGCACACGGAAAGAGCTCCACAAGGTAAGAAGGTAAATTCTGTTGAGGAATCCTCTTCCTTGAATGATAAGGTTGATGCTATTATGTCTATGCTTGTGAATGATAGGACTAATATTGATCCTAATAATGTTCCATTAGCTTCATTGGTTGCACAAGAAGAACATGTTGATGTAAACTTCATTAAAAATAATAATTTCAACAACAATGCTTACCGGAACAATTCTAGTAACAACTATAGGCCATATCCTTATAATAATGGCAACGGCTATGGTAATTCTTATGGAAATTCTTACAAAAATAATAGGAATTCACCCCCTGGACTTGAAGCCATGCTTAAAGAATTTATTAGTACACAAACTGCTTTTAACAAATCTATTGAAGAAAAGCTTGGAAAAATTGATATACTTGCTTCTAAAGTTGATAGTCTTGCCTCTGATGTTGATCTTTTGAAATCAAAAGTTTTGCCTAATGAGAATTATCATAATAAAATTGTTACTACAGCAAATGCCATTCAAGTTAGAATTAATGAGAATATAAGATTAATGGCTGAACCTGCGTGCTAGGTGGGATAGAGAAGAAAATGAAAAACTAGCTAAAGAGAAGAATATAGCTAAAGTTTGGACTATTACCACCACTAGTAATGCTAATGCTACACATGTTGCTGCACCTCCTACTCATACTAATAAAAGAATTGGTGTTAGCAATGTTTCCACTTCTAATGCAAAGCGCGAAAAACTGCCTGAAACTGCTAAAACTGCTTGAAACTTCCTGTGATAAAGCTGCTGAAATTTTTTCCAACATTGGGGATGATGATCCCATTGCTTTAGATTATAATGGTTTGAATTTTGATGATTGCCACATCTCTGAAGTTATAAAGTTCTTGCAAAAACTTGCTAAAAGTCCTAATGCTAGTGCTATAAATTTGGCTTTCACGCATCATATTACAAATGCTCTCATAAAAGCTAGAGAAGAGAAACTAGAGCGTGAAGCCTCTATTCCTAAAAAGCTAGAAGATGGTTGGGAGCCCATCATTAAGATGAAGGTTAAAGATTTTGATTGCAATGCTTTATGTGATCTTGGTGCAAGTATTTATGTTATGCCTAAGAAAATTTATAATATGCTTGACTTGCCACCGCTGAAAAATTGTTATTTGGATGTTAATCTTGCTGATCATTCTATAAAGAAACCTTTGGGTAAAGTTGATAATGTTCGCATTACCGTTAACAATAATCTTGTTCCCGTTGATTTTGTTGTCTTGGATATTGAATGCAATGCATCTTGTCCAATTATATTGGGAAGACCTTTTCTTCGAACTCGTTGGTGCTATTATTGATATGAGGGAAGGTAATATAAAATATCAATTTCCTCTCAAGAAAGGTATGGAACACTTCCCTAGAAAGAGAATAAAGGTACCTTATGATTCTATTATTAGAACAAATTATGATGTTGATGCTTCATCTCTTGATGTTACTTGATACACACTTTACGCGCCTAGCTGAAAGGCGTTAAAGAAAGCGCTTATGGGAGACAACCCATGTTTTTACCTACAGTACTTTGTTTTTATTTTGTGTCTTGGAAGTTGTTTACTACTGTAGCAACCTCTCCTTATCTTAGTTTTGAGTTTTGTTGTGCCAAGTTAAGCCGTTGATAGAAAAGTAAGTACTAGATTTGGATTACTGCGCAGTTCCAGATTTCTTTGCTGTCACGAATCTGGGTCTATCTCCCTGTAGGTAGCTCAGAAAATTACGCCAATTTACGAGCATGATCCTCAGTTATGTACGCAACTTTCATTCAATTTGAGCATTTTCGTTTGAGCAAGTCTGGTGCCATTTTAAAATTCGTCAATACGAACTGTTCTGTTTTGACAGATTCTGCCTTTTATTTCGCATTGCCTCTTTCGCTATGTTGGATGAATTTCTTTGATCCACTAATGTCCAGTAGCATTATGCAATGTCCAGAAGTGTTAAGAATGATTGTGTCACCTCTGAATATGTCAATTTATATTGTGCACTAACCCTCTAATGAGTTGTTTCGAGTTTGGTGTGGAGGAAGTTTTCAAGGATCAAGAGAGGAGTATGATGCAACATGATTAAGGAGAGTGAAAGCTCTAAGCTTGGGGATGCACCCGGTGGTTCACCCCTGCATATATCAAGAAGACTCAAGCGTCTAAGCTTGGGGATGCCCAAGGCATCCCCTTCTTCATCAACAAATTATCAGGTTCCTCCCCTGAAACTATATTTTTATTCGGCCACATCTTATGTGCTTTTTCTTGGAGCGTCGGTTTGTTTTTGTTTTTTGTTTTGTTTGAATAAAATGGATCCTAGCATTCACTTTATGGGAGAGATACACACTCCGCTGTAGCATATGGACAAATATGTCCTTGGTTTCTACTCATAGTATTCATGGCGAAGTTTCTCCTTCGTTAAATTGTTATATGGTTGGAATTGGAAAATGATACATGTAGTAATTGCTATAAATGTCTTGGGTAATGTGATACTTGGCAATTGTTGTGCTCATGTTTAAGCTCTTGCATCATATGCTTTGCACCCATTAATGAAGAAATACATAGAGCATGCTAAAATTTGGTTTGCATATTTGGTTTCTCTAAGGTCTAGATAATTTCTAGTATTGAGTTTGAACAACAAGGAAGACGGTGTAGAGTCTTATAATGTTTTCAATATGTCTTTTATGTGAGTTTTGCTGCACCGGTTCATCCTTGTGTTTGTTTCAAATAAGCCTTGCTAGCCTAAACCTTGTATCGAGAGGGAATACTTCTCATGCATCCAAAATACTTGAGCCAACCACTATGCCATTTGTGTCCACCATACCTACCTATACTACATGGTATTTTCCCGCCATTCCAAAGTAAATTGCTTGAGTGCTACCTTTAAAATTCCATCATTCACCTTTGCAATATATAGCTCATGGGACAAATAGCTTAAAAACTATTGTGGTATTGAATATGTAATTATGCACTTTATCTCTTATTAAGTTGCTTGTTGTGCGATAACCATGTTTACTGGGGAACGCCATCAACTCATTGTTGAATATCATGTGAGTTGCTATGCATGTTTGTCTTGTCTGAAGTAAGGGCGGTTTTCACATCAAATGGTTTGAGTATGCATATTGTTAGAGAAGAACATTGGGCCGCTAACTAAAGCCATGAATCATGGTGGAAGTTTCAGTTTGGACATAAAACCTCAATCTCTTATGAGAATATTAACTGTTGTTGAATGCTTAAGCATTAAAAGAGGAGTCCATTATCACGTTGTCTATGTTGTCCCGGTATGGGTGTCTAAGTTGAAGAATGATCAAAAGCGAGAAATCCAATGCGAACTTTCTCCTTAGACCCTTGTACAGGCGGCATAGAGGTACCCCTTTGTGACACTTGGTTGAAACATATGTTATGCAATGATGATCTGTGTTAATCCAAGCTAATTAGGACAAGGTGCGGGCACTATTGGTACACTATGCATGAGGCTTGCAACTTATAAGATATAATTTACATGATGCATATGCTTTATTACTACCGTTGACAAAATTGTTTCATGTTTTCAAAATCAAAGCTCTAGCACAAATATAGCAATCGATGCTTTTCCTCTATGAGGACCATTCTTTTACTTTCAATGTTGAGTCGGTTCACCTATTTCTATCCACCTCAAGAAGCAAACACTTGTGTGAACTGTGCATTGATTCCTACATACTTGCTTATTGCACTTATTATATTACTCTATGTTGACAATATCCATGAGATATACATGTTACAAGTTGAAAGCAACCGCTGAAACTTAATCTTCTTTTGTGTTGCTTCAATACCTTTACTTTGAATTATTGCTTTATGAGTTAACTCTTATGCAAGACTTATTGATGCTTGTCTTGAAGTGCTATTCATGAAAAGTCTTTGCTATATGATTCACTTGTTTACTCATGTCATACATATTGTTTTGATCGCTGCATCCACTACATATGCTTTACAAATAGTATGATCAAGATTATGATGGCATGTCACTCCAGAAATTATCTGTGTTATCGTTTTACCTGCTCGGGACGAGCAGAACTAAGCTTGGGGATGCTGATACGCCTCCGACGTATCGATAATTTCTTATGTTCCATGCCACATTATTGATGTTATCTACATGTTTTATGCACACTTTATGTCATATTCGTGCATTTTCTGGAACTAACCTATTAACAAGATGCCGAAGTGCCGATTCTTGTTTTACTGCTGTTTTTGGTTTCAGAAATCCTAGTAAGGAAATATTCTCGGAATTGGACGAAATCAAAGCCCGGAGGCCTATTTTTCCACGAAGCTTCCGGAAGTCCGAAGGAGAGACGAAGAGGGGCCACGGGGAGCCAAACCCTAGGGCGGCGCGGCCCCCCCTTGGCCGCGCGGCCCTATGGTGTGGGGCCCCCGTGCCGCCTCTTGACCTGCCCTTCCGCCTATAAAAGTCTCCGTGACGAAACCCCCGATGCGAGAACCACGATACGGAAAACCTTCCGCGAGACGCCGTCGCCGCCGATCCCATCTCGGGGGATCCGAGGAGATCGCCTCCGGCACCCTGCCGGGAGAGGGGAATCATCTCCCGGAGGACTCTACGCCGCCATGGTCGCCTCCGGTGTGATGTGTGAGTAGTCTACCCCTGGACTATGGGTCCATAGCAGTAGCTAGATGGTTGTCTTCTCCCCATTGTGCTATCATTGTCGGATCTTGTGAGCTGCCTAACATGATCAAGATCATCTATATGTAATTCTATATGTTGCGTTTGTTGGGATCCGATGAATAGAGAATACTTGTTATGTTGATTATCAAGACTTTGTCTATGTGTTGTTTATGATCTTGCATGCTTTCCGTTATTAGTAGATGCTTTGGCCAAGTTGATGCTAGTAACTCCAAGAGGAGTATTTATGCTCGATAGTGGGTTCATGCCTACGTGACATCGGAGGAGTGACAAGAACCACTAAGGTTATGGATGTCTTGTTGCCACTAGGGATAAAACATTAGTGCTATGTTCAAGGATGTAGTCACTAGTTACATTACGCACAATACTTAATGCAATTGTGCAGTTGTTAGCAACTTAATACTGGAGGGGTTCGGATGATAACCTGAAGGTGGACTTTTTAGGCATAGATGCAGTTGGATGGCGGTCTATGTACTTTGTCGTAATGCCCAATTAAATCTCACTATACTCATCATAATATGTATGTGCATGGTCATGCTCTCTTTATTTGTCAATTGCCCAATTGTAATTTGTTCACCCAACATGCTGCTTGTCTTATGGGAGAGACACCTCTAGTGAACTGTGGACCCCGGTCCAATTCTCTTTCTTGAAATACAATCTATCGCAATACTTGTTCTCTTGTTTTCTCTGCAAACAATCATCTTCCACACAATACGGTTAATCCTTTGTTACAGCAAGCCGGTGAGATTGACAACCTCACTTGTTTCGTTGGGGCAAAGTACTTTGGTTGTGTTGTGCGGGTTCCACGTTGGCGCCGGAATCCCTGGTGTTGCGCCGCACTACATCTCGCCGCCATCAACCTTCAACGTGCTTCTTGGCTCCTCCTGGTTCGATAAACCTTGGTTTCTTTCTGAGGGAAAACTTGCTGCTGTGCGCATCATACCTTCCTCTTGGGGTTGCCCAACGAACGTGTGAAATACACGCCATCAATGCACACAGGTGTCAGTAGAATGAACAGGATGGTAGCGACCGGATAATGCTTTTGTACTGTACAATATTTAAACAAACTTCATGCGAAGCAACACATCAAGAAAGTTAACGGCATATGAGATCTGCAAATAACTACACAAAACATGGCTAAAGAAACACCGCGATCTAACGGGCCAGCGTACTAACCAAGCTGCGGCGGGGTGGCCGGCGGCGAAGCAGATCTAGTACTGTAGAGAGTCAGAGCTTTGGCGTGTGAGAGTATTTTTGAGCTAATGGGGCGAATGGTTGGTGGGTGGGTGTGGGCCTGTGGGGAGGGTTCGGGATCTAGGCAAGATATTTCATTGTTACCGAATGAGCCCTCCATGGTTGGTGGGTTGTAGCTTCGGACCGGGGTTAAAAGGGTAAAACTGGTCACGGGATTTTCGAATGGATGCGGCGGGATGATTTGGCGCGCGGCCGAAATTTTCAGTTTCAAGCTACGAGCAGAACGACAAAAATAATGTTCTTCCCCAGGGAGCTCTCATTTCTTCCTCTTCTCTTTCTCTCTCGAGTCTCTCCCACTCCCCCGGCTCCTCTCCCCCTTCTCTCCGGCGGCCTCGCCGGCCGGAGAGCGAGGCCGACTTCTCTCTGTATATTGTACACCCTCCGAACTAAATTAATTGATTCAACTTTCCTTAGACGTGTATGTATCTAGAGTAAAAACATGTGTGGATACATCCATATTTAGATAAGCAAAGTTGAGTCGGCTAATTTGGATCCGAGGGAGTTAGTGTTGTTGTAAGCTTAGATCCGAGTGTTTCCCATGAAGCGAGAATGGCGCAATGGAGTCGGGGATCTCGTCATCGGTTTCAGATCTGGCCTATGGTGAATCTGGCGGATCTTGCCGGCCAAACCCGATACGGTGCCATCAATGTGATGGCGCTAACGGTGAGGCTTGCTTTGGTCGGTGCTTGAGATCCGGCCAATGGGGAAGTCAAGGCTGCTAAAGTTCACAAGCTCGGGGCATACGACGGCGTCATCCGTCTTGCCCGTGCACATCTTGGCCTTTCAGCGGCCCTTCTCAGAGCCAATATGCCGTTGCTGAGGCCCTTCTTCTCCTTCGTCCTGGCGACTACCGGCGACACCGTCCCAAGTGGTGCGTCCCGGCGACGGAGTTGCTGGAAAGGATGCGGAGCAGAGATCTGATGTGCGGTCGAGAAGGACTCGATTGATTTTCTTCTATATGTTTTGGGGACCTTTTTGTAAAGTTGCAGGTTCTATTAGTTATTGTCT
>NC_061511.1:167111560-167137979 GCF_022539505.1 Lolium rigidum | reverse complement strand
ACGCACGAAGAGAGCTAGTTTTAGAAGAACACCTGTACTGAGAAACTTGTAACCTGATTGAGATCAATAAAGAAGATGATCTAGAGTGAGTTCTTCCTTATGTCTTTCTTCTTCAACCTCTAGCCTTGGCTAAGTTCTTGAGGAAACCATCCGGAAGTTCATCCCATCTAATCACAAACCCTCCCCCGAATCCTCTTGCGTCCATTCGGCCCCAACCTAAGCCATCCTATGGCATCTGTTTGTTCACCACGACGACAACTTACAATATAGAAGTTTCACTAGGTTATACATTTATTCTCTCGAGCAGCTAAGTATTAAGAGTTCGTGCTGCTCGGCTAGTACTACTACTACTCGATGCTTCTAGGCTTGATCTCCTCCTGAAGCCTCCCCGGTTCCGTAGACTATGAGGTAGTCTACGCCTTCAATACCTCCAGAGAGGTCCGGTTCTTCGTAGCCGATGATCTCGGCTCCTTCAGAGTTGTCGTAGTCCTCCTCCAGACGATTCAGACAATCTAAGCAAGGGATTTAAGAGTGGGATGAGTACGAGCGTACTCAACAAGTTCATTATAGGAAAGAGGTGTTTAATGCACTAACTACGATATTAGACCAGAAAGTCTAATACCAATGCAGGTTTTGATAAACATTTCTTCAAGAGATTGCTTTTATTTTAAAGAGCTATGTCCGTCAGCCTTCATCGGTTTACTAGAACTTCATGGAGCTCCTTTCCGGCCGCGTTCGCAGTTCCATATCCCGGAACGAGGAGTGACGAGTCACGGTTCTTTACACTCGCGAGAGGTGTGTTGCTTTACCCATAAGAGATCTTAACCTTGGTGCCAACCGGGCAACTTTCCCGTCCACACTTCCTATGGTGTGAGGCCCGGTATAAGGTCATAGCCAATCATATTCCTCCGCTACCTCGCACACCCACCCTTTTGTAAGATTGTCTTCCCCTATATCTATGGTGAGACCGACCCAGGCATTTGTTCTCCCCTATACCAATTAAGGTAGACCGTTCCGAACAATTTTTATATGCCCTGCCCTATCAACCATAGATAGACCGTTCCGGACACCTTACAATCCATCATAGACCGCATTACCGTGGGGACTTTAGGCTTCCCAGCCTACCGCTTGTCCCTCGGGATACAAGTGTCTACGGCAAGCGCATCCGTTGATGTACAAGAGGTGGAAATACGATTGACTATTCCGTCCCACTCCGGATCTTATGGTTAACACGGGTATTACGGCACAAGAATCACTGGACGACATTTGTTGTTTAATCCTAGATGGATATAAACCCTTGCAATGGAACCTCCACCATATCAACACAATCCATGGTTCCATTGCCAACCACATAGTCATATTCATAATTATGAAAGTAGTGGTTTTGGTTTTTATGCAATAGTGGTAATCATAGTACTTTGCAAGTAATTTGATAAAGATACTCAAATGACATGAGCAAGCGATGAACTTGCCTGAACACTGCAAAGTTTTGCAGTTGGATGGTGTGGACTTACCCTTGTCCTCTGGTTCTGAAAAATAGCATCATTGTCCGATAAGGGCAATGGTTAAAGAAGCAATTATGCATGATTCCAGTTTTAGGGTTTGTTCCCCCCTTCCGATGACATTATTAGTTCATGTAAGAGGTTAATACTAAGATTGATTTGGAGATACTATATTTAGGGTAAATACAACCTTGAAATGTTGTCAAGGTGTTTTTTTTTAAGTCCAAATGCATTAATGGACTTATTTTTATTATTGAAAATTATATGTGTGATTTAAATGATTATTTAAATCATCAAATTAAGACTTATTCTTAGTTGTCTTCAAAATTCCCTTTTGTATTTTATTATGATAGAGAATTTTATGCTGATCAATTTTCATATTTTTAATTATTTTTTTAGAGCTTTTAAGCATTTCTTATGAAATTTCAAAGTTTCTGTATTTAAGTGATTTTGTGAAATGACCAAAATGCCCTTGGGCCCCACCTATCAGGGTGGACCAACGGGTTAGGTCGAACCCGAGCCACTCCGTTGGCTCGGTCGGCCCACTCGCTCTCTCCTCTCTCCTCGCACCGAAACCCTAATCCCCTTCTCCTGTCTGGCGATTTTCTCGTCGTCGCCCCCTTCTCGGAATTTCTCCGGCCAACTCAGGCCGTCGCCGCCGGCGAGATCAGGTGGATCTGATCCGCCTTTCGACGGCGGACACGGTGGTCCGCGTCGATCTGGGATTCATCCACGCCACCACGCGGCCCCAACTCGCCTGCAACCCTGGCCGCAAGGATTCATGGCGATGCGCCGCCTGCCGGTGCCCCTGATGCTGCGGTGTTGCCGTGCCAGGCCGTGGTGCTGAGGTGCTGCCATGGCCTGGCTTGGCCTGGCGCCGCCGCGCTCCGGCGTGTGCCGCCGTGGCCGCCATGGCTGCGTTGTTCTCCTCGACTCCGGGTAAGTGCGCCTCCTTTCCTGCTCCCCTCCTGTGCCTGACCTTCTTCCTCCTCTAGTCCTACTGCTGTGCTTTGCTTGCCTGCGCAAGAGCTGTTGTGCTCTTCTGCAGCGCCATGTTTGCCTGCTCCTGCTGTGCTATGCTGCTGCGCTATGCGTGTGCTACTGCTGTGTGTAGTACCGCCATGCCTCTGTGCAAGAATTCCTAGCCTAATCACTTGATGTGCTAGCATTTCTTGTCTAACTCCATCCCTGTGCCTTTGTTCTTGTTGATAAGCTTGCCAGATCCTCAAGTGTATTCATTTTAATTGCTATGGCTTGATTACAGTGTGTAATTCTTGCATATTTGCAAGTGCCTGAGCCATTGTGGCTAATTCTGATGCTCAGATTTATGATTGTGCTCAATTGAGCACTACTGGGGCTTAACAATGTTATTTAATGATAAGTTGATGTGTGCCTTGCTTGTGCATCTTGATCCAGTGGCTCATCATGCCTTTGATGTGCTCTGGATACATTCATGAATTATTACTTGATTATCTGTGAAGCATCTATTGATTAACTGTGGCTGTTTAATTCATAAAATTTCTGTGTGATGCCAGTGATTGATTCTAGCATGCTTTGATATGCTTTAGCAGGCTCTGGTGATCAATTGATCACCACTTGCTTGTTGATTGCATGCTTGCTAGCTGCCTGTGCTTATCTGGTGATCCCTCTAGTGTGTCTGTGTGACACACATGCTTGTGCTGATGTGTGTTGATGCTTGCTCAAGCATCATCTGATGCTTGCAGTGAGCCATTGGGTCACTAGCAAGATGTTGGTGCTTTTGTTCATTGGATCTGTTTCATTTATCTGTAATTCCTTGCTTTACTAGATGGATAAATGATGTGAACTATTTAACAGTAATGATCATATGGATGAATTTGATGTAGCTAGAGGGATGCCAACACCTATTGGGTACCCTAGCTCATACTGAACCCTCTTGGGTAATGATGTGATGGCTGGAAATGTTGGCTGTGGGTTGAGGTGGCCTTGACAGCCACTTGGTGCTGTCATGGTGGCTCCCCCTTCTCTGTGGCTGGTGGTTTCTTGGTGAATGCATCACTGGACAATCTCTTGTTGGATTTTTAGTGATCTTTGCTGTTGACAAACAAAATAGACATCATTTAGTCTATCTGTCTGATGGTTTAGCTAGCTCTGGTTGTGTCTTGTAAATCTGGGTGACTAGACAGGATCCATCAATGATGGATTCCTTTGGTTATACCACTGTATTGATATGACCAATGTTCCCTTGATGAATTCCTTCTAGCTAGGGCACTGGTTTGCTGGCACCAAATGGCTTGGCAGCCATATGATGATACAAACAGGGTTTTCCACCCATTTTGCTTCTGTGATGCAAGTGTATGCTTATTTATGAGCAAATCAGTGTTTTGCTCAGGTTCTTTTGTGTATACCTCACTCCAGCTCCTAGAAATTGGGTGTTGGTGTAGAGGTTCAGCTGCTGGTTGAGTTCTTGGCTTGCCCTGCTCCTCCTTGCAAGCTTGATATGCTTGGTTTATTTTCTGGTAACTTGGGAATAGATGAAACAACTCTAGCTGTTCACCTGTTCTTGGTGTTCTTGAGTTGTGCTTGGTTTCTGATGACTTACCCTGCTGCCTGTCGATGGATGAAGCAAATGGCTAGGGTTTTGGCTGTGAAAAGCTTATATATGACCAGCCATTGCTTCCCTAGTCGACAGCTTAGCCTGGCATGTGTTGGTGACTCTTCTCTTGCTGTGTGTGTGTACTGCATGCACACATGCTGTGTGTGCAGCCTGTGTGTGTGAGTGTACCAAGCTTGGGACTTGGTCCATTTGGTGGATCAGCTCGGCTGATCTTTGGGAATATCCTCTCACTTCTCATTTTTCTTCTAATCTGCCAAGTGGTAATACCACTTGGCATAACTAGTTCTTTGCTTTGTTGTGTGCAGGGAATCAGGATGATTATCAAGTGAAGATCAAGTTTTAGTTTAGGAATTCCATTTGAATTGTAATCTTCTTTATTTTGCTTATTTCTATTTATTCCAATTCATGTAATATGTTGTAATATTTCTCATTGCATTTCTGGATATTGTAATTGACAATGTATCATATGTGATTATCAATAAAGCTCAAGTTTTCCTTAATGAGCTTTGTCTAAGTGCTATATTATTTATATTCTTGATTACTTTTAATTATTTATTGAATTATCTCAAGTTTGAATTATGTGATATCCATTTGATGTTTGAATTTGAAATTCAAATTCAAATTTGGTTTGAATTCAATCATACATCTTAATTTAGAATTCAATCATGCAACTTAAGATTGTGATGCATCTTCTCTTCTCTCATCTCAAAACCCTAATCTAGTTAAGTAAGAACAAGTTCATCGCACTCTCGAAACCCTAACCCTGTAGGATGTCGAGAGAGAAACTTGTTCCCCTTCGATGCAGTTTTGTTTTAAAAGCGCGAAATTTCCCCATAATTTACAATGCAATGCACATCCCTTTCTAAAATCTACCCCTCGATCGTCTCTAAACCTGGGACATTATAGGTACTTTGATTACATCAAACGCCACTGCGTAAATGGGTGGTTATAAAGGTGGGATTAAGTATCCGGAAAGTAAGAGTTGAGGCATATGGATCAACAGTGGGATTTGTCCATCCCGATGACGGATAGATATACTCCGGGCCCTCTCGGTGGAATGTCGTCTAATGTCTTGCAAGCATATGAATAAGTTCATAAGAGACCACATACCACGGTACGAGTAAAGAGTACTTGTCAGGAGACGGGGTTGAACAAGGTATAGAGTGATACCGATGATCAAACCTCGGACAAGTAAAATATCGCGTGACAAAGGGAATTGGTATCGTATGTGAATGGTTCATTCGATCACTAAGTCATCGTTGAATGTGTGGGAGCCATTATGGATCTCCAGATCCCGCTATTGGTTATTGGTCGGAGAGAGTTCTCACCCATGTCCACATAGTTCACGAACCGTAGGGTGACATGATACGTCTCCGACGTATCGATAATTTATTATGTTCCATGCCACATTATTGATGATATCTACATGTTTTATGCATACTTTATGTCGTATTTATGCATTTTCCGGCACTAACCTATTAACGAGATGCCGAAGAGCCGGTTGCTGTTTTCTGCTGTTTTTGGTTTCAGAAATCCTAGTAAGGAAATATTCTCGGAATTGGACGAAATCAACGCCCAGGGTCCTATTTTGCCACGAAGCTTCCAGAAGACCGAAGAGAAGACGAAGTGGGGCCACGGGGCGCCGCCACACTAGGGCGGCGCGGCCCAGGGGGGCCCGCGCGGCCCTAGCGTGTGGGGCCCCCGTGACCCCTCCAAGGCTGCCCTTCCGCCTACATATAGTCTTCGTCGCGAAACCCCCAGTACCGAGAGCCACGATACGGAAAACCTTCCAGAGACGCCGCCGCCGCCAATCCCATCTCGGGGGATTCATGAGATCGCCTCCGGCACCCTGCCGGAGAGGGGAATCATCTCCCGGAGGACTCTTCACCGCCATGGTCGCCTCCGGAGTGATGAGTGAGTAGTTCACCCCTGGACTATGGGTCCATAGCAGTAGCTAGATGGTCGTCTTCTCCTCATGTGCTTCATTGTCGGATCTTGTGAGCTGCCTAACATGATCAAGATCATCTATCCGTAATGCTATATGTTGTGTTTGTCGGGATCCGATGGATAGAGAATACTATGTTATGTTGATTATCAATCTATTACCTATGTGTTGTTTATGATCTTGCATGCTCTCCATTATTAGTAGAGGCTCCGACCAAGTTTTTACTCTTAACTCCAAGAGGGAGTATTTATGCTCGATAGTGGGTTCATGCCTCCATTAAATCTGGGACGAGTGACGAGAAAGTTCTAAGGTTGTGGATGTGCTTGTTGCCACTAGGGATAAAACATTGATGCTATGTCCGAGGATGTAGTTATTGATTACATTACGCACCATACTTAATGCAATTGTCCGTTGTTTGCAACTTAATACTGGAAGGGGTTCGGATGATAACCTCGAAGGTGGACTTTTTAGGCATAGAAGCATGCTGGATAGCGGTCTATGTACTTTGTCGTAATGCCCAATTAAATCTCACTATACTCATCATATCATGTATGTGCATGGTCATGCCCTCTCTATTTGTCAATTGCCCGACTGTAATTTGTTCACCCAACATGCTATTTATCTTATGGGAGAGACACCTCTAGTGAACTGTGGACCCCGGTCCATTCTTTTACATTGAATACAATCTACTGCAATACTTGTTCTACTGTTTTCTGCAAACAATCATCATCCACACTATACATCTAATCCTTTGTTACAGCAAGCAGGTGAGATTGACAACCTCACTGTTTCGTTGGGGCAAAGTACTTTGGTTGTGTTGTGCAGGTTCCACGTTGGCGCCGGAATCCCTGGTGTTGCGCCGCACTACATCCCGCCGCCATCAACCTTCGACGTGCTTCTTGACTCCTACTGGTTCGATAAACCTTGGTTTCTTACTGAGGGAAACTTGTTGTTGTACGCATCACACCTTCCACTTGGGGTTCCCAACGGGCGTGTGCTTTACGCGTCATCAAGCTAAATTTCTGGCGCCGTTGCCGGGGAGATCAAGACACGCTGCAAGGGGAGTCTCCACAATCCAATCTCTTTACTTTGTTTTTGTCTTGCTTTATTTTATTTACTTTCTTGTTTGTTGCATTATATCAAAACACAAAAAAATAGTTGCTAGCTTTACTTTATTTACTGTCTTGCACCGTATATCAAAAACACAAAAAAATTAGTTACTTGCATTCGCTTTACTTATTTCAACATGTTTCCTTTTAATTTTACTGTAAAAGATATACCTGTGGGACAAGGGTCTATAATTGGAACAGATAATATAGAAGAATTTTTCACCCATGTTAGTATGCATGAAGATCTTAAAGATATACCCCTCGCAAAAGCTGTCCCTACTTATGAAGATGCCTCTGTTTGTTTGGTACGCATGATGGAAGCTAGATTTATTAGTCTCAACCCCATGATACAACACATGTTTCTTACACTTTCTGATATGGAGCGGGGAGAGAAGAGAGATTTTGTTCTAAAAGTCTTAGTGCGAGAATTTGCAGATATAGCTAAAGAAGCTACACAAGTTTTTAGTAAGCATGAGAGGCTTGGTACAATCACCGATTTTAAAAGAACACTTGAAAAAATGGATATGGATAGAATTAAGTACACTAATAGTGTTAATAATGGTGGGGAGATTAAAGCACCAATACCATGTAAGCTCCTAGCGATGCATGAAGCTCTAGATGATAATTATGCTTGGCTTGTTCCTGAAATTTTGTTTGATGAGAGTAGCAAGCCCAAGACTAATGAAAAGGGAGCCGCTGAAACTTATGTATCCAATATACTATGCATGGTTGAGAAAACTCCCAACACCCCTGGTAATGATGTTGATGCTTCATCTCTTGATAACACTTGATATACAATTTTTGTGCCTAGCTGAAAGGCGTTAAAGAAAAGCGCTTATGGGAGACAACCCATGTTTTTACTACAGTACTTTGTTTTATATTTGAGTCTTGGGAGTTGTTTACTACTGTAGCAACCTCTCCTTATCTTAGTTTTGTGCATTGTTGTGCCAAGTAAAGTCGTTGATAGTAAGGTTCATACTAGATTTGGATTACTGCGCAGAAACAGATTTCTTTGCTGTCACGAATTTCGACCTGCCTCTCTGTAGGTAGCTCAGAAAAATATGCCAATTTACGTGCGTGATCCTCAGATATGGTCGCAACTTTCATTCAATTTGGGCATTTTCATTTGAGCAAGTCTGGTGCCTCAATAAAATCCGTCTTTACGGACTGTTCTGTTTTGACAGATTCTGCCTTTTATTTCGCATTGCCTCTTTTGCTATGATGGATGATTTTCTTTGTTCCATTAATGTCCAGTAGCTTTGTGCAATGTACAGAAGTGTTAAGAATGATTATGTCACCTCTGAACATGTGAATTTTTATTATGCACTAACCCTCTAATGAGTTGTTTTGAGTTTGGTGTGAAGGAAGTTTTCAAGGATCAAGAGAGGAGGATGATACAATATGATCATGGAGAGTGAAAGCTCTAAGCTTGGGGATGCCCCGGTGGTTCACCCCTGCATATTTTAAGAAGACTCAAGCGTCTAAGCTTGGGGATGCCCAAGGAATCCCCTTCTTCATCGACAACATTATCGGGTTCCTCCCCGAAACTATATTTTTATTCCATCACATCTTATGTGCTTTGCTTGGAGCGTCGGTTTGTTTTTGTTTTTTGTTTTTGTTTGAATAAAATGGATCCTAGCATTCATTGTGTGGGAGAGAGACACGCTCCGCTGTTGCATATGGACAAATAAGTCCTTAGGCTTTACTCATAGTATTCATGGCGAAGGTTGAATCTTCTTCGTTAAATTGTTATATGGTTGGAATCGGGAAATGCTACATGTAGTAATTCTACAATGTCTTGAATAATTTGATACTTGGCAATTGTTTTGCTCATGTTTAAGCTCTTGCATCATATACTTTGCACCCATTAATGAAGAAATACATAGAGCTTGCTAAAATTTGGTTTGCATATTTGGTCTCTCTAAAGTCTAGATAATTTCTAGTATTGAGTTTTGAACAACAAGGAAGACGGTGTAGAGTCTTATAATGTTTACAATATGTCTTTTATGTGAGTTTTGCTGCACCGGTTCATCCTTGTGTTTGTTTCAAATAACCTTGCTAGCCTAAACCTTGTATCGAGAGGGAATACTTCTCATGCATCCAAAATCCTTGAGCCAACCACTATGCCATTTATGTCCACCATACCTACCTACTACATGGTATTTCTCCGCCATTCCAAAGTAAATTGCTTGAGTGCTACCTTTAAAATTTCCATCCTTTACCTTTGCAATATATAGCTCATGGGACAAATAGCCTAAAAACTATTGTGGTATTGAATATGTACTTATGCACTTTATCTCTTATTAAGTTGCTTGTTGTGCGATAACCATGTTTCTGGGGACGCCATCAACTTTACCTTTGTTGAATATCATGTGAGTTGCTATGCATGTCCGTCTTGTCTGAAGTAAGGGAGATTTACCACTCATTTAATGGTTAGAGCATGCATAATGTTAGAGAAGAACATTGGGCCGCTAACTAAAGCCATGAACCATGGTGGAAGTTTCAGTTCTGGACATATATCCTCAATCTCATATGAGAACATTAATTGTTGCTACATGCTTATGCATTAAAGAGGAGTCCATTATATGTTGTCTATGTTGTCCCGGTATGGATGTCTAAGTTGAGAATAATCAAAAGCGAGAAATCCAATGCGAACTTTCTCCTTAGACCTTTGTACGAAGCGGCATAGAGGTACCCCTTTGTGACACTTGGTTAAAACATGTGTATTGCGATGATAATCCCGGTAATCCGAGCTAATTAGGACAAGGTGCGGGCACTATTAGTATACTATGCATGAGGCTTGCAACTTGTAAGATATAATTTACATGATACATATGCTTTATTACTACCATTGACAAAATTGTTTCTTGTTTCCAAAACCAAAGCTCTAGCACAAATATAGCAATCAATGCTTCCCTCTCGCGAAGGGCCTTTCTTTTACTTTTATGTTGAGTCAGTTCACCTATCTCTCTCCACCTCAAGAAGCAAACACTTGTGTGAACTGTGCATTGATTCCTACATACTTGCATATTGCACTTGTTATATTACTTTACATTGACAATATCCATGAGATATACATGTTATAAGTTGAAAGCAACCGCTGAAACTTGATCTTCCTTTGTGTTGCTTCAATACCTTTACTTTGATTTATTGCTTTATGAGTTAACTCTTATGCAAGACTTATTGATGCTTGTCTTGAAAGTACTATTCATGAAAAGTCTTTGCTTTATGATTCATTTGTTTACTCATGTCATTACCATTGTTTTGATCGCTGCATTCATTACATATGCTTACAATAGTATGATCAAGGTTATGATGGCATGTCACTCCGGAAATTATCTTTGTTATCGTTTACCTGCTCGGGACGAGCAGGAACTAAGCTTGGGGATGCTGATACGTCTCCGACGTATCGATAATTTCTTATGTTCCATGCCACATTATTGATGATATCTACATGTTTTATGCATACTTTATGTCGTATTTATGCATTTCCCGACACTAACCTATTAACGAGATGCCGAATCGCCAGTTGCTGTTTTCTGCTGTTTTTGGTTTCAGAAATCCTAGTAAGCAAATATTATCGGAATTGGACGAAATCAACGCCCAGGGTCCTATTTTGCCACGAAGCTTCCAGAAGACCGAAGAGAAGACGAAGTGGGACCACGGGGCGCCGCCACACTAGGGAGGCGCGGCCCAGGAGGCCCGCGCGGCCCTAGCGTGTGGGGCCCCCGTGACCCCTCCGAGGCTGCCCTTCCGCCTACATATAGTCTTCGTCGCGAAACCCCCAGTACCGAGAGCCACGATACGGAAAACCTTCCAGAGACGCCGCCGCCGCCAATCCCATCTCGGGGGATTCAGGAGATTGCCTCCGGCACCCTGCCGGAGAGGGGAATCATCTCCCGGAGGACTCTTCACCGCCATGGACGCCTCCGGAGTGATGAGTGAGTAGTTCACCCCTGGACTATGGGTCCATAGCAGTAGCTAGATGGTCGTCTTCTCCTCATGTGCTTCATTGTCGGATCTTGTGAGCTGCCTAACATGATCAAGATCATCTATCTGTAATGCTATATGTTGTGTTTGTCGGGATCCGATGGATAGAGAATACTATGTTATGTTGATTATCAATCTATTACCTATGTGTTGTTTATGATCTTGCATGCTCTCCGTTATTAGTAGAGGCTCGGCCAAGTTTTTACTCTTAACTCCAAGAGGGAGTATTTATGCTCGATAGTGGGTTCATGCCTCCATTAAATCCGGGACGAGTGACGGAAAGTTCTAAGGTTGTGGATGTGTTGTTGCCACTAGGGATAAAACATTGATGCTATGTCCGAGGATGTAGTTATTGATTACATTACGCACCATACTTAATGCAATTGTCCGTTGTTTGCAACTTAATACTGGAAGGGGTTCGGATGATAACCTCGAAGGTGGACTTTTTAGGCATAGATGCATGCTTGGATAGCGGTCTATGTACTTTGTCGTAATGCCCAATTAAATCTCACTATACTCATCATATCATGTATGTGCATGGTCATGCCCTCTCTATTTGTCAATTGCCCGACTGTAATTTGTTCACCCAACATGCTATTTATCTTATGGTAGAGACACCTCTAGTGAACTGTGGACCCCGGTCCATTCTTTTACATTGAATACAATCTACTCGCAATACTTGTTCTACTATTTTCTCGCAAACAATCATCATCCACACTATACATCTAATCCTTTGTTACAGCAAGCCGGTGAGATTGACAACCTCACTGTTTCGTTGGGGCAAAGTACTTTGGTTGTGTTGTGCAGGTTCCACGTTGGCGCCGGAATCCCCGGTGTTGCGCTACACTACATCCCGCCGCCATCAACCTTCGACGTGCTTCTTGACTCCTACTGGTTCGATAAACCTTGGTTTCTTACTGAGGGAAACTTGCTGCTGTACGCATCACACCTTCCACTTGGGGTTCCCAACGGGCGTGTGCTTTACGCGTCATCATGACACACTTAAGGTTTGATGTTGTAATAGTAGAACTTGAAATATGGAATGGAGTTCGAAGTAATTGTTCGAAGTCTCGGATGGGATCGCGGACATCACGAGGAGTTCCGGAATGGTCCGGAGAATAAGATTCATATATAGGAAGTCATATTCCAAGTTTGGAAGTGATCCGGTGCATTTATGGAAGGTTCTAGAAGGTTCTAGAAAAGTCTGGAAGAAATCACTTTGGAAGGCGGAGTCCCGAAGGGACTCCACCACCATGGCCGGCCAACCCTAGGGGGTGGAGTCCCAGGTGGACTCCACCTAAGGTGGCCGGCCACCCCTCCCAAGGAAAGGTGGGAGTCCCACCTCAAGTGGGAATCCCACCTTGGGTAGGTTTCATGTCATATGGAAGGTTTTGGTTTGGGGTCTTATTCGAAGACTTGTAGACCAACTCTTGGGTGTTCCACCTATATAATGAGAGACAAGAGGAGGGGGCCGGCCACCCCAACACCACAAGGTGGCCGCACCCCATAGTGGTCGGCGCCCCCCTCTCCCAAACCCTAGTCGCCCCTCTCCTCCACCTCTCCCGCAACGCTTAACGAAGCTCCGCCGGAGTTCTCCATCGCCACCGCCACCATGCCGCCGTGCTGCCGGATTCAAGGAGGAGCTACTACTTCCGCTGCCCGCTGGAACGGGGAGAAGGACGTCGTCTTCATCAACACCGAACGTGTGACCGAGTACGGAGGTGCTGCCCGATTGTGGCGTCGTGATCAAGATCTTCTACGCGCTTTTGCAAGCGGCAAGTGATCGTCTACCGCAACAACAAGAGCCTCATCTTGTAGGCTTTGGAAATCTTCAAGGGTGAGTCTCGATCATCTCCTCGTTGCTCCCATCTTCTAGATTGCATCTTGGCTTGGTTTGCGTTCTCGCGGTAGGAAAATTTTGTTTTCTATGCAACGTATCCCTACACCATGGTGTGGTTCCGGGTAAAAAAGGCAAACTTCCTGGGCAGCATCAAACTTCCCCGTGGCCTCTGACGATGTTAACAATTTCCACAAAGAGATGATCACGTTCGAGGTTGTGCCTTTCAAAAGCTCCTATCATGTAATTTTTGGCAGGCCCACCTACCACAAGTTTCACGCAAGGGCGTGCTATATCTACAATAAGCTGAAGATTCCGGGTCCTAAAGGTATGATTACCATATCCGGAGACTACAAGAAAGCTTAGGACTGTGAAGAGGGCGAAGCAGCCTTCGTGGAGTTAGTAATTTCCGGTGCGGAGCTACAAGGATACAGGGCCGTGGTGGATCCGTCTGAGATGCACACCACCAAGAAGCAGATCTCCGACCAGAAGACCTCATTCAAGGCCGCGATAGACACCAAGAAGGTTGACCTCAAGGAAGGCGACGCCACGAAGCAAGTGTCTGTCGGAGCTGGTTTGGACCCCAAATAGGAAGACGCGCTCGTCGAGTTCCTGCGAGCTAACATGGATATCTTCGCATGGAAATCTTCTGACATGTCCGGAGTACTAAGGGAACTCGCCGAGCGCCTCCTAAACATAAATCAGGATGCAAAACTGGTGAAGCAAGTACGCGACGCTTTGGAGATAAGAAGCGCCGCGCCATAGGAATGGAATTAGCAAAGTTACTAGAGGCAGGATTTGTAGTAGAAGTTATCCATATTGATTGGGTCGCAAACCCCGTCCGTGTACCCAAAAAGAATTCTAAAATACTAAGAATGTGCATCGATTACTCCAGCTTGAATAAGTATTATCCGAAGGATCCGTTCCCCTTGCCGTGCATTGATCAAGTCATTGATTCGACGGCAGGGGTGGAACTTCTTTGTTTTCTTGATGCATATTCCGGGTATCATAAGACCCGGATGAAGAATTCCGACCAAAAGGTGACCTCATTCATCACACCCTTTGGCACTTACTGCTATGTAACCACGCCCTTTGGTTTGAAAAATATAGGTGCTACCTATCAACGTACAATGCAGCGGTGCTTGAAGGACCAAATTGGCCGGAACGTACGCGCTTACGTCGATGACATCGCGGTCATGACCCGGAAAGGATCCAACTTGATCAGCGACCTCAAGGAAACCTTCGAAAATCTCCGACGGTACAAGATGATGTTAAATCCGCTGAAGTGCGTCTTTGGCATACCGGCTGGAAAACTCCTTGGCTTCATCGTGTCTCACTGAGGCATTGAAGTAAACCCGGAAAAAATCAAGGCTATCCTAAACATCGAAAGGACAACTTGTCTCAAAGATGTACAATGATTAACTGGTTGCATTGCAGCAATTAGTAGATTTGTTAGTCGTCTTGGCGAGAAGGCACTACCTTTGTACAAGCTACTGAAGAAGACAGACAAATTTGTCTGGAACGACGTAGTAGATGCAACACTTCAGGGGTCGAAGGACATCCTCTCCTCCCCACCTATTTTGGCGGCTCCGGAAGAGCCAGAGCCTATGCTCCTCTATTTGGCAGCTTCCAACAAGGTCATCAGTCTCGTCATCGTGGTGGAGCGAAAGGAATAAGGACATGAGTACGAGTCCAAAGGCTTGTCTATTACATTAGCGAGGTCGTGCCGGAATACAAGCAGAGATACCCTCACTTTCAGAAGCTAGCCTATGGAGTGTTCCTAGGTAGCCGGAAGCTGAGACACTACTTCCAGGAGCATCCTATGAAAGTTGTGAGCAAAGTTCCATTGTCAACCATCATCAACAACTTCGACGTAACAGGACGCGTAGCGAAGTGGGGAATAGAACTTTCCACCTTCGACATCAACTACAAAGCCATAACTTCAATCAAATCTCAGATTTTGGTGGATTTTTTCGTTGATTGGACTGAAGCGCCGGAGGCCACACCTGTGACGGAACCTGAAGCTTGGGTCATGCACTTTGACAGATCCAAGCAACATCAAGGCTCGGGGGCTGGAGTTACCCTGAAGTAACCTACCGGAGAAGAACTACAGTATGTTCTGCAGATTCACTTCAAAGCTACAAATAACATGGTGAAATATGAGGCTCTACTACATGGACTGCGCATCGCTAAGGAAATTGGGATCAAGCACATCATATGTTGTGGAGATTCCAACATGGTGGCACAACAAGTAGCCGGAACCTGGAACGCTAGAAACTCCGTCATGGCGGCCTATAGAGACGAAGTTGATGAGATCGCCAAGTACTTCCTCGGATACAAATTCAAGTACGTCAGGAGTGATGACAACACAGAAGCAGATATGCTGTCCAAGCTCAGATCCAGCAGGAAACCCATTCCACCCGGAGTTTTCCTTGAGCACCTACGGACACCCTCTGTGAATGGCGCTAACCCGGAAAACCCAGATGTGGCAGTATCTCCGTCTAAGGAGGTGATGGTTATCACTCCGGCTTGTACCAAGCCTTACCTGGACTACCTCATCGATCAGAAGCTGCCGGAGGATGAAGTCCTCGCGCGACAGATTGTCAGACGAGCAAACAAAATTTTCCTACACAATAGTTGATGGACAGCTCTATAAGAGAAGCGCAAACAAAATTTTCCTCAAATGTGTCTCAAACGAAGATGACATTGCAATTCTTAGAGAGATACACCTTGGTTATTGCGGGCATCATGCCGCTCCCATATCCCTCGTTGCAAAAGATTTCCGGCAAGGATTTTTCTGGCTAACAGCTAAAGAAGACGCTGAAAAAATAGTCAAAACCTGCCGCAGCTACCAATACTATGCCACACAACCAAGTGCTCCGCCTCAGGAGCTGAAGACCATCCTGATTACTTGGCCGTTTGTGGTCTGGGGGTTCGACATGATCGGAAAATTGAGAAAATCATCTCCCGGTGGTTTTGAGTACCTCCTGGTCGCTATTGACAAGTTCAGTAAGTGGATCGAGGCCAAACCAGTGAGAAAAGCTGATGGTGCTACGACACTAAAATTTGTTTGCAACCTCGTAGTGAGATACAACATCCCACATAGCATCATCATAGATAATGCATGAACTTTGCGCAGGGAGAACTGAAGGAGTACTGCAATGATATGGGGATCCGCCTAGACCTCGTTGTGATGCACCGGAACCGGTACCATGAGAATTCCAGTGATCCCGCCGAAATCCGCACGATATCGATTCAGAGACGCCCTCCGACACGACGTGCGCGACAATTCACACACGTGATGCCAAAGGAATTAACACGAGCGGTAACATTACAACAGGATTACAATAGAGCCCACAAGATACATATATTACAATAACGACTCAGATGAGTCAAGATACATATATACAATACAAAGATCCAAATCATACAGAAGATCGAATACGTCAGAGTACGGACAAGATACAAATTGGACTAAGAGTCCTGAAGATAACCAGTGGCGTTCGTAACCCTGCCCAGGCCAAGCCGGAAGGGTAACCTTGCTAACGTCTTCATCTTGTACCTATCGAAGTCGGGCCATCGGTTGCCGACAAAAGGGAGGAAACAGAAGAGAAAAAGAAAAGGCGAGAGTAAGTACCAAGGAGCGAACTCCGGCACGTACTTAGCGAGACTAGAAATGGCTATGCTCGCCGGGCAAATATATCGCCTGGGGCTATATGGTAGGTTTAGCGGCAGCAAAACTATAACCAATAGAGACACGCTACAACATCCGTCTAATCAAAGAAGATAAGAGAGCGCACAAGGTAACAGATAAATACTACTCAAACATAACCCATCCGATTACACATATCCCCTTCAACAAAGCGAAGAGGAAATGTAAAAGGCACTCAATGATGGACAAGTTTTATTAGGTATCGGTTGTAGTAATGCTATATTACTACGCAAGTTATTAGCAAATTATTAGCATCAACATAAAGGTGTAAGTTGTTCTATGATCAAGCTATACAATTTCAAGTCGTCCATAACCGCGGACACGGCTTATCGATAAGATGTACACCCTGCAGGGGTTGCCCAAATGTAACCATACACATGCTCGAACCCGCGTAGCAAGTGCGGAGTCTCACAACAAGACCGTTCCCAGTTAAACAAGAAAGTCTAGGGGGCCACCCGACTAAGCTACCCGTAACGAAGTCCGGCCGTACTCCGAAGCGGACTCAGGGTTTGCAACAGCGGCTAGGCATGCAAACCACACGCTTTCGCTAAACGTCCTGTGGGGTATAGTACAGAATATAAACACCCGAAGGCAACAAGAAGTAAACACCCGAAGGCAACAGGAAGTAAAGCATGGCATACATGGCATAGGCAAATAAAACCAAGGTTGTGGCCCCCTTTTCAACTGACTTGATAAAAGGTAATGGGTGAGGGGGGTCCCAATAATCATCCCCACGTACGGGTAGAGCGCTCAATCTCGGAACAGATAACAAGAACTCGGGTCCTAGGGGACATTAGCAAGTCAAAGTTCCGATGCTTTCGCAAAGGGGCTCACAGATGCCTCTGCTTACAATTTTAGTTGTTAACAATTAAATAGAGCATGTGTATCTCCAACAACTGATATAGCATGTGATAACCTCCCAACAACCCAACATATCCCGATAACAGATCGAGATAAACAATATAGCCTAAACACGCCTACGACTCGCAAGGCTCAAACATCAAGCAACGGCTATGGGTAAGGAATGATACATATAGGATTATTATGGTGAACAAGTGTAATAGGACACGTGACTCGATAAAGAAGCGCAACCTATGTATAGCAGTGCGAGGGAGAGCAAAATGTAAAATAGGTGAAGAGAGAGGGCTCGCCTGTGGAAAGCTGCAGAAGAACTTGTCGGAGAACTCGTCGGAGAACTCGTCGTATCTCACATCAACACTTCGTGATCCTATCCGGGAAGAAGCAAATGCTACAACAAACAACGGATGCAATTCTTACTACTACGGTTAAAGAAGATCCAGCATGATCATGATGAGATATGCATGACATGGTAGATATGATGCGATGCAACTTATCCATATTTATCGGAGTCGAAACCCCGAACAAGAAAATTAGGTTGGAGTTGCATTTTCTACCGACAAATTTAATGGTGGATTAGCATAGCAAACATGGCTGGGGTGAGCTACAACAAAGTTAAATGGAACCGGGACAACATTCATATAATATCCCACATATTCCATATGTTCCATATTAGGTGGTAATGCAAACTAGCACGAAATTATATGATGCATGATGCAACAGCAGACATGGATGGCATAATCATGTTCATCACGTTTTTCTGATCAAAATTCATATACAACACTTTTAATTTGGAGTTACCAATTAAAAGTTATTAACAATTTAGTTTTTATTAGTTTAAAATAGAAAACAGATTGTATTTTAAATACAAAAGGACCCGAAAATAAGGTTTGACCAGGGGAAGGGCCCCGGGTTTGTTTTGCATAGCTGCAGGGGGTTATGTTAGAAACGGAAAGGGGCAGGGACTGCGGGTTCATACTAGAAAAGGTGCAGGGGGCTCGATGCAAACTGGAACATATCTGGATCTGGCAGGATTTTCTCACCGAGGGGGTTTCTACCCCGTGAGGCTGTCGCGTGGGACCGGAGGGTCGACGTGGACGCCGCGTGGCAGACGACATGGCGGCAACTTGGAGACCATGTGCAGTAGACGGTGAGCGTCGGTGACCATCAGGCGTCGGCATGGACGCGCGCGGGCGCCGTGGATGGAGATGGTACTTGGCACGGAGGACATGGAGGCGCCGGTGGTGCGAGAGGTCGCCGGAGGAAGCTCCGCCACCGGGAGGTCGCCGGAGACGGCGGGGACAACGGCATCTACGGGGAAAACGGCGGGGTTACCGTCGGGAAGACGCTCTAGAGAGGGAGGAGGAGTGGGAAGAGGCCTGGGAGACGCGCCATCTCACCAGGGACGCGTGGAGACCATCGGAGAGGGCAGGGGGCAACGAACGGCGTCGCCATCGTCGGTGATGTGCTTGCAGCCGGAGATGGGGAAGACGACGGCGTCGTCGATATGAGCAGTCCCCCGCTCGATTGAGACCACCGGATGAACAAGGACGACGAGGCGCATCTCGTGGCGGTGTCGGTTCGACGAGGGGACGGCCGGAGCGGCGGCGCCATGGCGAGGCCGACGGTGGCGGGCGATGGGGTTTCTCCCCTTCTGCTAGATGTTTTCGTGGGGGAGGGGAAGGGAACGGAGAGGTGAGTGGAGATGGGGTTTGCGTGAGGCTGTAGCCTGCCAGATAAAGCAGAGAGAGGGAGGAGGCGTGTGAGGGAGCAGGTGAGGGGAGGGAGGACCACGAGCAGCGCACATGGCGTGCTCGCTCCCGTCGCTGTCCTGGACGAAGAGAAAAAGAAAAGGAGAGGCTGAAGGGGTACGGGCCAAGAAGGAGCCAAGGTGGGCTGGGCCTTGCTGGGCTGGAAGAAAAGGGAGAAGCCAGAGGAGAGGGAGCTGGGCTACTCGGGCTCAAAGGAGGAAAGAGAACCCAGGCCGGATTGGGCTGAGAGGAGGCAGGCCAAGGGGGTTAGGGGTTAGGTTTTCCAAAATTTCTTTTCTCCTTTCTTTCCAAACTAGTTTTGCAAATCTGATTTGAATACAGTCAAACAAGGGTTTGAATTTTGAATATATAGGCGGAGAGAGAGATAAGATAAGAGCCAAAAGTAAAATAGTTTGGTGTTAGGGTTTGTTAAATGACAAGAGAGGGGAGGTTTATTAATAAAACCTTACAAGAGGGAAACAAAATATGTTAGGGTTTATAAAATAATTTTGTTTAGCTAATATCATGGATGATATGATGCATATGCAATGATGATGCACGAAAGAAAGAGAACAACCAAAATCTAATAGGGGTTCTACCCTGGGCCGTTACAATCGACACCACTAACAAGGAACCTCGCCCCGAGGTTCCACCTCAAGGCACGGGGGAGAGAGGTGAACTATCGGATCTTCTGGCAACGTGTCGATCTCCTCGACACCACTAACAAGAGTTCATGCTCCATGTTGATCGGCGACATAACAAGAAGTTGTGGTTCCGCTGTTGATGATGCGCTTCCATCGGGATCCTCCGAAGATCTGACCTATTAGGATAAGGCAAAGATTGTCCAACCCAGGTCGGAACCTAAAACTCAGAAAAACTTAGATAAGAGAGAAGACTCAAAACTCGCATAGGTAAGAGGAGAAAGAATATAGGTAAGGAGAAAAATCAGATCTAATCAGAGCTATCCAATGAAGTTTTCAGAAAATATTTTGGACTCTAAACTCAACGACCGTTGGCAAGGTTATCCTACATGCTGGACTAGTGGGGTACCGTCAACCTGAGGCTCTGATACCAACTTGTGAACGCCCCGGAACCGGTACCATGAGGATTCCAGCGATCCCGCCGAAATCCGCACGATATCGATTCAGAGATGCCCTCCGACACGACGTGCGCGACAATTCACACACGTGTTGCCAGAGGAATTAACACGAGCGGTAACATTACAATAGGATTACAATAGAGCCCACAAGATACATATATTACAACAATGACTCCGATGAGTCAAGATACATATATACAATACAAAGATCCAAATCATACAGAAGATCGAATACGTCCGAGTACGGACAAGATAAAAATTGGACTAAGAATTCTGAAGATAACCAGTGGCGTCTGTAACCCTGCCCAGGCCAAGCCGGAAGGGTAACCTTGCTAACGTCGTCATCTTGTACCTGTCGAAGTCGGGCCATCGGTTGCCGACAAAAGGGAGGAAACAGAAGAGAAAAAGAAAAGGCGAGAGTAAGTACCAAGGAACGAACTTCGGCACGTACTTAGCGAGACTAGAAATGGCTATGCTCGTCGGGCGAATATATCGTCTGGGGCTATATGGTAGGTTTAGCGGCAACAAAACTATAACCAATAGAGACACGCTACAACATCCGTCTAATCGAGAAGATAAGAGAGCACACAAGGTAACGAGATAAATACTACACAAACATAACCTAGCCGATTACATATATCCCCTTCAACAAAGCGAAGAGGCAATGTAAAAGGCACTCAACGGTGGACAAGTTTTATTAGGTATCGGTTGTAGTAATGCTATATTACTACGCAAGTTATTAGCAAATTATTAGCATCAACATAAAGGTGTAAGTTGTTCTATGATCAAGCTATACAATTTCAAGTCGTCCATAACCGCGGACACGGCTTATCGATAAGATGTACACCCTGCAGGGGTTGCCCAAATGTAACCATACGCATGCTCTAACCCGCGTAGCAAGTGCGGAGTCTCACAACAAGACCGTTCCCAGTTTAACAAGAAAGTCCAGGGGGGCCACCCGACTAAGCTACCCGTAATGAAGTCCGGCCATACTCCGAAGCGGACTCAGGGTTTGTGGCGGTGGCTAGGCGTGCGAACCACACACTTTCGCTAAACGTTCCGCGGGGTACAGTACAGAATATAAACACCCGAAGGCAACAGGAAGTAAACACCCGAAGGCAACAGTAAGTAAAGCATGGCATACATGGCATAGGAAAATAAAATCAAGGTTGTGGCCCCCTTTTCAACTGACTTGAGAAAAGGTAATGGGTGAGGGGGGTCCCAATAATCGTCCCCACGTACGGGTAGAGCGCTCAATCTCGGAACAGATAACAAGAACTCGGGTCCTAGGGGACATTAGCAAGTCAAAGTTCCGATGCTTTCGCAAAGGGGCTCACGGATGCCTCTCGCTTACAATTTTAGTTGTTAACAATTAAATAGAGCATGTGTATCTCCAACAACTGATATAGCATGTGATAACCTCCCAACAACCCAACATAACCCGATAACAGATCGAGATAAACAACATAGCCTAAACACGCCTACGACTCGCAAGGCTCAAACATCAAGCAATGGCTATGGGCAAGGAATGACACATGTAGGATTATTATGGTGAACAAGTGGAATAGGACACGCGACTCGATAAAGAAGCGCAACCTATGTATAGAAGTGCGAGGGAGAGCAAAATGTAAAATAGGTGAAGAGAGAGGGCTCGTCTGTGGAAAGCTGCAGAAGAACTTGTCGGAGAACTCGTCATATCTCACATCAACACTTCGTGATCCTATCCGGGAAGAAGCAAATGCTACAACAAACAACGGATGCAATTCTTACTACTACGGTTAAAGAAGATCCAGCATGATCATGATGAGATATGCATGACATGGCAGATATGATGCGATGCAACTTATCCATATTAATCGGAGTCGGAACCCCGGACAAGCAAATTAGGTTGGAGTTGCATTTTCTACCAACAAATTTAAGGGTGGATTAGCATAGCAAACATGGCAGGGGTGATCTACAACAAAGTTAAATGGAACCGGGACAACATTTATATAATATCCCACATATTCCATATGTTCCATATTAGGTGGTAATGCAAACTAACATGAAATTATATGATGCATGATGCAACAGCAGACATGGATGGCATAATCATGTTCATCACGTTTTTCTGATCAAAATTCATATACAACACTTTTAATTTGGAGTTACCAATTAAAAGTTATTAACAATTTAGTTTTTATTAGTTTAAAATAGAAAACATATTGTATTTTAAATACAAAAGGACCCGAAAATAAGGTTTGACCAGGGGAAGGGCCCCGGGTTTGTTTTGCATAGCTGCAGGGGGTTATCTTAGAAATGGAAAGGGGCAGTGACTGTGGGTTCATACTAGAAAAGGTGCAGGGGGCTCGATGCAAACTGGAACAGATCTGGATCTAGCAGGATTTTCTCACCGAGGGGGTTTCTACCCCGTGAGGCTGTCGCGTGGGACCGGAGGGTCGACGTGGACGCCGCGTGGCAGACGACATGGCGGCGGCGTGGAGACCATGTGTAGCAGACGGTGAGAGTCGGTGACCATCAGGCGTCGGCATGGACGCGCGCGGGCGCCGTGGATGGAGATGGTACTTGGCGCGCAGGACATGGAGGCGCCGGTGGTGCGAGAGGTCGCCGGAGGAAGCTCCGCCACCGGGAGGTCGCCGGAGACGGCGGGGACAATGGCATATGCGGGGAAAACGGCGGGGTTACGGTCGGGAAGACATTCCAGAGAGGGAGGAGGAGTGGGAGGAGCTTGGGCTGAGGAGCTAGACTCTGTTCTGTGGAGCCTACGAACAACCCCTAACAGGTCAACTCGTTTTACACCTTTCTTCCTAGTATACGGATCTGAAGCAGTGTTACCCTCCGACATCATCCATGACTCTCCGCGATTTTCCGCCTACAAAGAAGAAAGTGCAGGTGAGGCTCGATAGCTATCTGTGGACCTGCTCGAAGAAGCTCGGAACCTGGTTCACCAGCGCTCCACCATCTACCAGCAGAACTCCGATGCTATCATAGTCGTCGAGTTTGGAACCGCTCGTTTAAGGAAGGTGACCTGGTTCTCCGCCTTCGGCAGGTGAAAGATCATAAGTTGCAATCTCCATGGGAAGGACCTTTTTCGTCAGCAAAGTGCTGCACAACGGATCTTACTACCTCGTTGATATCCGCGAGTTAAAGGATAGACCAGCCAATTGGCATTGGAAACGCAAGAGGGAGGATCCGGGTGACGTATACGATAAAACAGACCGTCCTTGGAATATAGCACAGCTACGTCCTTTCCACACTTAGCAATTTTCACATTACATACATTCTAATAATTATGAAACATGATCAATGAATTAAAGCATTTGGTTCACTCTTTGAGTCTTTTACCTCCTTTTATTGTTCATTTTTGGATCGTGTATGTTTTCCGACTAAAACCGCAGAGCTGGATGTTTCCGCCTAGGCGTGTATAAAACTTGTGATTTTCAAAATCGTCCAGTAGGACATGAGCTTAAGTTTTCTGGTGGACGAGTTTTCCGTTGCAAGCTTATGGATTCCTGGTAGCGACTTCCGGCACCTTGGTTGGGGGATTATTTCGGTGGTCCTTGATGGATTGCCATTGGGCCTCATCGCCGTCGGCAAGCGTTTCCGGCTAAAGGTCTCCCGGCTCGTGGAAGGTCAAATAAGTGAGCCGGAGAATTTAGAAATCAGCACTTGCTTTAAAACAAAATACCACGCATATATATATATATAGCGGTAGCAGGATAAGTATTTCCGCCCATAATTCTTCTTGCGTAGTTTTTTGCCCTAGCTAATTCAAAATAAGTTTATATTACGAACCCACGAAGGGGCCGAATGATGCATTGTTCATGTTTTTTCCCGCAACAAATTCTTTACTTCTCAGCATCCTTGGTCGGAGAAGAAGGACCCTCATTGTTGGTCTTGGCTTTGTTCTTTTCTGCCTCCTTGGAGCTTGTCCATGTGAATAGGCTATCGTCTTCGGATCCATCAGGTCTTGCCTCCACTTCACGCTCCTTCTCAGCCTCCGCTTCGGGGGCCTCGTCAGCTGGAAGTACGACCTTGTCGTAGAAGGCATCGTGACGGATGCGCCGAGCGATCCGGGTATCGTACCCACTGTAGGCGTCCAGGAGTTTGTCCGGATTGGAATCCTTGGGAATGCATGTCGTGACTTCATCGATGTTTAGCGTCTGAGCATGAGCTAGACACATGGCAAGGAACATCTGGGTAGCGCTGTGAGCTGAAGAAGCTTGCAGATCGACAACAAGCTCCGACAGCACGTCCATCTTCTTGATAAGCTCGCAGACATCGCAGGTTCGGCTCTCCTTGAGCGCCAAGTTGTGGAAGATTTTGCGACAAGTGGAGATCACATCTAAATGTTCTAGGACGTCGCCTAGAGGGGGGTGAATAGGCGGTGTATAAAAACTTCTACTTGAGATCTAAACTAGGCGGAATAAAACTACACAAGTGTTTACTAGTTTAGCTCAAGGCCTATCAACTAGGCGTTTGCCTAAGAGCACCAACAACATATGCTAGCATGATGAGCACAATGTGATAACAAGCTAGGTAAGGCACATCAAGCAAGGTATATATAACAAGGTAAAGCGCATAGGTTAAGGAGCTCGGGTTGAGAAGTAACCGGTGCATGAGGAGACGACGATGTATCCCGAAGTTCACACTCTAAGGTGCTACGTCTCCGTCTGGAGCGGTGTGGAGGCACGTGGCACTCCAATGAGCCACTAGGGCCACCGTATTCTCCTCGAGCCTTTCCACTAAAGGAAAGCCTCGATCCACTAAGGAACCTTGGGGTGGTCACCGAACCCTTACACGCTTGGGCAAACGCCAAGTATCGGCTTGAGGCAACTCCACAACGAGGAGGCTCTCAAGTACACGGCCACAAGAGGCTTACAACACACCACCAAGACAACCAACTCCACCAAAGGATGCTATGGGCCACAAGAGGCTTACATACTCCACAAAGGCCACATCGCCACAAAGACCACCACGCCACTAAGACGATGGGATCACCAAGGCTATAAGGCCACAAAGGAGACACGGTGCCACAAGAGGCAATATGGCCACAAAAGGCAAGATGGCCACTAAGGCAAGAATTCCACTAAGGATGAACACACAATCTACGAGATCGAAACCCCGGAGAGAACACAAACCGATGCACCTAATGCAATGGCTAAGAACACCACTAGGATGCCCAAGTTCTTCTCTCCCAAATTCCAACAAAGCTAGAAGAAGCTATTGGGGGAATAAGGGAGGAAGAACAAAGTGAGGAGAAACACCAAGAAACTCCAAGATCTAGATCTAGCAAGATCCCCTCACTTAGAGAGGGATTCAATTGGTGAAGCACTAGATCTAGATCTCCTCTCTCCTTTCCCCCAAAAATATGCAACAAATAGTGGGGGGATCAAGAGGAGGAAGCAAGAACCCAAGGTCAACAATGGAGGAGAGAGAATGGAGGGGAAGGGTTATTTTGGCCGGAGGTGGAAGAGAGGTATAAATAAGGGCTCCAAAATATAGCTGTTGGGGGCTGGAAAAACGGTCAGATTCGCGCCCGAGCGGTACTACCGCTTTGGTAAGCGGTACTACCACTCGGATTCGAAATCCCCACAGAACTTGTCCACGTGTACACAAGGCGGTACTACCGCTCGCGGTACCACTTGAGGTACCGCAATGGGCTCCAAACCTTACTGGATCCCAAGCGGTACCGCAGCGGTACTGAAGCGGTACTGCTGTAACTTATGTTACGGTACTTAAGCGGTACCGGGGCGGTACTACCGCCCTCAAGCGGTACTACCGCTCAAGGTACCGCAAAGGTACCGTAACATGTTCTATGGGACTTTTTCACGCAATGTAAAATCCATAACTTGAGCTAGGAAACTCGGAATGACATGAAACCAATTTTGCCGGAAAGAGGACGGCGAGAGCTATCACTACAAAAAGTAAAAATATGGAAAAGAGTGAGTGATGATTTTCTCATGGTCATAGAGGTGTAACCTCTCAATATGGTATATCGGGAAAATCATCACCCTCGC
>NC_061511.1:166946903-167111460 GCF_022539505.1 Lolium rigidum | reverse complement strand
TGTCTATGTTGTCCCGGTATGGATGTCTAAGTTGAGAATAATCAAAAGCGAGAAATCCAAATGCGAGCTTTCTCCTTAGACCTTTGTACAAAGCGGCATAGAGGTACCCCTTTGTGAAACTTGGTTAAAGCATATGTATTGCGGTGATAATCCAGGTAGTCCAAGCTAATTAGGACAAGGTGCGAGCACTATTAGTACACTATGCATGAGGCTTGCAACTTATAAGATATAATTTACATGATGCATATGCTTTATTACTACCGTTGACAAAATTGTTTCATGTTTTCAAAATCAAAGCTCTAGCACAAATATAGCAATCGATGCTTTTCCTCTCTGAGGACCATTCTTTTACTTTCAATGTTGAGTCAGCTTCACCTATTTCTCTCCACCTCAAGAAGCAAACACTTGTGTGAACTGTGCATTGATTCCTACATACTTGCTTATTGCACTTATTATATTACTCTATGTTGACAATATCCATGAGATATACATGTTACAAGTTGAAAGCAACTGCTGAAACTTAATCTTCTTTTGTGTTGCTTCAATACCTTTACTTTGAATTATTGCTTTATGAGTTAACTCTTATGCAAGACTTATTGATGCTTGTCTTGAAGTGCTATTCATGAAAAGTCTTTGCTTTATGATTCACTTGTTTACTCATGTCATATACATTGTTTTGATCGCTGCACTCACTACATATGCTTTACAAATAGTATGATCAAGATTATGATGGCATGTCACTCCAGTAAATTATCCGTGTTATCGTTTTACCTCGCTCGGGACGAAGCAGTAACTAAGCTTGGGGATGCTGATACGTCTCCGACGTATCGATAATTTCTTATGTTCCATGCCACATTATTGATGTTATCTACATGTTTTATGCACACTTTATGTCATATTCGTGCATTTTCCGGAACTAACCTATTAACAAGATGCCGAAGTGCCAGTTGCTGTTTTCTGCTGTTTTTGGTTTCAGAAATCCTAGTAAGGAAATATTCTCGGAATTGGACGAAATCAAAGCCGAGGGGCCTATTTTTCCACGAAGCTTCCAGAAGTCCGAAGGAGAGACGAAGAGGGGCGACGAGGGGGCCACACCCTAGGGCGGCGCGGCCCCCCCCCTTGGCCGCGCGGCCCTGTGGTGTGGGCCCCCCGTGCCGTCTCTCGACTTGCCCTTCCGCCTACTTAAAGCCTCCGTGACGAAACCCCCAGTACCGAGAGCCACGATACGGAAAACCTTCCAGAGACGCCGCCGCCGCCGATCCCATCTCGGGGGATCCAGGAGATCGCCTCCGGCACCCCGCCGGAGAGGGGAATCATCTCCCGGAGGACTCTACGCCGCCATGGTCGCCTCCGGTGTGATGTGTGAGTAGTCTACCCCTGGACTATGGGTCCATAGCAGTAGCTAGATGGTTGTCTTCTCCCCATTGTGCTATCATTGTCGGATCTTGTGAGCTGCCTATCATGATCAAGATCATCTATATGTAATTCTATATGTTGCGTTTGTTGGGATCCGATGAATAGAGAATACTTGTTATGTTGATTATCAAAGTTATGCTTATGTGTTGTTTATGATCTTGCATGCTCTCCGTTACTAGTAGATGCTCGGCCAAGTAGATGCTTGTAACTCCAAGAGGGAGTACTTATGCTCGATAGTGGGTTCATGCCTGCATTGACACCCGGGACAAGTGATGTAAAGTTCTAAGGTTGTGTTGTGCTCGTTGCCACTAGGGATAAAACATTGATGCTATGTCTAAGGATGTAGTTGTTGATTACATTACGCACCATACTTAATGCAATTGTCCGTTGCTTGCAACTTAATACCGGAGGGGTTCGGATGATAACCTCGAAGGTGGACTTTTTAGGCATAGATGCAGTTGGATGGCGGTCTATGTACTTTGTCGTAATGCCCAATTAAATCTCACTATACTCATCATGATATGTATGTGCATTGTCATGCTCTCTTTATTTGTCAATTGCCCAAGCTGTAATTTGTTCACCCAACATGCTGTTCGTCTTATGGGAGAGACACCTCTAGTGAACTGTGGACCCCGGTCCAATTCTCTTTACTCGAAATACAATCTACTCGCAATACTTGTTCTACTCGTTTTCTCGCAAACAATCATCTTCCACACAATACGGTTAATCCTTTGTTACAGCAAGTCGGTGAGATTGACAACCTCACTGTTTCGTTGGGGCAAAGTAGTTTGGTTGTGTTGTGCAGGTTCCACGTTGGCGCCGGAATCCCTGGTGTTGCGCCGCACTACATCCCGCCGCCATCAACCTTCAACGTGCTTCTTGGCTCCTCCTGGTTCGATAAACCTTGGTTTCTTTCTGAGGGAAAACTTGCTGCTGTGCGCATCATACCTTCCTCTTGGGGTTGCCCAACGAACGTGTGAAATACACGCCATCAAACGCCTACGCGTCGTCGTCCTTGTCGTGGTCACGCCGGTATCGGCGTCGATCAGCTCCTCCTAGACCCCCTCCTCACCTTCGTCCTCCTCGGCCTCTTCATACTCGTTGACGGGGGGTTCCTAGGCTTGGCCGCATATGAAGCCATTGAGGATCTCGTCCCCGGCGGCAATCTACGCAACAAGTTATCTACATTCAGTCGCCGCTGGTGTCTACGATGCACATAATACATAGAAAAGTAAGGAAACTCACCTCGTCCTCGCCCATGGACACGCCGGACGCGCTGACGAACACCTGGTGGGTGCTCCTGCCCTCGTCAAGGAAGAGGTCGCGGGGAAGGCCGGTGCTGTCTGTCACGTGGCCGTCGGTGCGGCGCAGGTCAGGCGACGAGTTCAGGTCGACGGGGAAGCGAAAGGCACTGCTGCCCCTCGCTGATGAATCCGGCGAGAACGGCGCGTTGGGGTCGAAGGTCATGTCGTTGTCCGTGTACTCGGGGGAGTAGCGGCGCGGGCGTCCATCTGCGACAGCCGCATCTGTGAGATCGATGGCCCGTCCGCGTTGTACCCCGCGTAGTACCCCGGCAACGACGGTGAGCTCGAGATGTTGCTGAGGCCGCCGCCCAAGTTGAGGCACGCTTTCGCAGTGGACGCCCCTTTCGCTACATCCATAGCGGCGATGCGGCGCCTTCTGCGATCGGCCGTTATAAAGGAGCGGTGTTCCATCTCCTTGTCCCACTCCTCTTGCGACATGTTCGCCGGCTTCTCCTTCGGCGCGAAGGTGCGCGGCTTCGGTGGCGCCTTCGTCGGCGCCTTCGCCGGAGCCTTTATCTTCGGTGCCATGGCGGCTGCGAGGGTTTTTCGGGTTGGAGGCTGGGCGGGAGATGGAGCGGCGGGCGGGAGAAATGAGCGGCGGAGGGGCACGGGGTTTTGGTGGAGAAGATGTATAATTTGGGGATGTGGAGCTGACATGCGGCTCCCACGCCCAAAATTTTCCGTCTCGCGAGGCGCCGGCGGGCCCGATTCGCGCCCTTGTCCAAGGGGCCGGCACGGGGTTATCGGCGCTTCATTGGGCTCGGAAAAACAGCGGCACTATTTGGAGCGCATCGGTGTGAGCCTATTTTCGCTCCCGGTCCTCAAATCGCTATCGGGATCGCGATGGGGCACGCCGGTGGAGATACTCTTAGTTTCTGGTGAATCTACCAATCTACCGTCTCTCCTAGAAATCATACTGGGATGTTTCTTCCAGATGCAATCGTTTGTATTGATGTCTGTGGTTCAGGCAGAACATCCCATGTGCTGGGGTATGGGAAACAGCAGGTTGGATTCTTGTCTGCCGATGCATGCGAACTCAAACGGTTGCGCAGGCAGGAAACACCATGTGCTGGGATCATTGGAAGCTGAAGATTTCTACATCGCCGATGGCAAGTCTGAGAGCATCTCCAGTCGCGTCCCCCAAACCGTCCCCCAAACCGCGCCGGATCGAGCGTTTGGGGGACGTGTTTCGTTCGTGCCGCGTTTGGGGGACGTCGCTCCCCAGCCGCGTCCCCAAACGCCGCCCCCAAACATTAAAAGTATTTTTTTTAGCTAGAAAAAAACTATTTAATAATATTCAAATCGGTTGAACATAAACAAATTATATATAAAACTTCGAAAAAATATAATTAAATACATATAAACTATCTACTTCTTCTTCTTCGCTGATGGCCCCGCCTCGTCGTCGTCATCGCGGTGGCGCTTCCTGCTCGTCACCTCTTCCGAAGAGGCGGTGTCGGCGCTCGACGCGTCGTCGTCGCCGGTGCTCGTCGGCTGCGCCTTGCCTGCCTTCGCCTTCGGCCTTGGCCTTGGCCTTGGCCTTGGCCTTGGCGGCCTTCGCCTTGGAAGCCTTCGCCTTGGCCGCCTTCGCCTTCGCACGGGCCACCGCCGCCGCCGCGGCCTCGCTCTCTTCTTCCTCCTCCTCCCAGCCCAGCCATTCCTCCTCGCTGTCAACTGGCGGCGGGGAATCGTCGCCGCTGCTCGGCGTCCCGGCTCTCTCCCACCAATGGCGCCGGCCAGCGAGGCTTTCCCTCGCTGGAGGTGTCGGACGGGAGGCTGGGAGATGTAGCTCATCGTCGCCTGGAGGTGTCGGATGAAGGCTTGGATGAATGGTGGCGTGCGTACGGCGTACGTACGGGTCTTATTGAGCGCGGATGAACGGCGGCGCAGAAGTCGAAGAGAGCAGCGGTTGCTCTTCCGAGGAGTCGGCGCTCCATTCCGGCGGGGTTGGCGCGTCGTCGACGCGCTTGCCAATGCGACGGTTCCGCTTCTGTCAAGCTGCACCGTCGCTACGTATGTGGCGGTTGAGCGTCCGAGCCGCCGACGGGTCGGCCCCGCGCCTCCTCGCCTCTCATTTCGTTGTGTCCGGCGTGCCCGGTGCGTCCCCGTGGGACGGGGACGGGCTCGGGACGCCGGACACCGAATGGGGGCGCGCCGGACAAAAAAGGGCTTTGGGGGACGCGGCTGGAACGTTTTTTTTGTCCGGCGCGCCCCAAATCCCTTTGGGGGACGGTTTGGGGGACGCGACTGGAGATGCTCTGAACTGCGATCTGAATCCCATCAGTGGATCTCTTCAAGCAGATCTGACCAGATGATGGGTGCAGATGTGCAAACAATGGAATGAATTCAGCAGAATGAGTTAGGCCCACTAATGAGCACGAGCACTACTGCTACTGTGCGGCCATTGTAATCAGAGTCTTTCTGCAGGCAAAGACACATATCAGTGCCAAGGAGTATTGAAACAGGTAGCTACATCATCGAAAGGGCAGCTTCAGCAAAAGAACTTCTAATACAAAAACAAAGTAAAGAGGGAGCAAGGTGTCCCGTGACTCCCGTCCCCTGGTCATGACTCATCCAACCATCCACCAAGAACTCCTGTTACTGATTTGAGTACTCCGACAAGCTCAGACAGCGAGTGCACGGCCAAAAGGATCAATAACAAATCCTCGTTCTGTCAACGGCCCTAAAACGTACCTACGGCTACAACTCTTTTTTTTTTACGAGTAAAATAGAAACTTTATTAAGCAGGAGGGATTACAAGTCGATCAAGGTCAAGAGCCTGAAAGACAGCTTGGCTACAACTCAGTGGATGAGATGAAGCATTGGCATCTTTGGTAAAGTTATATTCCAAATTTTGTAGGCTGTGCGTTGTACAATTTAACTTCATTGAGATTTCCTGTTATGTTTAATAAGGTGCCATGTGAAGTATTTAAAGGAGAGATAAATAGCTCAAGGTTTACTTTACCTGTTTACTCTTTAATTAAGTTCTACAGAAATGTGTCATGTTTGAACAACATAATATCCGCGGATATCCATAGTCTTACCCAGTCCCTTTCTTTTTACCGTTAAACTTAACCAGGTTTGTTGGATTAAAAGGACCCATTTTATTCATTAATTTCCTGTCGTGATAAGGTTTCCTTTGATTCATTGGATTTGCATAAGAATTTTTTAGGTTTGGATCTTATGTGAAAAGTCCTACACAATTTATTTGATTTTACCAACCTATCTTATAGTAAATCCTATAGGAAAAATAACATTAGCTCATATACCTCATAAAAAATTCTTTGCTATAATCAAACACACTTCATCTTTCTATATAATTTAAGTAGGCATGATATTTCAATCCCATCCTTTTTCTATCCCTATGCCTTTTCTCTTCTACTAATAAAAGGAGCCCTAAAGTTGGAAGGCTGGCGTTTTGCTCACTTGCTTTGAATTAGTTGACAGTTCTTCTGAATTTCTTTTGCCCAACTTAGCAGTTTTCTGCACTTGTTTTCAATTTCCTTTTCTTCCTCATCGTTTGAGCATGGTTTAACCTATCGATGTACCGTTAGAAATGGACCACGTAAGCTCGAAAAGAAGAGCTACCCAGTGAAAGAGAATTTACAGGAAGTTTTCTTTTTTATTGAACAGTCGTCATTCAGGTTTTTATTCGATCAACAACAAACGGTCTGATTGAACAGGCTCAATCGCAAAACCAAGGATGAGTTGATAAGTGACAGCTAAGGAAACAATACAAAGAGTATACTATGTACATTGTACACTAACCTTCATCGTTTTAGCGTGGCGTAGATACGTAACATTGTTAACAGTGTATATATAACATGTATTCTTGGAAATACACATTTGAACCGGAACTCATATGCTATAAATTCCCCCCCCCCCCTTCCTGAACTGTGGTAGTGTGGTGGAATATATGACCACCATCCATGGTTTCCAACATAATTGCTCATGTGTATGCTGTGCCCGACCAAAGGCTCCATCAGTGATGAACTAAGAGCATCTTCATTCGCGTCCCCCAGGCGCCGAATTGAGCGTTTGGGGACGTGTTTCGTTCGTGCCGCGTTTGGAGGACGTCGCTTCCCAGCCACGTCCCCCAAAACTTAAAATTTAATTTTAATAGATAGAAGAAAACTTTTTACTAATATTCAAATCGGTGCAACATAAACAAATTACATATAAAAACTTAGAAAAAACATAATCAAATTACATATAAAAAAATTTAAACTACTTTTTCTTCTTCTTTGATGGCACCGCCTCGTCGTCCTCATCACGGTGGCGCTTCCTGCTCGTCACCTCTTCCGAAGAGGCGGTGTCGGTCGACGCATCAGAGGAACTTGTGTCCTCCTCGTCATCGCCAGTGCTCGCCGGCTGCGCCTTGGCCTTCGCCTTCGCTTTCGCGTCAGCCTCCGCCTTCGCACGGGCCGCCGCCGCTGTCGCCTCCTCAGACCCTTCCTCCTCCGCCTCCTCCTCCACCTGCCATTCCTCCGCGTTGTCCACTGGTGGCGGGGAATCATCGCCGCTGCTGGGCGTCCGGACTCTGTCCCACCAATGGCGCCATCCTGGAGACTTGCCCTCACTAGAGGTGTCAGATGGACTTGCCCTCACTCAGCTTGGTTGAAGATCCGAAAGAGCCTACGTACGGGTCTTATTGAGCGCGGATTGAAGGCGGCGCAAAAGTCGAAGAGAGCGGCGGTTGCTCTTCCGAGGAGTTCACGCTCCATTCTGGCGGTTGGCGCATCGGTCGACGCGGTTGCCAATGCGACGGTTCCCCTTTCCGGCAACTGCACTGTTGCTACGTAGGCGACGGTTGAATGTCCGGCGTGCCCGGAGTCACTGGTGGAAAAAGGGCCAATAGTCGCGGTTCGCAACGGCCATTAATACCGGTTGCACAACCGGTATTAAATAAGCGGGACTAAAGCCCCCCCCCCTTTAGTCGCGGTTGCTTACGAACCGCGACTAAAGGCCCGTCCACTGGGCGCCAGGCGACCGTCGGGGCGGAGGACCTTTAGTCGCGGTTCTTCCGGCCAACCCCTCTTAAAGGCCGCCCCGAGTTTAGGGTTTTAGCCCCCCCCCCTAAATCTGGTTTCTTTTTAATTTGTATTGTTTTATTTCTTTTGTGTTTTATTTTAATTTTGAAGGAGTTTCACATATTCTACGGTACTACATATACATGCATATATATGAATGTACAATTTCAAACAAATTTGAAATTAGAACCAAAAAGAATTCAAGAGGAATATACAATATATATTCAATATCGGATGACCAGCATATACAATTTTGAACAAGTTTCTATACATAATTTACTGCATCAGAAGTTCTACGTCCTCTACATAGTGTTCTCCTTTAGGATCGATGACTTCCCTCACGAACCATCCAGCTAGTTCCTCTTGAAGTGGTCGGAGCGAGCTTCGGATTAAGCATCTTCCGGAGGTTATTCCTCTTGACATTGTTATCACACGGAACCCGCTCGGAGGTGTATCTCCGGATCATCTCACAAACATAGTATCCACATAGATTGGTCCCCGGTGGCTGAATATCCCCGGTCCCGAGTCAACGACCTTTTAAACTGTAGCTCTTTTTTGAATTCACCGACCTTTTCATCGCGAACCGTCTCCAAACCCTACGAGGCAAAGAAAATTAAATGAACAAGAGAGTTATTAGTTACTTGATATTAGGAAATGAACGAAATAGGCCGATCGATATAGAGCGCAAATGAATGAAAATAATTACTTCGCATCATTTTTTCTCATGTCGGCCCAAAGCTTTGCATCCAGATTCGGAGAGTCGTGGACGAGAAGCTGTGGAGGTGTGAAATTGAATTACTAGCAGAATCCGGTGGAACATGCGGACACGATACATGCACGATCATGCATAACTCATCGATTAGCCACATACCATGCATGGAGTAAACAAAAGAGAATGTGCTCAAGACAGAAACACTCACCCAAAATGGTAAGGAAATAGAATATCACTTTTGAGTTCCCGCTTTGAAAGAAACCGCCACAGGTCTTCCTCCATGTCGGCGGGGTGATTTTTTAACACATATCCATTAACGATTTGTGGGTCAATGAACCCAACATCATGGATGTTCCTTATTCTGCATTCCCTAAGCTTCATTCTGCATAATAGCGTACACAACAAGATAGTTAGGACTATATATATATATATATATATATATATATATATAGGTAAACTAACTGGTGCACCATTGTGCCTGGGCACCATGAATCATAAAAGGAAACCTGCACATCAAACTGGGAAGTGATTTGTCTCTGTTTCTGATAATTGGAAAGTATATTCTCTCTCCTGTTGATATTTGGAAAGTGTTTTTCTCTCCTTTATACACCTATGATGCAATGCGCACCCACGATGTAATTGTACGGTCATGATGTATGGTGCCATCGCCCTGGCACCATACATCATGACCGTACAATTACATCGTGGGTGCCAGATTGCATCATAGGTGTATAAAGGAGAGAAAAACACTTTCCAAATATCAACGGAGAGAGAATGCACTTTCCAATTATCGAAACGAAAACAAATCATTTCCCGATTGCTGTGTAGGTTTCCTTTTATGATTCATGGTGCCCGAGCACCATGGTGCACTAGTTAGTTTACCTATTATATATATATATATATATATATATATATATATATATATATATATATATATATATATATATATATATATATATATATATATATGACACTATTCTGAAACCGATGCTCAAAATAATATTCTGAGCACCACCCAACCATATAAGAGGCGATGCGCACCGAAAATACAGACCGAACCGGTTCAATTAAAAAAAAACAGGAAACAACCCACCCACCACGTTTTCCCCTCCCATCCTCCCGGCCTTCTCATCCCGAATGGCCACCACCGACCAGCCAAACTCACCCGCCGCGCGTGCCGGCCGGCCCTGCCTCGCCGGCGGTGAGCCGCTGCTTTCCCTTCCGTCGGCGCGCCCCTGCTTCTTCCACGCGCCGGCAGCCTGGGCCTCGCCGCCACCACGGATCACCGCGGCCCTGTCGCCGCCGCCGCGCCGGCCTGGACCTCCCTGATTCGACCCAACGGTCCGCCATGGCTACCTCGACCTAGCTCTGATGCCCAGTTTCCCTCCACCAGCAAAGGCGGCGCCGTGCCCCCGCTTGGCCCCGGATTCCTTGCCGCCTGCAGCCCCGATTCGCCCTGGATTCGCAGCCGCCGGCAGCCCCAATTCGCCCTGGATTCGCAGCCGCCGGCAACCATTTATCGTGTGCAGTGTCGCTGCCGGAATAGATGCATCCCAGGTGCTCCGGTGCGTGCTGCGGCTCCCCTGGCTGATGGCCGGCTCCTCCTCCATATTCCCCGCACAACACTGCGCGCCCCTACTGCTGTTGATGCTATCGCGCGCAGAGTCATCCTGCTCCTGGTGCTTTTTTTCTTGTGGTCTGTGATGCATCACGGGAGTGCTATTGTTCTCTACTGCTCAAGATGCTGCATATTCTCTTTTTTCTATCTACAGCAGGGCACTTTAGTTTATACAAGCAGCACATTGCTTCGTTAAATAGAAGTACATGCATAAATTTCTGGATGTCAGCAGCCGGTTGTGGAGTCTGGTGTTCTTCGTGGTCGAGGCTTTGCAGTTTTTCTGTAACTCCTCTTATCTAAATACATCATCTTGCCAACACCTAGGTGTTGTAGGGCATTACAAATGTATTTAGTCTGAAACTGCACCGAGTAATATTTTGGGAGCAACATATCTAAATTTGGAGATCGCTATTTCTAAATTGCGGAGACTAATTTCGTTTCTTAGACCTGAACTTATGTTAGTCTCCAGCTTGTACTTCTGATAGGTATTGCTGCGTACTTTTTTTTTTGCGAATCGGGAGCTTTATTAATCAATCAGCGGTATTACAGTCTTTAGCAAGAATACTAGTGAGGAAGACAGGAGTGTAGTTAACCCACACACACCGTCTCCTATCTGAACTAGCTCTGTGAGCACAAGCATGGGCTGCTTCATTCGCAGCCCTATTTACATAAATCAACTCAAAACTAGTAAGAAACCCGCTAAGCTCCCTAATTTCCTGACAAACACTAGTAATTATAGATCTACTAGTATCAGATTGGTTATAGAGATTAATCACCTCTTGAGCATCCGTCTCGACGACTAGCTTATGTAGTCCCATATCAATAGCCAAGCGAACCCCTCTCGAACAGCCTCTGCTTCGAGAGCTGTAGCGCTCCAGGCATGATCATGCCATATGCCTTGAGCTCTTAGTAGCACACCTTCGTGGTTCCGCACCACAATGCCAGTGACGCCATTATTTTCATCCTTGTTGTACCCTGCATCAGTGTTGATCTTTACAATACCAGGATCAGGAGGTTTCCAACGCACCGAAACGTTGCAAAGTTTCGGCTTCTTCTCTTTCCCTGCTTGACGTAGATCAACAGCGGTCTCGACAGCCCATCGTACAGATTGTGTGACGGTTCTACCTCCATCTCCATGCCATACAAAATTGCGTTCGGACCAAACTGCCCATGCTCCACATAAAATTATGCAAGTGTGGTTCTCTGAAACAAGGGTGCCATCAACCAAATCCGTAGCCCAAGACCTTGGGTGTAGCTGTGGGATTTTAACACCTGAAGCTTGTTGCATATTCTTCCAGAAAGCTCGTGCCCAACTGCACTCAAATAACGCATGGAATGTGGTCTCCTCATCTGCACCACATATTTTGCAGTTGCCGATCTGCTCCATGTGTCTAATTTGCAGATTGTGACGACATGGAACAAAATTCTTGATCACCCTCCACCAGAAGGCTCGTACTTTGGGTGGAACAGCAAGTTTCCACAATTTTTTCCAAGAGAACGAGGAAGAGGATCCCGACGGTGACGCGTTGTCGTTGCGTAACTGGTCAGAAGCCATCATCCTGTATTGCTGCGTACTTATCTTGTGATAAAAAGCATTAGATGGGAAAAAGGAAACCACAAGAAGCAGTAGATTCCTGGGTGAAGTGCACGGAGCTGTTTGCTGGTGTCGGGTGCTTCTGGAGCTTCTCCTGGAGGTTGCTCTTTCCGTCTCTCGGGTTGCGACGCGTGTGCATGCCTAAAAATTCCCCATCTGTCTACATCGGTTTTAAGAGAAGCACACGTTCGCATACACCAGAAATACACATCTACTATTAGTTAGGGGATTGCAATTGCAGGTCGTTTTTCAGATGACATGTTGGTCGTACAACACAGCCTCTTTCAGCTATTTTCAGTACTTGTTTTTTGTTTGTTTGTGCTGGGAGAGAGGCATGTACATGTCGAGGCCTCGCGCAATTTTTCCCGTGGCAAATCGGTCTAGAGGAGGATGCTCTTGTGTTAGCCATGATGTATATCAGGATTAAACTACAAAGAAGTGCATGCCATAAATTTAGGAAATACACTAAAAACAGTCCAGGAAGTAGATAGTGTGGTGCGGTGCGGTGGAAAAAAAAAACACCCCGATTCCCCCGATCCATCTCCACCTCGACGATATTTCCCCTACCACGATAATCCCCTCGAGCCGTTGTCGGCCACGCGCGCCGGTCGAACCACCGCCGGCCATGCGTTCCACCTAAACGCCGCCGGCCATGAGCCCCGTAAGGCCACCGCGGACACGCGCCTCGCCGGGCCGATCACACGACCCGCCGAGCCGCCGCCACCCCTTTCCCCTTCCTCGCGCCCCCTGATCCGCGGTCAACAACGCGCCACTACGCCATCAGACGGAGCCGCCACCTCGTTGGCCCCTGTATGCACCTCCGCTGGTTGCTCTTAGTGGCCTCACCACCGCCACACCCGGGTTCTACCGGCGTCTATGCGCCGCCCCGGCGACCGATGACGCCCTCCCGCAGATTCTCTTCGTCGGTGACCCACGGTATTGGCCCAATTTGCAGCTCCACAACTCCAGCGTGGCTGCCCCCACCTAGGTGCCTCGTCGGTCGTCCAACCTCCAATTCCCATGGCGCCGGCGGCCGTGTTCCATGGTGCCGCTCCCACGACTCGAACACGTGTAGGTTGCTGCATCGGTGTACTGCTAGTGCGGGGATTTGCAGCCCAAATATTCTTGTACTACCAAAGCGGGGATTGTTTCACTGGACTATAGGTAGGAGTACATAGTAGGAGCTACCATTACGGATGTATTTCCCTAACTCGTGTCGTACAATGAATTAGTGCGAGAGGACTAAACAAGCGGTACAAGAAATTAGTGCCGAGAAGTACAAGAAATTGCTACCAGAAAGGTCACCTCCCGCTCAAAAAATAAACTCAAAACAAAAGAATCTTCTAATTGTATGTCCAGGAGATATTCAAAATGAATCCCGAGAAGTACAATCATTCAACAGGTGTAGTACACCCGCTTAACATAGGAAGTATAAGAAAACCGACAAAATCCAACGGTAAAAAAGACAAAATAATCCGGTCATCCGAGAGGAAGTTTTAATACTTGACGTTGACAAGTAGAACCATTCGACACGAGAAGTACACCCACATAATATAGGAAGTACAAGAATAATGAAAAAAAAATCCAAATGTAAAAGAAAAAGAAAATAATACGTCATCCACGAGGAAGCTCAAATACTTAAAGCAGAATAATCTTGCCACCTAATAGGAATTTCATATACTTGACAACGAGAAGTACAACCATTCGACATAAGCAGTACACACACTTAATATAGGAAGTACAAGAAACCCGACAAAGTACAAATATAGAAAGAACAAAATAATCCCGTCATCCGCGAGGAAGTACAAGCAGTGATTCTGAGAAGTACAGGTGAAGACTGCAGGAAGTACAAGCAGTAATTACAAGAAGTGCAATTTGTCCAAAGAAAATACTCACATATAAGTTCACATAGCAACATTGGGAAGTTCAAATATTAAGATATGGGAAGTGCATAAATCTCTTAAATAGAGTGTAGGGACAATCTAAAATTATCATTCTGAAACAAACATGTTTAGTTGTAAAACACACTAGTATGGAAAAATTTTCGGGAAGTACAACCACGAATGCCAAGAAGTAAAAGGGCATGTCGCGAGAAGTTCAGATGTGCGTGGTTTTGCTCACATTTTGTCTGGTCATGGACTACAAATGGACACTATACGAGAAAATTATAGCCGTTTTGTTGAACACTTTTGTGCAACCACGCTGATAAGTACAACCACATTTCCTGAGAAGTTCAAGCTCATTTCGAGGGAAGTTCAGCGCTCTGTTTTTACGAGACGGAAATCTATTGTGCAAATCTCATCGATTTGATCACCGACCACTTCAATCGTTGTACCAAAAGCTTTATATGGTGGAGTATGTGTCTAATTGCATTACCTACAACATTTTACAACAAATAAATAGATCTAATCCATACAATTCAAGTCGTTATCTTGCAAAGTATACCGGAAACATGATTTCAAACCTTCTAAAACTAGTTTTAACCCGTTCGGATTTGGCAAAAATGGTAGATACAAAAAAGATGCGCCCTTTTGAGACCTTTCCAACCTTATATGATTTCCAATGTTTAAATATACCGTATAGAAATCGTGGGACAATCATTCGGTGCCCATCAAATAAAATGGGCGGACGATAATTCGAGTTATTCTCTTAAACGCGTAAGTAATTAGAGAAAACAATGTGAATGAAAAAGTTGCGCCTACTCCATAGCTTTCCAACGCCATATCACTTGCATCATTTCGATAAGCTGTTGAAAAAAGGCGGCCAACTTACTGTCTGTCTATTTTTTAATACGTCCGAATTTCGGTATTTTCAAAAGTATTCAAAAAAAACATACAGAAATTGGAAAAACATAAAACATGAATAGTTGCGAAATTTGGTTATCTATCCAACGATATATCATTTGCATAATTTGGATAATCCATTGGGAAATCGAACTAAAAGTTTGTTTTATGTCCATATAGAAACGTTTTCGTATTTTCAAAATTAAATTTAAACCATAAAGAATCTGTGAAAATTATGAACATGAAAAAGTTGCGGTTTTTCATTATCTATCCAACGATATATAATTTGCACAAATCTGAAAAATTGTGGAGAAACTCAAAGTATAATCACTAGCTTTGAAGAAACGGGAATTTCAGGTAAGTTCTAATACTTAAAGCTTAGAAGTACAACCATTTTACACGAGCAGTACAACTATATATTTTACGAAGTACACAAAAACCAACAAAATCCAAATCTAAAAATAGAATAATCCCGTCACCTAAGAGGAAGTTCATATACTTGACAACGAGAAGTACAACCGTTCGACATAAGCAGTACACACACTTAATATAGGAATTACAAAATAACCCGACAAAGTCCAAATATAGAAAGAACAAAATAATCCCGTCATCCGCGAGGAAGTACAAGCGAGTGATTCTGAAAAGTACAGGCGGAGAATGCAGGGAAGTACAAGCGTAATTACGAGAGCTGCAATTTGTCCAAAAAAAATACTCACACATATGTTCACATAGCAACGTTGGGAAGTTCAAATATTAAGATCTGGGAAGTGCAGAAATCTCTTAAATAGAGTGTAGGGACAATCTAAAATTATCATTCCGAAACACACATGTTTAGGTATTGTAAAACACACTAGTATTGAAACATTTTCAAGAAGTACAACCACGGAGGCAAATAAGTACAAGGGCATGTCGCGGGAAGTTCAGATGCTCGTGGTTGTGCTGCACATTTTGTGTGGTCATGGACCACAAATGGACATCGTATGAGAAAATTATAGCCGTTTTTCTGAACACTTTCGTGAAACCACGCTGATAAGTACAACCACATTTCCCGATAAGTTCAAGTTCATGTCGCGAGAAGTTCAGTGCTCTGTTTTTACGAGACGGAAATCTATTGTGCAAATCTCATCGATTTGATCACCGACCACTTCAATCATTGACACCAAAAGCTTATTATGGTAGAGTATGTGTCTAATTGCATTACCTACATCATTTTACAACAAATAAATGGATCTAATCCATCAAATTCAAGTTCTTATCTTGCAAAGTATACCGGAAACATGATATTAAAACTTCTAAAATTAGTTTTAAACCACATGGATTTGGCAAAAATGATAGATACAAAAAATATGCGCCCTTTTGAGACCTTTCCAACCTTATATGATTTCCATTGTTTAAATATACCGTATAGAAATCGTGGGACAATCATTCGGTGCCCGTCACATAAAACGGGCGGACAGTAATTCGAGTTGTTTTCTTAAACTGTAAGTAATTAGAGAAAACAATGTGAATAAAAAAGTTGCGCCTACTCCATAGCTTTCCAACGCCATATCATTTGCATCATTCCGATAAGCGGTTGAAAAAATTCGGCCAACTTACTGTCCGCCTATTTTTGAATACGTCCGAATTTCAGTATTTTCAAAATTATTCAAAAACTGTGAGGATTATGAAAAAACGTAAAACATGAAAAAGTTGCGCAATTTCATTATCTATCCAACGGTATATCATTTGCACAATTTTGATAAGCGATTCGAAAATTGGACTAAAAGTTCGTTTTCTGCCCATGTAGAAGTGTTTTCGTATTTTCAAAATTAAATTTAAACCGTGCAAAATCTGCGAAAAGTGTGAACATGGAAAAGTTGCGGTTTTTCATTACCTATCCAACGGTATATCATTTGCATAGTTCCGACAAATAGTTGAGAAATTCAAAGTATAATCAGTAGCTGTGAAGAAAACGGGAAGTTCTAATAAGTTCGACAGAAAGTTGAACCCTGTTATCCGTGAAGTTCAACCTTGTGTCCAGGAAAGTTCAAATCGGTGCTCAGAATATTATTCTGCAGCTGCGGAATAGTGTAGAATATATATATATATATATATATATATATATATATATATATATATATATATATATATATATATATATATATATATAGTGCGGGCAATGAACGAGATGAGGTAGAAATAAATCACTTACGTAACATAGCAACCGATGATAGATTTGTCGAGCTCGCGCGGATTGAACAGCTGGAACAATTCACTCCGATGAACTGTTACATAGTAATGTTTGAAGTGATGCTCATGTCTAACTTCCGCATAAATATATTCTTTGGCGTTTTTATTTTTTATGTAACCCTTGTACAAAATTAGCAGATTTTTCATTTGTGGAGGTAGATCCTCTTCCTGCGCAGGCTCGACGAGAGGCCCATTCGGCACATATGTAATTACTACCTCACTCACTGGCGCCTCCTCAAGGCCTAACACTGCACGAAGAGTCATACCCATCTGGGCCGCTTGTTCTCTGGCACCCGCTACAGTCAATCCCTGTGCTGCCGCAGCTGCTATGATTATGGGGTCCATTAGTTCAGCATCCGGACCGGCGGCTTTCACTATGAGCGGGGGGGATCGATTTTTTACTTTGTTTCCCGAGCTGGGCAACTCGTTTCCCGCTTATTTTACTTTCTAATTCTTTCTCGGCCTCCTCCAAGGCTTTCTTCTCCTGCTTCTCCACCAACTCTTTCTTCTCCTTCAACATGAGTGCTTGCCTACGAAGTTCACGTGCATAGTCCTCAGGCAAATTCTTCGCGGCTTGGGACGGTGTGCTCAAAAATGACTTAACCCACTTCTTTTGCTCATTAGAAAATACTGGCTTGGGCTCGGGCTCTCTTTTCTTCTTGCAGTCCGCCTTCCATTTCTCATAATCAGCAGCCGCGGCCGCGTCGACTTCCTCGGCACTACGTTCCCAAGGCCTTGTGGGGAGAGGCTTCAGTGATGGCTCCGGTATCTTTGTGGTCTTAGGTACATAAGGGTCCGGGTTAATAGTCCAGGACTGCTTCTGCTTCTTCGCCGGAGGTGGATTGGGGGGCGGCGTCTGCTTACCTGCGCGAGGCGGACTGGGGGGCGGCGGCTGCTTACCCGCCGGAGGTGAATTGGGGGGCGGCGTCAGCTGACGTGAAGGAGGTGTTGGTGAAGCACCACCACCACCGCCACCGCCACCACCACCGTAGGGGGGTGGACTTGTTGGCCTTGGCGCCTCGCCTGGAAACTTGATAAACTTCTTTTGCCATAGAATGAACTGGCGCTTGACATCTCCAAGTCTTCTCGCCCCTTCGGGTGTAGCAATGTCAATCTCCAGTGTCCTCAAACCCTTGGACTATGTCCTCCACCATGACACGAGCATAGCCATCTTGAATGGGGTTGTTGTGGTGGAGTGCTCCAGGTAAACATGGTAAAGCACTACCGATGGCTACCTTCATGGACATGTTCCCCATTGGATAATGCAGTGTTGGAGATATGCCCAAGAGGCAATAATAAAATGGTTATTATAATATATCTTTGTGTTTATGATAATGTTTACATACCATGCTATAATTGTATTAACCGAAACATTGATACATGTGTGTTATGTAAACAACAAGGAGTCCCTAGTAAGCCTCTTGTATAACTAGCTTGTTGATTAATAGATGATCATGGTTTCGTGATCATGAACATTGGATGTTATTAATAACAAGGTTATGTCATTATATGAATGATGTAATGGACACACCCAATTAAGCGTAGCATAAGATCACGTCATTAAGTTATTTGCTATAAGCTTTCGATACATAGTTACCTAGTCCTTTCGACCATGAGATCATGTAAATCACTTATACCGGAAAGATACTTTGATTACATCAAACGCCACTGCGTAGATGGGTGGTTATAAAGGTGGGATTAAGTATTCGGAAAGTATGAGTTGAGGCATATGGATCAACGAAGGGATTTGTCCATCCCGATGACGGATAGATATACTTCGGGCCCTCTCGGTGGAATGTCGTCTAATAAGCTTGCAAGCATATGAATGGTTCATAAGAGACCACATACCACGGTACGAGTAAAGAGTACTTGTCATGAGACGAGGTTGAACGAGGTATAGAGATACCGATGATCAAACCTCGGACAAGTAAAATATCGCGTGACAAAGGGAATCGGTATCGTATGTAAATGGTTCGATCGATCACTAAAGTCATCGTTGAATATGTGGGAGCCATTATGGATCTCCAGATCCCGCTATTGGTTATTGGTCGGAGAGAAGTCTCACCCATGTCTACATAGTTCGCGAACCGTAGGGTGACACACTTAAGGTTTGATGTCGTAATAGTAGAACTTGAATATGGAATGGAGTTCGAAGTTTTGTTCGGAGTCTCGGATGGGATCCCGGATATCACGAGGAGTTCTGGAATGGTCCGGAGAATAAGATTCATATATAGGAAGTCATATTCCAAGTTTGGAAATGATTCGGTGCATTTATGGAAGTTTCTAGATGGTTCTAGAAAAGTTCGGAAGAAATCACTTTGGAAGGCGGAGTTCCGGAGGGACTCCACCACCCATGGCCGGCCAACCCTAGGGGGTGGAGTCCCAGGTGGACTCCACCTAAGGTGGCCGGCCACCCCCTCCCAAGGAAAGGTGGGAGTCCCACCTCAAGTGGGAATCCCACCTTGGGTAGGTTTCATGTCATATGGAAGGTTTTGGTTTGGGGTCTTATTCGAAGACTTGTAGACCAACTCTTGGGTATTCCACCTATATAATGAGGGACAAGGGGAGGGGGCCGGCCACCCCAAGACCACAAGGTGGCCGCACCCTATAGTGGCCGGCGCCCCCTTCTCCCAAACCCTAGCCGCCCCACCTCCTCCACCTCTCCCGCAACGCTTAGCGAAGCTCCGCCGGAGTTCTCCATTGCCACCGCCACCACGCCGTCGTGCTGCCGGAGTCAAGGAGGAGCTACTACTTCCGCTGCCCGCTGGAACGGGGAGAAGGACGTCGTCTTCATCAACACCGAACGTGTGACCGAGTACGGAGGTGCTCGCCCGATTGTGGCACCGTCAAGATCTTCTACGCGCTTTTGAAAGCGGCAAGTGATCGTCTACCGCAGCAACAAGAGCCTCATCTTGTAGGCTTTGGAAATCTTCAAGGGTGAGTCTCGATCATCTCCTTGTTGCTCCCATCTTCTAGACTGCATCTTGGCTTGGTTTGCGTTCTCGCGGTAGGAAATTTTTTGTTTTCTATGCAACGTATCCCTACAGTGGTATCAGAGCCGTGTCTATGCATAGATGGTTGCACGAGTAGAACACAATTGTATTGTGGGCGTTGATGCTTTGTTGTCTTTAGTTCGAGTACTTTGCATCTTTGTGGCATGGTGGGATGAAGCGGCTCGAGCTAACTTTACATGACCGCGTTCATGAGACTTGCTCCACGTTCGACATGCAACTTGTATTGCATAAGTGGCTTTGCGGGTGTCTCGTCTCTCCCACCATAGTGAAGATTCAATTTACTCTTTCTATTGACAACACTAGTATCACCGTTGTGGTTCATGTTCGTAGGTAGATTGGATGTTACTCGAAAACCCTAAACCACGTAAAATATGCAAACCAAATTAGAGACGTCTAACTTGTTTTTGCAGGGTTTGGTGATGTGATATGGCCATAATGTGATGATGAATATGTATGAGATGATCATTATTGTATTGTGGAAACCGGCAGGAGCCTTATGGTTGTCTTTAATTTTCATGTTGAGTAGTATTCAAAGTAGTTGTAATAGTTGCTACATGAGGTGAACAACCATGAAGACGGCGCCATGGACCTTGACGCTACGCCGATGATGATGGAGATCATGCCCGTTAATGATGGAGATCATGTACGTGCTTTGGAGATGAAGATCGAAGGCGCAAAGACTAAAGGGCCATATCATATCACATATGAATTGCATCTTATTTTGCTTAGATCGCGACGGTAGCATTATAAGATGATCCCTCACATTAATATCAAGATAATAAAGTGTTCTCCCCTCGTATGCACCGTTGATATAGTTCGTCGTTTCGAAGCATCTCGTGATGATCGGATGTGATAGACTCAACGTTCACATACAACGAGTGTAAGCCATGTTGCACACGCGGAATACTTGGGTTTGCTTGACGAGCCTAGCATGTACGTACATGGCCTCGGGACAACGGAAACCGAAAGGTTGAACACGAGTCATATGGATGATATGATCAACATGTTGATGTTCACCATTGAAGCTACATCATCTCACGTGATGATCGGTTTTGGTGTAGTAGATATGGATCGTGTACCACTTAACAACTATGAGGGATGTTGTATTAAGTGAGAGTTCATTAGTAATTAGATTAAAACATGAACTAATTATCATAAACATAGTCTGAGTAGTATTTTGAATTAATTTTGTAGTATTGGCATCCGTTTTCTACCATGCGCTAGTCTTGTAATTGAGATAGAAATACTGTTAAAGTCTGACAAGAAACTTTACGGACTGGTACCGTATTGTTAAAGAATCAAGAAATGATTAAGTCTTATTGCAAACTTTTAGTAAATCTCACATTGTTGATTCAAAGAGTTGTGGTTTCAATTAGTACCTAAAGTTATCTTATCTCCGTGAAACTTGAAGTTCAAATCTGTTTGAAAAGTAAGGAGCTGAAAATTTAGTTTTTCAGAAATAATCAAGGTATGAGATATATGTGATATCTAAGACCTTATTGCAAGATGATAGAATATAATTTTGTGAGACTACATAAACTCATAAGTTTTATGGGAATGTACGAAGGTTGAAGATGCAAGGCGTCCCAATCCTCCAACTATTGGGGCACTAACGATATTCGCATATCCATGAGGTAATCGTCCTTAGTATGCACCGTTGCCAAGACTCGTAGTTTCGTAGCATCACGTGATGATCGGGTGTTATAGATTCTACGTGTGCATACAATGGGTGCAAGCCAGTTTTGCACATACGAATACTAAGGTTAAACTTTACGAGCCTAGCATGTACATACATGGTCTCGGAAAGTCATCATGAATTGATGGATAAAATTATGAGTGAAATTGTTCATCATATTACAAAGTTACTAATAGAGAAATCTGGAACACTTGTCATATGATGATCAACTTCAAAGTAAGAACCTCAAGGTTATTGGTATTTTACCAACAAACCTAGAAGTTATTATAGATGAAGTGTTTTCTGAATAATGAGGAAAACTAAAAGAGAAACTAAAAAAGATATTTTGGCATAAAGAAAATAAAAAGACTAGAAAGTCTAGCTCAGGTGTATATAAATGATATACATGTTATGGTTGTATTCCTAGTTAGATCACACAATGAAATTCTTGGGTATTAGTACCATATTGGTTGGTATGAAGTGTCATATAAAACAACGCAATACAAGAATACAATGGCCTAAGTGACTGACAAGGAATATGATAGGAATGCACGTCTGGAACAAAAATAAAGTGTTATTATGTTCGTCGTTGGCATTCTATCTAGCCCTAAGAATTTATAATAAAGAACTTAATAATTGTTATTTTGCTCTAGTCAAATAAAAACAATGAGTTGTTCAAATTATGACATTACTCCATGTATGATGGATAAGTTGTTATAAATTTTAATGGTGAAACGCACATACATAACACTGATGCTAAAATGCCATAAGGCAAATGATTTGAATTCCACTTATTTGTGGAACCGCCATTTAGGTCATTTTAGAGAAGAACGCATGAAGGAACTCCATGCAAATGGATTTTTGGAGTCATTTGATTTTTGAATCGTTTGGCGCTTGCAAATCTTTTCTGAAGAATGACTGAAATACCGTTCATAGGCCAAGAGTTGAACGGGCAACTAACTTAGTGGAAACATACATAATGATGTATATGGTTCACTGGGCATAGTTGTGTGCGGGAGATTCTTCTACTTCATGAAAACTTCCAATGAATTGAGTATATATGTGTGGATATATTCGATAAGGAAGAAGTTTGAAACATTTGAATGGATTCAAATAAATTTCACTATGAAGTGGAAATCATCGTAATAGAAAAGTCAAATATCTATGATTGGATCATAGTGGAAATATTTGAATTACTAGTTTTAGCGAACATCTAAGAGAGTTATGAAATTGTTCTACAACTTACGTTTCTTGGAGTATCATAGTGATGATGGAGTATCCGAGAGATGTATCCAAACCTTGTTGGGTCAATGATGAGATAATATATTGATGCCATTATATTTTTTGTGGATTATGCTTTAGAAACTACCGTTTTTACACTAAATAGAGCATCATCATGATCCGTTGAAATGACACCATACAAGTTATGGCATGGGTATAAACCCTAATAGTCCTTTCTTTAAATTTTCGTCTAAGAGTTTACAACCAAAATTGGATGATTGTCTTTGTTGGTTATCCCAAAGAATTGATAGGGAATTCTTTCCACTATGAAGTAAAAGACAAAAGTGTTTGTTAATGTTACTTGCTTATTTCCAAGAAATTGTTTTCTAGCGAAGTATTTGAGTGGGAGGACAATAGAACTTGATAAGGTTTATGAACCTGAGCATAATGATCAGAGTAGCGCAGCATTGGAATTGGTTCCGGAAACGGCCACGACGATCATGGCTCCCATGACTACAAAGTGTTTTAGCCATGGAAATCGAAGTACTTATTGAACCTTGTAGGTATGGTTTACTTTGTGATCAAATAAATGATTTGTGGACAAAGGATTGATTTTGAACAATGATAAACCATCTACATACAAAGAAGTTATGATGGGCCCTGACTCCGTTAAAATGGCTATACGCCATGAAATCCAAGATAGATGAATACTTTTTGAAAGTAAATGGATCTATAAAATTGATGGACTTGGATGAAATATCCTTGAAGAAACTCGACTTGTCGAAAAGTTGTTTACGACAAAGTTCAAAGAGTTGACTATGATAAGATTAGATCTTCCGTAGCAATGCTTATAGTCTATGTGGATTATTCTAGTAATCACTACATATTTCTTTTATGAGATATGCTAGTAGGATGGCAAAATACATTACTTATCAGAAGTACGTATTAAAGGTGTATACAAGATACAACCAAGAGTTTTGCTGGTCCGTGGAATACTAAGATAGATATACAAACTTCAATTGGATGAAGTGAGTATCGCGGAGTTGGAATCTTCACCAGATGAAATAGTCAAAGAGTTTTTGATTTCATCAGAGACGATGAAGAGGCTTGCATTTGCAAGAAATTAAGTGGGAGCGCTGAGACATATTTATAATACTTATGTAGATGACATATAGTTGGTTATAAATGATGTAATTATATACTTGATTAAAAAGGTTTCATTGAGAATTAACTTAAATGAAAGGATATGGACTGAAACAAATTTTGTGTCAAGATCTATGAAGATAGATTGAAACACATAATAAGTTTAAGTCAAAGTACATAGAATGGATATTGAAATAGTTCAATATAGAAGTATTAAGAAAATGTTCTTGTCATGAGAAGGTTTAACAAGACTTGAGTGTATCTGACACTCAATGAGTAAAAACACATGAGTGATTATAGATCACGAATAATATGTACACAATCAGATGTCCTGTGCTCTAAAAGTGTTATGAGCATGTACCAGAATGATTCATGTGATGATCATTGAAAAACAGTAAGAATATTCTTGAGTAATTAAGAAGAACCAAGGATATATATATATAGTTTTGTATGGAGAAATGACAAACAAATCGCTGTAAGTTGTTGCACCGATATTAGTTTGGTCACATATAAAAATGAATTTCAAATCTCAATTAGGCTAAGTGTTGATTAAAAGGTAGCACAATGAGCTAGAAGTTGTCTATGCTAGATTTAGAAGAGTTCTAAATATTGTGACGGATTCTACAAACGAAGGCAGAGTATGTCATTGTTTTGACAATGACTGAGGATGTTAAGTCAAGAGGTTCTTTGAGAACTTGGTGTAGTTCCGATAGTGTCGAACTTTGAAGCTATATTGTGTGTGACAATATTAGTGACATATTTCAGACCGCGGAATTAAGGTTCCACCGGAAGACCAAACATATTTAATGCCGACTCATTTGGAAAATGAGTGATGCGTTGAGACGCAAATGAATTGCAAAATACATACGTTTCGAGCATGTCGGATCCGTTGACTAAAACTTCTCCCGTGAGCAAAACATGATAAAGCACCGGAAGGCCAAGGTGTTATATCTTTACATATGTAAACTAGATTATTGACTCTAGTGCAAGTGGGAGACTGTTGGAGATATGCCCAAGAGGCAATAATAAAATGGTTATTATAATATATCTTTGTGTTTATGATAATGTTTACATACCATGCTATAATTGTATTAACCGAAACATTGATACATGTGTGTTATGTAAACAACAAGGAGTCCCTAGTAAGCCTCTTGTATAACTAGCTTGTTGATTAATAGATGATCATGGTTTCGTGATCATGAACATTGGATGTTATTAATAACAAGGTTATGTCATTATATGAATGATGTAATGGACACACCCAATTAAGCGTAGAATAAGATCACGTCATTAAGTTATTTGCTATAAGCTTTCGATACATAGTTACCTAGTCCTTTCGACCATGAGATCATGTAAATCACTTATACCGGAAAGGTACTTTGATTACATCAAACGCCAGTGCATAAATGGGTGGTTGTAAAGGTGGGATTAAGTATTCGGAAAGTATGAGTTGAGGCATATGGATCAACAGTGGGATTTGTCCATCCCGATGACGGATAGATATACTCTGGACCCTCTCGGTGGAATGTCGTCTAATAAGCTTGCAAGCATATGAATGGTTCATAAGAGACCACATACCACGGTACGAGTAAAGAGTACTTGTCATGAGACGAGGTTGAACGTGGTATAGAGATACCGATGATCAAACCTCGGACAAGTAAAATATCGCGTGACAAAGGGAATCGGTATCGTATGTAAATGGTTCAGTCGATCACTAAAGTCATCGTTGAATATGTGGGAGCCATTATGGATCTCCAGATCCCGCTATTGGTTATTGGTCGGAGAGAAGTCTCACCCATGTCTACATAGTTCGCGAACCGTAGGGTGACACACTTAAGGTTTGATGTCGTAATAGTAGAACTTGAATATGGAATGGAGTTCAAAGTTTTGTTCGGAGTCTCGGATGGGATCCCGGACATCACGAGGAGTTCCGGAATGGTCCGGAGAATAAGATTCATATATAGGAAGTCATATTCCAAGTTTGGAAATGATCCGGTGCATTTATGGAAGGTTCTAGAAAAGTCCGGAGAAATCACTTTGGAAGGCGGAGTCCCGGAGGGACTCCACCACCCATGGGCGGCCAACCCTAGGGGGTGGAGTCCCAGGTGGACTCCACCTAAGGTGGCCGGCCACCCCCTCCCAAGGAAAGGTGGGAGTCCCACCTCAAGTGGGAATCCCACCTTGGGTAGGTTTCATGTCATATGGAAGGTTTTGGTTTGGGGTCTTATTCGAAGACTTGTAGACCAACTCTTGGGTGTTCCACCTATATAATGAGGGACAAGGGGAGCGGGTCGGCCACCCCAAGACCACAAGGTGGCCGCACCCTGTAGTGGCCGGCACCCCCCTCTCCCAAACCCTAGCCGCCCCACCTCCTCCACCTCTCCCGCAACGTTTAGTGAAGCTCCGCCGGAGTTCTCCATTGCCACTGCCACCACGCCGTCGTGCTGCCGGAGTCAAGGAGGAGCTACTACTTCCGCCGCCCGCTGGAACGGGGAGAAGGACGTCGTCTTCATCAACACCGAACGTGTGACCGAGTACGGAGGTGCTGCCCGATTGTGGCACCGTCAAGATCTTCTACGCGCTTTTGAAAGCGGCAAGTGATCGTCTACCGCAGCAACAAGAGCCTCATCTTGTAGGCTTTGGAAATCTTCAAGGGTGAGTCTCGATCATCTCCTCGTTGCTCCCATCTTCTAGACTGCATCTTGGCTTGGTTTGCGTTCTCGCGGTAGGAAATTTTTTGTTTTCTATGCAACGTATCTCTACATGCAGATGACATTCTTTCATCTCCTTTACATCGTCCACGGGGTAGCGAGGAGGCTCCGGTGCAGTAATATCGATCGCCGGTGCATTAGCAGTAGCCGGCAGGGCCTCCGTGGAAGCCACACTGCTTCTCCGCTGCTGGCTTCCGAGATCCGCTGGATGATCTTCATGCGTCCCAGCTGCCTCTCTTTCTTGTACTAGTACATTCAGGGTTTTCTTCATCTCATCCAATTCCGATGCCAACCGCGCCACAACATCTGCATCCTGATCCGCCTTTCTCTTACGGCTTCAGTAATCGTAGGGGTCATTTTCCCGGGAAAACCCTTCTTTCCACGAAATGACGCCTTTGCCTCGTACACGTCCTCCGTGTTCAGGATTCCCGAGGGCTTTTGTTAGCGCGTCATTCTCTCTGTTGAACTTGATCTTCCCCTCTTGAGCATCCCTCATTGCGTCAATAAGGGCTTGGGTGGGTTTAAACTGTGTATCTCGGTGGGTACACTCCCCTGTCACCGGGTCTAGCGTTCCCCCATGCCCGTACCACCAGCTTTTGGCCCTAGGGTCCCATCCCTCTGTACCTAGAGGGATTCCTCGCAGCCTCGAGGTCATCCTCCATCTTCCGCCACTTAGGCTCCGAAAGGCGGTATCCTCCTCGGCCCCATAATATGATTGTACTCGCTTCTTAGCCGCATTTGCCTTATTTTTGTCCGATATGGCCTTGAATTCCTCTCGATTTCTTTTGCCTCACAAATTCGGGCCAATCATCTTTCAGCTTCTCATACCGTCCGCTGAAATCCGGAGTCTTCCCCTTCTCGACATATTGAGCCGCTAAATTTTTCTTGTATGTCCGAATCGTCGTGGCCATCTTCTGAAGAGCAAACTCTTTGACCAGCCTCCTCCTCTTACGTCCCTCCGGATCGTCGTTACCGAATTCATCTTTTTTGTTGTATTCCGGAGGTAGAACGAAATGCTCCATAAGCGTTCTCCAGCATTCCTTTTTCTTTCTTTTGCTGACGAAACTGGAACCAACACATGCCTTCACTGACTCATGCCATTCCTGGACGGTGATCGGGACGCTGTCTCTAACAACGACTCCGCATTGGTTGATGACCTTGGTGTACGCCTCTTCGGGCTGCAGCGGCTTGCCGGTTGGACTGATAACATCAATGGTATATGTTACTCATTGTTTCAGCGTCTTGGTTTTGCCACGCTTTGTCTTCACCGATTTTTTCGACGATCCGCTGGCCGAGGGCTAAAATAAGAAAGAGAGTCGAGTTAATACACATATTTATTGAAATCGGTAAATTTGTATCACCAGTTGAGGCTCAATGTATATATATACCTCGCGGAGGTGGTGATTGCTAATTGCTTATCAACATCGCCGGAGGTGTTTGTCAACGGTTGACCTCCATCAACAGTGCCCGTTCCTTCGTCATCACCTCGCTGACGACCTTCATCATCACCGCCAAGGTTCAGATAAGAAGAGATATCCGCTTCTTCATCTTCTTGGGGCGGCACATAAAGAATGTCGTCGTTTATGATGCCGAAAAGATGTGCCTCGGCTTCCGGATTATAGTTATCCCTAATCGGGTCGGCTCTATCGTCCGCCATATGTGTCACTCCTGAAAACATGTAGTAAAAACTAATTAATTGTGTATATGCCAGCATTATCACATCTCTTCTACATATAAAGAGAGAGGGCGACGAGGGAGGCGAGAGGGGGGACGCGTATTAGATGTGTATATGCGGACGATCGACCTCGCCTCGCAGTGACCGCGCGTGACCGAGAGACCGGTGGCGGTGGCGAAAGGGCGGTGGCGAAAGGGCGGCGGTGGCGAAAGGGCACTGGCGGTGCCGAGGACAACACACATAACCCTCGCCGCCCCCTCTCGATCCCAAAAAAAAACACCGCGCGTATACGGAGGGGGCGACGAGGGGCTCGCTGCCCCCTCCGTATACGCGCGGTGGTTAAGTCAAATTTTGGTCAAGTCAAATTTGAGTTCTTTTTTAAGTGAAATTTTAGTTCATTTTTTAGACAAACTTTTAAGTGAAATTTTAGTTTTTTTTACACAATCTTTTTAAGTCAAATTATAGTTCTTTTTGAGACAAAATTTTTAAGTCAATTTTTAGTTTTTTTAAGTCAAATTTTAGTTTTTTTACACAATCTTTTTTAAGTCAAATTGTAGTTCTTTTTGAGACAAAATTTTTAAGTCAATTATTTGTTTTTTTTAAGTCAAATTGTAGTTCTTTTTTTACACAAACTTTTAACTCAAATTTTAGTTATTTTTTATTTCAAAATTAACAAGAACAAAAACTAAAAAAGAAAGAAAAAAAAGGCAGGGGCAGTCAGGGGCTGCTCCTCTCCCTCTCTCTCTCTCTCACACCGCGCGGCCACACGGCGGCCGCCGGCCTCTCTCCTCTCTCTCTCAGGCGAGCAGAGCGGCGCCGGCGAGCAGCGGCGCGCGCGGCCACGGCGCCGCGCTCTCTCCCTCTCCTCTTTCTCACTGCGAGCGGCGGCGGCGCCGGCGACGACGAGGGGCGACGTACGGGACGGGCGCGCGCGCGACAGTACACGGTGTGGGCGGGGCGGCGACGTACGGGACGGGCGCGACGAGAGGGCGGCGGCGAGTGCGGCGACGGTGACGGCGAGGCGCGGCAGCCTGACGGCGAGTGCGGCGATCGACAGAGACGACGGAGAGGGCGAGGAAGAAGAGGAAGTGATGCGCCCGCCGCCCGCGCGGATATTTAAAGGCCTTTTTCGAAATTCTTTCCAGTTATAAATGTTATAAATACAAAATAATATATCAACAAATTCAGAAAAATAAAACTAATTTATTTCTAAATGCGAAAAATACAAATAATATATCAAAAAATTCAGAAAAATAAAACTAATTCATTTCTAAATGTGAAAAATATAAAATAATATATCAACAAATTCAGAAAAATAAAACTAATTCATTTCTAAATGCGAAAAATACAAATAATATATCAAAAAATTCAGAAAAATAAAAATAATTCATTTCAAAATCTTAAAAATACAAAATATATATCAACAAAATCAGAAAATAAAACTAATTCATTTCAATATGTTAAAAATACAAATAATATATCAAAAAATTCAGAAAAATAGAACTAATTCATTTCAAAATCTTAAAAATATATCAAAAAATTCAGAAAAATAAAACTAATTCATGTCAATATGTTAAAAATACAAATAATATATCAAAAAATTCAGAAAAATAGAACTAATTCATTTCAAAGTCTTAAAAATATAAATAATATATCAAAAAATTCAGAGAAGTTCTTCCCGGCCGCCTCTGTCTTCCCACAAGTTCTTCCCGGCCCGTCTTCCCGCCAGTTCTTTCCCGCCTATGTCTTCCCGCCATTTCTTCACGCCTCTATCTTCTCGCGTATCGATGCTCCTTTTATAGGCACGGCGCCGCTTCTGCTTTGTCTTGTTCATCCGACAGGGCGTCGTGCGCTACCCACGCGTCCTTATCCTGCCGACAGCTTTAGTCACGGTTGCACCCTCCAGCCGGGACTAAAGCTTACCCAAACGTTCTTATTCCACCGACAGTTTTGTTAGATGACACAAAAACCACATTTAGTCCCGGTTGCACCCACCAGCCGGGACTAAAGGTTAGATGACCAGCTCTGAATTCCTCCTCTTCTTCCCGCCATTTCTTCCCTGTCTTCCCGCCTCTTTCTTCCCGCCACTTTCTTCCCACCTCCTGTCTTCCCGCTCCCATTTTCCCGCCATTTCTCACTACATATATGTAGCCCGGCTTGGCCAGCATTATCACATCTCTACAATCTCTCATCACTCTCTCATGGCTTCCACCGCACCCACTCTAACCTACCAGCAGGTGGAGGAGCTTTGCGCCTCGAACTACCCTTGCCCACCGGGCTACCGCGTCCCCGCCGGCTGGAGCCTAAGCGCCGGATGACGAGGGATCACCTCGCCAATGCCTACGTATTGTAGACTTGGGTTTCGGGAGAGAGCGACGATGGAGATTCCGGGAGCGAGATTAGGCACACGACGTACCCAGCTTCGGGTCCCCTCGGTGGAGGATCCCTACGTGCTGCTAGCAATCCAGTATATGATCATATGTATGTTTACAGGGTGCCGCCATAGGCGGAGCTATGTTGTCTATCTGTTGGCCTCCTTATTGCGGGTGCCCTGGCTAGCTTTATGTATGCTACCAGTCTAGGGTTTTACAAGAGTCCTAGTCGACTACTTCTTCGGGTTGCCTTATTGGGCCTTCTCCATATTTGGTCTTCTCCATATTGGGCCGAGCCAGGTATACTAATAATGGGTACCCGAAGGGTATGCCCATGTCGATAGCCCCGAGTTTATAGGGAAGTCGAAGACTTGCGTAGAAACTCCAAGCATAACCATCTCCGAAGTCGAAGAAATACAAGGCGAGGTCCATGTCGTAGATCATGTGTAGCGTAGATGATGTCGACGATTCTTGAAATTATCGGGTGCGCGGCAGCGCTCCCGATGGGAGTAGCCCCCGAGTCTATGGGCAAGTGCTTGCACTTAGGCATAAACTCAAGTTGTACTACTCGATGAAGAACTTAACTATATTTCTGGAAGACTTGATGAAATCCATGTGCTCCCGATGGGAGTAGGCTCCAATCGAGTCGTAGAATCGAGTTGAGTCTACAAACCTGAATAGCCGTAGATGATGTCGAAGTTATCTTTCTATCGGGTGCGTGACCAGCGCTCCCGATGGGAGTAGCCCCCGAGGCTACAACCAAGTGTTTGCACTTGGGTGTAGGCTCAACTTGCTTTTAATCGACACCACAATTTTTCCTCTTTCTTGTATCTTATCGGGAGGGTGAACAATACTCTCGATAAGAGTAGCCCCGAGCCTATGGGCAGGTGCTTGCACCTAGGCATAGGCTCAAGTTGTACTACTCGATAAGGAACTTGACTATATTTCTGGGCGCAGCCCTCTTTTTATCGACTCCAGGCCGTTGCTATTTTTATTTGACATCCATATCTATATTGTACAGGGATAATGGTAATTGGGGCTAGTTCATCTGACGGATCAGGTACTAGTTAACTGCTCTAGTGGCAATCCGCAAAAACCTACTTCAAGATCACGTCCCCGGACATGATCCCGGGATACCGGTGTTAACTCGACAGGTGCCGCTTAAGGTCTTACCATTCCGTCGAGTCCCGGTCATGTTTTATCGGGTACCTAATGCGTCCGTTAGGATTTTTCTTCGTATCTGTTGATACGGAAAAAAGTAGCAAACCGACGTCGAGACGGTGCCACGCCGCTCGAACGGATCCGGGGTCTTACCTTCGCAGAGTTTTGCGGCATTCAGAGATTATTCGCGACTTTTAGCGCTCTGAGAATATATTGTCGAGTGCCTTGTTCGGCTGATGCAATGACCCATTTTACGGGCCCTTCTATATTTTTCTCGGGCGTGATGAGACAGCCGAATATATTGGATTCTTCTATATTGTCGGGTTCATCACCGATGCTCTAGCTCGGAAGAATATGACGAGTCAATGGACCCGAATATTTGTCCATCTCTTTTTTTTTGTTCCTCCTTGATGAAAATTTCGTCGAGTTCTTTCTTGAAGAAAATTTCTTCGGGTCCTCCTTGAGGACAATTCTTCTGGTCCTTCTTGAAGATAATTCTTCGGGACCTTCTTGAAGATAATTTTCGGGACCTTCTTGAAGATAATTTTTCGGGACCTCCTTGAAGATAATTTTTCGGGACCGGCTTGAAGATAATTTTTTGGGACCTCCTTGAAGATAATTTTTCGGGACCTCCTTGAAGATAATTTTTCGGGACCTCCTTGAAGATAATTTTTCGGGACCTTCTTGAAGATAATTTTTCGGGACCTCCATGAAGATAATTTTTCGGGACCTTTTTGAAGATAATTCTTCGGGTCCTGTTCTTTCTTGAAGACAATTTCGTCGAGTTCTCCCTTTGGACAATTTCGTCGGGTTCTCTTTTGTAGACAATTTCGTCAGCTTTCTCATGCATAAATAAACAAACTTTTTCTATCTTTTCCTTGACTCTCTTTTTCGCTGCGGTGTCAGATGCTCAAATTTGATGATATGTAAAGTGAATATATGCCGCGTAGCCCCCAAGTGTCGGGTGCGACGAAAGTAAACGATAATCAACTTTGTGCAAAATAAAAGAACACTTAGCTTTTTGGACACGACGAAGTCGATGCATGATGAAGTCTTCGAGTGTAGATAAGAAATGTAGCCAAAGTAGAAACCACCAAATAGCAAAAGTGGATGCCGCGAAATTGTTGATGAAGAAATAGCCGAGCCCCCGAGCATTGCTGAGGTGATGTCATGATTGTTGTGTCGCAGTTGTGACCCGAGGCGAAATCGTTGTCGAGCCCCCGAGCGTTAGGCGTGACGTCGAAATAAGTTGATGGAGTCGCGGCGTCATATTTGGTGAAGCCATTTAAGATGAAGCCATGGACAATAATATACGAAGATGAATCCCAGATGAAGTATTTGAGATGAATCCATATTGAAGATTACGCCATTAAATATAGAGCATATATTGAAGACAAATCCGTCGATATCATAGAGGATGAATCCATTGGCCCGAAGAATCCAAGTAATAATCATAGAAGATGAATCCGCCGATATCATAGAAGATGAATCCATTGATCCGAAGAAAATAGTTCTAGTAATAACCATAGAAGATGAATCCATTGTCCCGGAAACGCATCGGGTAATATTGTATAAGAGTGAACCAATAATAACCCGAAGAGAAACAATCCAGCAAGCCGAAGAAGATAAATCCACTGTTCCGAAGAAGATAAATCCACTAAGTCGAAGAAAATAATTCCACTGAGCCGAAGAAAATAATTCCACTGAGCCGGAGAAGATATATCCAGAGCCGAAGAAAAGAAATTCACCAAGTAACCGAGTATGTTTGTGGTAACGAAATAATGGCGCAGTCCCGGATGTCGGGTAAATTTGTTGTAATAATGCAATGTTGCAGCCCCCGAGTATTCGGGTGTGGCAAAAATGAATAATAATTGACTCTTGGGAAAGGAACACTTAGCTTTATTGTTGGATGCGGCGAAGTCGAGGTGGAAGTAGGTCGTCCGGAAGATGGAGTCGACGAAGCGGATGTACTTGATGCGGCGGAGCCGTGTGGCGTTTAGCCGAAAATATTTGATACGGTGGAAGTAGTCGGTATGGAGGAGAGAGTCATCGAGTTCGCGGCAGACGAGCCCCCGGGTGAGCCGTGTGCGTGTTGTCGGATTCACGGCGAGCGAACCCCCGAGCATACAACTAAGTAATCGCAGCTTGTTCCGATCTAATTTTATTGAAGTGCGGAAATCTGCGCGCAAATAACAACACAAGCCGAAAAAATATTTGGCCAAAATGATTTTACTAATAGTAATTAATTAGAAAATAGAACCTGATGGTATTTGTGTCGGATGATGAGTTCGTAATGTTGACTGAAGTGCATGTTGTTGAGTTTGCAAAGGGCGAGCCTCTCGAACGTGACTGATATCGCCGGGCGGGGCGCGCCGCACGGCATCCGAACCGCGAATATGCAATTTGATTCTTCATCAGCTGAGTCAATCCGACCAGCTTTAGCAGCGTGCCGCCGAGGTGCTCATGTGCGGAGCCGAAGTCGCCAAACCTGCATTGCCTCACGTTGATTTGTTCCTCATGCATAAGCCAAAAATAAAGTCAGGATTTAGTATCCGTGCTGATCTTATCTAACCTAAGTAAAGGTAAGCCATGATCATGCAAACAGGTGGATGTAAACTAGGCAAATACGAGATAATTTATAACCGATCTACACATGCTTTCTCATGTTTAGTATCCGTGCTTTGTCATGTGCTGACCAGCTAGAAGAAAGAAGAGAAAAAAGATCCGACTACTAAGTGCCAACCAATGTGTATATATAAAATAGAGGAAAGATATCACCCGTTTAGGCTTTTGATTAGACTTCGGTATGGTTCCGCCTTCTTGGGACTTGGTCCAATCTCAGTGTAAACTTCACCACGAGAGAAAGAGCTCGTGTAGCACCGCCGGAAAGAAGAAAAAAAATTCTCGATCTTTGAGCACCCGACCAACCAGGCCGTTGCTAGCTGTTTCTCGTGCTGCAGCGCGCTCTTCCTGATCTGGCCGCAATCGAAAAGTTGAAGATCCCGCTCGGATGTGGTCTTGATGTTGATCACCAGCAAGATTGGAGTAGATGTTGATGAAGAACTCGATGATCCCGCCCGGATGACAAAATCCAGTCGTCGCAGTTCCCCACGGTCGGCGCCAATTGACGAGGGATCACCCCGCCAATGCCTACGTATTGTAGACTTGGGTTTTGGGAGGGAGCGACGATGGAGATTCCGGGAGCGAGATTAGGCACACAACGTACCCAGCTTCGGGTCCCCTCGGTGGAGGATCCCTACGTGCTGCTAGCAATCCAGTATATGATCATATGTATGTTTACAGGATGCCGCCATAGGCGGAGCTATGTTGTCTATCTGTTGGCCTCCTTATTGCGGGTGCCCTGGCTAGCTTTACATATGCAACCAGTCTAGGGTTTTACAAGAATCCTAGTCGACTACTTCTTCGGGTTGCCTTATTGGGCCTTCTCCATATTTGGTCTTCTCCATATTGGGTCGAGCCAGGTATACTAATAATGGGTACCCGAAGGGCATGCCCATGTCACCGGAGGCGTGCCGGTCCCTCCCGTCCCTCAGGGTACTGCGCGCCGGGCGGCCATCACGAACCACTACTACCTCGATCTCACGCCGGAGCAGCGGATGAATCCCCGCTGGCATCCCGATAACCAGCATACTTGGGACGCCTTCTTCATCAATCGGCGTGACAGGGCGCTCGCCAGGTATGAGGAGGACGGTCTGCCTCCTGGGAACTTCCACGAGGCTGGCCGTCGGCTATGGTGGTACGGCCGGACTCTACAGAGCGTCATGGACTACATCACGGCCGGCGATATCCCCCGCCTGCGCTACCCTCAGTTCGAGCCACGAGCGCCGCCCGACGACAGCGACGACGACAGCAGCGACGACAACAGCGGCAACTTAGAAGACGACGACTACCGGTACAACGGCGGCGACTATGAAGACTACGAGTATGCATATTATACGCATAGGCAGGAGTATGACTAAGTCACTCCAAATTTCATGTATCATCAGTGGTATTTATGGCATGGCCAATCAATTTCGGCAATGCTAGATCCACCAAATCCCATGCAATTACGGCTCCTCTAGTCCTTTTCCCATTATACGCCTAGGCAGGAGTATGACTTAGTCACTCCAAATTTCATGTATCATCAGTGGTATCTCGAATCAATCGAATCATTCGAAAATGGACACCAAACATATCACAGATAATATAATTCACATGATCCATTCAACAAAGTTTGGTACAACAAATTATTACACATCATTTCTTCCCTTGTGTCCCTGCTTGCTTACGATTGGGTCGTATCCATGGACCATCCTCATCATTTAACTTAATGCTTGGGTCGGTGTTCACTTTGAAGGGCGGAATTTCACCAAACATATTATAATCTTCTGACATGTCTGTCTTGCCCTCCACTCCCACGATGTTTCTTTTCCCTGAAAGAACAATGTGGCGCTTTGGATCATCGCATGATGTACTGATCGTTTTCTTATCTTTCCGTTTCCTCGGTTTGCTACTCATGTCCTTCACATAGAAAACCTGAGCGACATCTTTCGCTAGGACGAATGGTTCGTCGAGGTAACCAAGATTGTTGAAATCCACCATTGTCATTCCGTATTGCTGGTCCACCTTTACCCCACCTCTTGTTAGCTTGAACCATTTGCACCGGAACAAAGGGACCTTAAAGGAGGGTCCATAGTCAAGTTCCCATATCTCCTCTATGTAACCATAATATGTGACCTTTTGCCCATTCTCGGTTGCTGCATCAAAGCGGACACCACTGTTTTGGTTGGTGCTCTTTTTATCTTGGGCGATCGTGTAAAATGTATTCCCATTTATCTCGTACCCTTGGAAAGTCGTTATAGTCGAAGATGGTGTCTTGGCCAACATGTACAGCTGATCTACAACATCATCGTCATTCATTAAATGTTTTCTCAACCAACTGCCGAAAGTCTCCATGTGGGCCTTCGTAATCCAGGATTCAGACTTCCCCGGGTTGTCCGAGCGTAAAATATTCTTGTGTTTCTCAAAGTACAGAGCCTCCAAGCTGGAATTGGTCAGAACTGTGTGGTGTGCTTCAGTCATAGAATGGCCGTCCATACATATCGTTGATTTCCTGCCGATCGTGCCTTTTCCACTTAGTCTCCCCTCGTGCCGCGATCGAGGAAGACCAATCGGCTTAAGGTCAGGAACAAAGTCAACACAGAACTCAATTACCTCCTCATTTCCATAGCCCTTGGCAATGCTTCCTTCTGGCCTAGCACGGTTACGAACATATTTCTTTAATACTCCCATGAACCTCTCAAAGGGGAACACATTGTGTAGAAATACCGGACCGAGGATGGAAATCTCTTCGACTAGGTGAACCAGGAGGTGCGTCATAATATTGAAGAAGGATGGCGGGAACACCAACTCGAAGCTGACAAGACATTGGACCACATCGTTCTGTAGCCGTGGTAGATCTTCTAGATTGATTACCTTCTGAGAGATTGCATTGAGGAATGCACATAGCTTCACAATGGCTACTCGAACATTTTCCGTAGGAGCCCCCTCAAAGCAATCGGAAGCAATTGCGTCATAATCATGTGGCAGTCGTGAGACTTCAGGTTTTGGAACTTTTTGTCCGCCATGTTTATTATTCCCTTTATATTCGACGAGAATCCAGACGGGACCTTCGTACTACTCAGGCATTCAAAAAAGATGACTTTCTCTTCTTTGGTCAGAGCGTAGCTGGCACGACCTTGAAACCATTCCGGATGCCGGTCATTAGGGTCTTTCAAACGTTGCTGGTCATGCCGTGCTTCCTTTGTATCATTTGTCTTCCCATACACGCCCAAGAAGCTTAGGAGGTTCACGCAAATATTCTTCGTAACATGCATCACGTCGATTGCAGAGCGGACATCTAGGACTTTCCAATATTCTAGCTCCCGAATATAGATTTCTTCTTCCACATGGGTGCGTGCCCGTCGCCTCCTCGCGGAACCGATTGTCCGCCGGGACCCTTTCCAAAGATGACTTTCAAATCCTTGACCATATCAAATACCTCAGCACCGAGACGTTCCGCAGGCTTCGGCCGGTGATCTGCCTTGCCGTTGTAATGCTTGCCTTTCTTTCTTCATCGGATGAATTTTCGGAAGAAATCGAACATGCCCAAGGTACACGTTCTTCTTACAATTTGGCAAATATACACTTTCGGTCTCATGTAAGCGGTGCGTGCATGCATTGTATCCCTTATTTGACAGTCCGGAAAGGTTACTAAGAGCAGGCCAATCGTTGATGGTTACGAAAAGCAACGCTCGTAGGTCAAATTCCTCTTCTTTGTGCTCATCCCACACACGTACACCAGGTCTGCCCCACAACTGTAAAAGTTCATCAACTAGTGGCCTTAGGTACACATCGATGTCGTTGCCGGGTTGCTTCGGACCTTGGATGAGCACTGGCATCATAATGAACTTTCGCTTCATGCACAACCAAGGAGGAAGGTTGTAGATGCATAGAGTCACGGGCCAGGTGCTATGGCTGGAGCTCTGCTCGCCAAAAGGATTCATGTCATCTGTACTTAGACCAAATCTTATGTTCCTTGCGTCAGCTGCAAAATCTTTGAACTCTCTGTCAATCTTTCTCCATTGCGTTTGATGGCGTGTAACACACACGTTCGTTGGGAACCCCAAGAGGAAGGTATGTTGCACACAGTAGCAAGTTTTCCCTCAGAAAGAAACCAAGGTTTATCGAACCAGGAGGAGCCAAGAAGCACGTTGAAGGTTGATGGCGGCGGGATGTAGTGCGGCGCAACACCGGGGATTCCGGCGCCAACGTGGAACCTGCACAACACAACCAAAGTACTTTGCCCCAACGAAACAAGTGAGGTTGTCAATCTCACCGGCTTGTCGTAACAAAGGATTAGATGTATAGTGTGGATGATGATTGTTTGCGAAGAACAGTAGAAACAAGTATTGCGAGAGATTGTATTCAATGTAAAAGAATGGACCGGGGTCCACAGTTCACTAGAGGTGTCTCTCCCATAAGATAAATAGCATGTTGGGTGAACAAATTACGATCGGGCAATTGACAAATAGAGAGGGCATGACCATGCACATACATGATATGATGAGTATTGTGAGATTTAATTGGGCATTACGACAAAGTACATAGACCGCTATCCAGACATGCATCTATGCCTAAAAAGTCCACCTTCAAGTTATCATCCGAACCCCTTCCAGTATTAAGTTGCAAACAACAGACAATTGCATTAAGTATGGTGCGTAATGTAATCAATAACTACATCCTTGGACATAGCATCAATGTTTTATCCCTAGTGGCAACAAGACATCTACAACCTTAGAACTTTCCGTCACTCGTCCCGCATTTAATGGAGGCTCGAACCCACTATCGAGCATAAATACTCCCTCTTGGAGTTAAGAGCAAAAACTTGGCCGCAGCCTCTACTAATAACGGAGAGCATGCAAGATCATAAACAACACATAGGTAATAGATTGATAATCAACATAACATAGTATTCTCTATCCATCGGATCCCGACAAACACAACATATAGCATTACGGATAGATGATCTTGATCATGTTAGGCAGCTCACAAGATCCGACAATGAAGCACATGAGGAGAAGACAACCATCTAGCTACTGCTATGGACCCATAGTCCAGGGGTGAACTACTCACTCATCACTCGGGGAGGCGACCATGGCGGTGAAGAGTCCTCCGGGAGATGATTCCCCTCTCTGGCAGGGTGCCGGAGGCGATCTCCAGAATCCCCCGAGATGGGATTGGCGGCGGCGGCGTCTCAGTAAGGTTTTCCGTATCGTGGCTCTCGGTACTGGGGGTTTTGTCACGGAGGCTTTAAGTAGGCGAAGAGGTAGGTCAAGGGGCGTCACGAGGGGCCCAGACGCCAGGGCCGCGCGGCCAGCTCCTGGGCCGCGCCGCCCTGTTGTCTGGCCGCCTCGTGGCCCCACTTCGTCTATCCCTCGGTCTTCTGGAAGCTTCGTGCAAAATAGGACCCTGGGCGTTGATTTCGTCCAATTCCGAGAATATTTCCTTACTAGGATTTCTGAAACCAAAAACAGCGAGAAAACAACAACCGGCTCTTCGGCATCTCGTTAATAGGTTAGTGCCGGAAAATGCATAAATACGACATATAATGTGTATAAAACATGTAGATATCATCAATAATGTGGCATGGAACATAAGAAATTATCGATACGTCGGAGACGTATCAGCATCCCCAAGCTTAGTTCCTGCTCGTCCCGAGCAGTTAAACGATAACAAAGATAATTTCGGGAGTGACATGCCATCATAACCTTGATCATACTATTGTAAGCATATGTAATGAATGCAGCGATCAAAACAATGGTAATGACATGAGTAAACAAATGAATCATAAAGCAAAGACTTTTCATGAATAGTACTTCAAGACAAGCATCAATAAGTCTTGCATAAGAGTTAACTCATAAAGCAATAAATCAAAGTAAAGGCATTGAAGCAACACAAAGGAAGATTAAGTTTCAGCGGTTGCTTTCAACTTATAACATGTATATCTCATGGATAATTGTCAACATAGAGTAATATAACAAGTGCAATATGCAAGTATGTAGGAATCAATGCACAGTTCACACAAGTGTTTGCTTCTTGAGGTGGAGAGAAATAGGTGAACTGACTCAACATAAAAGTAAAAGAATGGTCCTTCAAAGAGGAAAGCATCAATTGCTATATTTGTGCTAGAGCTTTGGTTTTGAAAACATGAAACAATTTTGTCAACGGTAGTAATAAAGCATATGTATCATGTAAATTATATCTTACAAGTTGCAAGCCTCATGCATAGTTTACTAATAGTGCCCGCACCTTGTCCTAATTAGCTCGGATCACCAGGATTATCATCGCAATACACATGTTTTAACCAAGTGTCACAAAGGGGTACCTCTATGCCGCCTCGTACAAAGGTCTAAGGAGAAAGCTCGCATTTGGATTTCTCGCTTTTGATTATTCTCAACTTAGACATCCATACCGGGACAACATAGACAACGAGATAATGGACTCCTCTTTTATGCATAAGCATGTAGCAACAATTAATGTTCTCATATGAGATTGAGGATATATGTCCAAAACCGAAACTTCCACCATGATTCATGGCTTTAGTTAGCGGCCCAATGTTCTTCTCTAACAATATGCATGCTCTAACCATTTAAATGAGTGGTAAATCTCCCTTACTTCAGACAAGACGGACATGCATAGCAACTCACATGATATTCAACAAAGAGTTGATGGCGTCCCCAGAAAACATGGTTATCGCACAACAAGCAACTTAATAAGAGATAAAGTGCATAAGTACATATTCAATACCACAATAGTTTTTAAGGCTATTTTGTCCCATGAGCTATATATTGCAAAGGCGAATGATGGAAATTTTAAAGATAGCACTCAAGCAATTTACTTTGGAATGGCGGAGAAATACCATGTAGTAGGTAGGTATAGTGGACACAAATGGCATAGTGGTTGGCTCAAGGATTTTGGATGCATGAGAAGTATTCCCTCTCGATACAAGATTTTGGCTAGCAAGGTTATTTGAAACAAACACAAGGATCAACCGGTGCAGCAAAACTCACATAAAAGACATATTGTAAACATTATAAGACTCTACACCGTCTTCCTTGTTGTTCAAAACTCAATACTAGAAATTATCTAGACTTTAGAGAGACCAAATATGCAAACCAAATTTTAGCAAGCTCTGGTGTTTCTTCATTAATAGGTGCAAAGTATATGATGCAAGAGCTTAAACATGAGCACAACAATTGCCAAGTATCAAATTATTCAAGACATTTTAGAATTACTACATGTAGCATTTCCCGATTCCAACCATATAACAATTTAACGAAGAAGATTCAACCTTCGCCATGAATACTATGAGTAAAGCCTAAGGACATATTTGTCCATATGCAACAACGGAGCGTGTCTCTCTCCCACACAATGAATGCTAGGATCCATTTTATTCAAACAAAAACAAAAACAAAAACAAACCGACGCTCCAAGCAAAGCACATAAGATGTGATGGAATAAAAATATAGTTTCGGGGAGGAACCTGATAATGTTGTCGATGAAGAAGAGGATGCCTTGGGCATCCCCAAGCTTAGACGCTTGAGTCTTCTTAAAATATGCAGGGGTGAACCACCGGGGCATCCCCAAGCTTAGAGCTTTCACTCTCCTTGATCATATTGCATCATTTCCCTCTCTTGATCCTTGAAAACTTCCTCCACACCAAACTCGAAACAACTCATTAGAGGGTTAGTGCACAATAAAAATTTATATGTTCAGAGGTGACATAATCATTCTTAACACTTCTGGACATTGCATAAAGCTACTGGACATTAATGGATCAAAGAAATTCATCCAACATAGCAAAAGAGGCAATGCGAAATAAAAGGAAGAATCTGTCAAAACAGAACAGTTCGTAAAGACGAATTTTAAAATGGCACCAGACTTGCTCAAATGAAAATGCCCAAATTGAATGAAAGTTGCGTACATATCTGTGGATCACGCACGTAAATTGGCATATTTTTCTGAGCTACCTACAGAGAGGCAGGTCGAAATTCGTGACAGCAAAGAAATCTGTATGCTGCGCAGTAATCCAAATCTAGTATGAACCTTACTATCAAAGACTTTACTTGGCACAACAATGCACAAAACTAAGATAAGGAGAGGTTGCTACAGTAGTAAACAACTTCCAAGACTCAAATATAAAACAAAATACTGTAGTAAAAACATGGGTTGTCTCCCATAAGCGCTTTTCTTTAACGCCTTTCAGCTAGGCGCAGAAAGTGTGTATCAAGTATTGTCAAGAGACGAAGTATCAACATCATAACCAGGGGTGTTGGAAGTTTTCTCAACTATGCATTGTATCTTATCTATGTAAGTTTCAGAGGCTCCCTTTTCATTAGTCTTAGGCTTGCTATTCTCATCAAACAAATTTTCAGGAACAAGCCAAGCATAATTATTTTCTAGTTCCTCGCACATTCCTAAGAGTTTGCACGGTATTGAGGTTTTAATATACCCCTCATAATTAACTTGATTAGTATACTTTTGTCTATCTTTTTCCATTTTTTCAAGGGTACTGGCAAAATTGGTATAAGAGCCTAGCATATTATATTTAGTGAAGACTTTTCTAGCTTCTCTTGCTACTCCCCCAAATTCTTTAAGAAGGGTTTCTAATACAAAATATTTCTTTTCCCCTTCTTCCATATCACCAAGTGTGAGAAACATGTGTTGGATTATAGGATTAAGATTAACAAATTTAGTTTCCAACATGTGAACTAAAGAGGCAACAACAATTTCATAAGTAGGAGCAAGTTCTACCAAGTGTCTATCTTCAAAATCTTTGGTGGTACTAACATGAGTGAAAAAATCTTCTATATTATCTTTCCCAATTATAGACCCACGTCCTACCGGTATGTCTTTTAGAGTGTACTTAGGAGGAAACATGTTGAAATAAGTAAAGCAAATGCAAGTAACTAATTTTTTTGTGTTTTTGATATAGAGAACAAGATAGTAAATAAAGTAAAACTAGCAACTAATTTTTTTGTGTTTTGATATAAGTGCAGCAAAAAAAGTAGTAAATAAAATAAAGCAAGACAAAAACAAAGTAAAGAGATTGGATTGTGGAGACTCCCCTTGCAGCGTGTCTTGATCTCCCCGGCAACGGCGCCAGAAAAAGAGCTGGCGTGTAGTTGACGTGGGAGTTAGAAATCTTTGTGGTGTAGCTTTTCTTCAGTTCCCCGGAAACGGCGCCAGAAAAAGAGCTTGATGGCGTGTAACACACACGTTCGTTGGGAACCCCAAGAGGAAGGTATGTTGCACACAGTAGCAAGTTTTCCCTCAGAAAGAAACCAAGGTTTATCGAACCGGGAGGAGCCAAGAAGCACGTTGAAGGTTGATGGCGGCGGGATGTAGTGCGGCGCAACACCGGGGATTCCGGCGCCAACGTGGAACCTGCACAACACAACCAAAGTACTTTGCCCCAACGAAACAGTGAGGTTGTCAATCTCACCGGCTTGCTGTAACAAAGGATTAGATGTATAGTGTGGATGATGATTGTTTGCGAAGAACAGTAAAACAAGTATTGCGAGTAGATTGTATTCAATGTAAAAGAATGGACCGGGGTCCACAGTTCACTAGAGGTGTCTCTCCCATAAGATAAATAGCATGTTGGGTGAACAAATTACAGTCGGGCAATTGACAAATAGAGAGGGCATGACCATGCACATACATGATATGATGAGTATTGTGAGATTTAATTGGGCATTACGACAAAGTACATAGACCGCTATCCAGCATGCATCTATGCCTAAAAAGTCCACCTTCAGGTTATCATCCGAACCCCTTCCAGTATTAAGTTGCAAACAACAGACAATTGCATTAAGTATGGTGCGTAATGTAATCAATAACTACATCCTTGGACATAGCATCAATGTTTTATCCCTAGTGGCAACAGCACATCCACAACCTTAGAACTTTCTGTCACTGTCCCAGATTTAATGGAGGCATGAACCCACTATCGAGCATAAATACTCCCTCTTGGAGTTAAGAGCAAAAACTTGGCCGAGCCTCTACTAATAACGGAGAGCATGCAAGATCATAAACAACACATAGGTAATAGATTGATAATCAACATAACATAGTATTCTCTATCCATCGGATCCCGACAAACACAACATATAGCATTACGGATAGATGATCTTGATCATGTTAGGCAGCTCACAAGATCCGACAATGAAGCACATGAGGAGAAGACAACCATCTAGCTACTGCTATGGACCCATAGTCCAGGGGTGAACTACTCACTCATCACTCCGGAGGCGACCATGGCGGTGAAGAGTCCTCCGGGAGATGATTCCCCTCTCCGGCAGGGTGCCGGAGGCGATCTCCAGAATCCCCCGAGATGGGATTGGCGGCGGCGGCATCTCAGTAAGGTTTTCCGTATCGTGGCTCTCGGTACTGGGGGTTTCGTCACGGAGGCTTTAAGTAGGCGAAGAGGTAGGTCAAGGGGCGTCACGAGGGGCCCAGACGCCAGGGCCGCGCGGCCAGCTCCTGGGCCGCGCCGCCCTGTTGTCTGGCCGCCTCGTGGCCCCACTTCGTTTCCCCCTCGGTCTTCTGGAAGCTTCGTGCAAAAATAGGACCCTGGGCGTTGATTTCGTCCAATTCCGAGAATATTTCCTTACTAGGATTTCTGAAATCAAAAACAGCAATTGGCTCTTCGGCATCTCGTTAATAGGTTAGTGCTGGAAAATGCATAAATACGACATATAATGTGTATAAAACATGTAGATATCATCAATAATGTGGCATGGAACATAAGAAATTATCGATACGTCGGAGACGTATCAGCGTTCCATCTGCAGGGTGTCTCAACTCCCCGTCCGACTTACGGTCCTCTTTGTGCCATCGCAACAACTTGGCATGCTCTTTGTTCCTGAACAGACGTTTCAACCGTGGTATTATAGGAGCATACCACATCACCTTGGCGGGAACCCTCTTCCTGGGATTCTGGCCCTCAACATCGTCACCGGGGTCATCGCCTCGATCTTATAACGCAATGCGAGTGCATACCGGGCATTCATTCAAATTCTCATATTCACCGCGGTAGAGGATGCGAGTCGTTGATGCATGCATGTATCTTCAGTAACCTCTAAACCTAGAGGGAAGACAACCTTCTTTGCTTCGTACGTACTGGCGGGCAACTCGTTATTCTTTGGAACCATATTCTTCAACATTTTCAGCAAGTTTTCAAATCCTGAGTCAGCTACACCTTCCTGTGCCTTCCATTTCAGCAAATCCAGTGTGCAGCCCAGCTTTTTCAGACCATTATCGCATCCGGGGTACAACGACTTTTTGTGATCCTCTAACATGCGATCCAAATTCTCCCTCTCCTTTTCAGTTTCGCAGCTTCTCCGTGCATCAGCAATGGTCCGACCAAGATCATCAACGGGCTCATCACGTGCCTCTTCTTCACCTTCCCCTTCACCTTCCCCACCTTCAGCATCCTCCATGAAAGTATCACCGAAATGATCAAGATAGTTGTCATCGATGAAATCATCCCCTTCTTCATCTTCTTCCATTATAACCCCTCTTTCTCCATGCTTGGTCCAACAATTATAGCTTGGCATGAAACCCTGCCGAAGCAGGTGCATGTGAACATCTCTTGAGGAAGAGTAACCCTTCTGATTCTTACAGGCAACACATGGACAGATAACAAAACCCCCTGCTTGTTCGCATTAGCCACTACGAGGAAATCTTTCAAACCCGTAATGAACTCGCCGGAGAGTCGATTACCGTACATCCATTGCCGATTCATCTGCATTATTATAATATAAAATATATAATTAACCATCATGCATTTGTTAAACTAACTAGCTAGAAACAATAGAAATTAAACAATGAACTACACACACATGCATATTTTATCAATGAAATATGAAAGGTTCAAGTTTCTAACCGCGATCGAGGAGGAAAAAATAAATGAGGAAGCTCAAATGTGTCTCGGACACTTCATATCATGTTTGTTTCATGCTCTTGGGGCATTTCATCAAACACCTTGTGTGCATAAGAGGAACCAAAAACAAACCTAACACCCCCTTGTGAAGTTTGTGAAGAGAAGTGGCACCAAATGACTAAGTGTGGCTGCTGGATGGGTATATATAGGGGAGGGGCTTTAGTCGCGGTTGCCCTGGCAAACCGTGACTAAAGGTGCCCGAAGGCCTTTAGTCGCGGTGGCCTGGCCAACCGCGACTAAAGCCCCTCACCTGCACCAGCTGGCCACCGAGCGCCCTGGGCCCAGGCCTTTGGTCGCGGTTCGCCTCCCGAACCGCGACTAAAGATCCCATTAGTCACGGTTCGAAATATTTGGGGACTAATGGGGCTGGATGGAAGGCCCTTTTTCCACCAGTGAGTGTCCCCTGTGTAGCGGGGACGGGCTCGGGCCGCAGGACACTAGTGGAAACATGGCCTTTTGCACCGGTTTTTAAAGGCCATATGCACCGGATGGCCAACCGGTGCAAACCATCCGGTGCAAAAGGCCCCCCCCCCTTTTGCACCGGTTCTCTTACGAACCGGTGCTAAAGGGGTCTCCACGTGGCCGGCTGTGGGGCGCTCGGCGGGGGAGCTTTTGCACCGGTTCGTAATACGAACCGGTGCAAAAGGGGTGGGCCGTGGCAGCATTTTAGTGCCCTTCCCTGCCGCGGCAGACTCTGCCGCGGCAGGGAATTGCACTAAAACGCTGCCGCGGCAGAGACTCTGCCCCATTCGAAATACGGTATAATATTAATGCAGACAATTCACATATATATATATATATAGGAAACAATTATATTACATATATCGATCAAAGTGACACACGTTCATGCATATATATATATGTCTACATCAAATTTGATATTGGATGTCGCCCACATAGTGTTCTCCGTCTGGAGCTATGACTTGCTCAAGTAAGAATCCCGCCAGCTCTTCTTGAATTGCTCGTACACGCTCGGTTGCTAGAAGACCGTTCCGCAACCGTTGGATCTAATAATTTAAAGAAGGTACGGTGGTCAATATATATATGTGTGTGTATGTGAATGAAACAGAAGGTGATAAAATAAAGCCATGAATGTTGTTTACTTACATCAAGTTGTTCCAAAATGTCCCTCTTATGGTGGGTATTCGGCGGATGAACTCGCAAACGTAGAACCCGCATAAATTATTCCCGTCCTCCTGCCTCAAGCACTTTACGAGAACAAAGTTCAATCAAAATAATATATATATAATCAAGGATGATAATAATGGTATTGAAACTAGAATCAAAGAGATGCGCGGCCTAGCCAGTAGTACTTACCGGTACATGTTTTATTCAAAGTTCTTTATTCTTTAAACCCGGAGACTTGTTGGTGAACCGTTTCCAAGCCTTGAGGAGGATATCAGCCATGTCCCACCACGCCTCAAGGGGTTTACTCTTCGAGTCCATGACTTCTACTATCCCGGTGTCGGGTTCAATGACTAGCGGGATATAGTGAAACCTGCGGACACACATATATATGCATAACTCATCAATTACACTTAACACATGGAGTAAGCGAAAAATATTTAATGTGTGAAGACAAGTAACACTCACGCGAAGTTGTAAGGAAATAGTATTGCCCTTTTGTATGAGTTTTTCCTTAAGACATATACCAAGTTATTCTCCGTGTCCTTGGGAGAGTGGTCGACAGTATACCCATTCACGGTATATGGGTCAACGAACCCAAGATCATAGATTTGCCCCTTGCGGCATTCGCGGATCTTCATTCTACATAATACAGTGAGAGTATGGTTATATGCATGCAATGGACGAGCCGCGGTAGAGACTTAATTACATAAATAATACTTACAGACAGTAGGCACTCAGCAGAGATTTGTCGAGGGCGTCTTGGTTGAATAACTGAAATAATTCACAAAATTCGATGTTCATCACGTCATTTCGCCCGTAGTGCTCATCCGTGATTGCCACCATGATCCAGTTCTTACCATCCTTACATGCATCCATGTACCAATTATGCAGTCTTCGCAGTTGTGTTGATAGATTAGGCAACTCCTCAGCTCTGACAAGAGGTTGCCCGTACTTGTACTAGTATGCTATTTGGATATCATCACCCTTGAACAAGAATTCTGCATCGATGCGGCTTAAGTACTCAGGAATAGTCATACCGGCCGCATCTACCTCATCTTTGTATAGTTTTACCATCTGCGGATCAAGGCACGATAGGACATCGGGATACACTTGGAGCGGGGGCACGAGTTTTTCCGGGTTCCAAGTGGGGAACTGGTTTCCCTTCTACCTTACTTTTTTCCCACCAATCTCTTGCTAACACATTTGACTTGCGAATAGACCGGTCATAGTTCGATGAAAGACTTGGCTCAAGTTGATGAAGGTTCTTCAGCAGTTTCAACTTCTTTTCCAGAGATATAGCTGGCTCCGGCTCAAGCTGGGGCTTTTTCAGTTTCAACATTTGTTGCTTGTGCTGTTCAGCTACGATCTTGGCATTTTCCTCAACTGTATAGTCATAAGGTCTCTTGGGAGGAACCTTAGGCACTCTTGGGAGGGGCTCTTGTTTGCGTCTCGGTGATTTGGTACGACTCAGTGTCGTAGCGGTCCGCCTTTTGCTCTTAGACTTGGGCTGCGACGGCGGAGAAGGCTCACGCGGCGGCGGAGAAGGCTCACGCGCCGGCGGGGAAGGCTCACGCGCCGGCGGGGAAGGCTCACGCGCCGGCGGGGAAGGCTCACGCACTGGAGACGGCTGCATCGGTGGAGAATGCTGCCTCGGTGGAGACCTTGTTGGCGCCTTCCAACCCGGAATCACAATGAATTCCTTTCGCCATAGAACCGTAGTGTTCTTGGCTTCTCCCAGCTCTAGCAAATCCCCTTCACCGGCGGGGTGGTCAAGCCTCGGCGGCCCATACCCATCCATAACTTGATCCACCCCGGCAACAGCGTAGCCGGGTGGAATCGGATTGAAGTGGTATCTTTGATCGAGTGCGGCGGTAAGACATAGCCGACCGCCGCCTTGAGCGTTAAGTAGCCCATCGTTTGGAAATGTAGCTCACAAGGTGTAGACTTTGTGATAAAGTCCACGAGGGTAGAGATCAAGATCCATCTCGCGGATCCACGGGGAGGGAGGAGCCATCTGCGGATCCACATGTGCATCATCACCAGGCAGCTCCGTGGAAGCCACGCCGCTTTTCCGCCGAGATCCCTGGCCGGTAGCATCGAATGCAACTTCTTCTATCTCGCGGATTAGGTTGAGGTTGGGTGACTGTGACTGAGCCTGACATTATCATCCTCACTTGCTCCTCTAGCTTAGCAACGCGTTCGTGAACCACATCATTTTGCCTCTGACGGCTTCTATCGGGATATTTCTTCATTTCTGCAGGAAACCCAATACACCACGGCTTGCCACCTGATGTGGTTCGTGTTCGTCCTGAGTGTTCAGGATTCCCAAGGGCGCGTGTGAGCTGGTCCTTCTCTCTTTCGGGACGGAACTTCCCCTCTTCAACTTCCTTTGCAACATTTCTAAAGGCTTCGATGGGAAGTGGGTTTTCCTTATGTCTTTGTGTATATATGCAAAACCCTTGTGCGTCCAACGTGCCCCCATGCGCGTAAAACCAATCCCTTGACCGCTGGTTTCATTTCAGTACCTCTGGCTGGATCCCCTTTTTAATTAGCTCGTTCTCCCATTTCTCCCACTTAGGCCTGCCGACCTTGTAGCCTCCTCGCCCCATGGTATGGAAGTACATCTTATTAGAAGCATTTTTCGTATTGGTGTCCGACCTTTTCTTTGCCTTGTCCGATTTCTTTAACTTCACAAATTCCTCCCGGTGGTCTTTTATCTTCTCATAGGGGCCATTGAAATCAGGAGTCTTCCCTTTCTTGACAAAGAAGCTGTCCAATTTCTTCTTGTAGTCGTTGAACTGTACTCGCCATCTTCTTAAGAGCCCACTTCTTAACTCTTCGATGTACGCTATTCAGCTCGGGATCCTCGAGGTCCGGCCTCGTCATTCTCACTATCGCAGTCGGTTGGCTCCGGAAAGGTGAAATTTACCAGCAGCCTTCCTAAACATCGGACTTTTTAATCTCGTGTCGACATAAGTAACTCCTTCGTCCCCCTTTCCAGGTTTCTTCCATTCTTGAGTGGTGATCGGGACGGTGTCCCTAACAATAACTCCGCATTGACTTACAAACTTTTTGCGTGAGCCTTGGGAGAAATCGGTTCGCCATCTATCGCGATTTCCGTGATGGTGCACCTTTCATGGTCTTCCATCCTTCCGGCCGCGCCTCGTTTAGTTCCGCCGATAGAGTTTGTTGATCGGGACGTCTAAAAGAAGAAACAACGTTAATACATGTATATGCACAAATCTGGAGGCTTGGTTAATTAATATATATACACCTCGGCGTCGTGAGCTTCTCCCTCGCAGTCGTCACCTTCTCCCTCACCGGAGCCGTCTCCACGGTTGTCTTGCTCATCTTCCTCACCGGAGGCGTCTCCACGGGTTCGCTCGTCTCCCTCGCCGGATTGGTTTAGGTAAAGAGAGGTGATATCCTCATCATCACGGATAATCTCCTCGACGAGGAATTCTTTTTCTAGGTCTCGTTCCATAGTTTCTGCAAAGACTTACAAGTTATTCTAATGCTAACGAAGCAGTAATTAACCAAGATAATGATATAAATAAATGATCAAATATTAGAGTTACACATATATATAAGTGCAAATTAAGGATAATGCTCAATACATAATCAAAGATCTGAGTTACACATATAGCTCGATCGGTCCCTAATACATCACACTACAACCTCTCAACGGCGCCGACCGGGTCCTGAGCCGCGCCGGGTGAACACCCAAAGCCACGGAACAGTAACGGGAGCATAGCTAACATGAGATCCCTACATAACTGACCATCCGGTCCTATAGTACATGGTGTCTAACGCATACATGTAACGGCGAACGTGCTCGTCCTCCGCTGCAATGCGCTGAGCTACCACCTCCGGCGGGGCCGGCTCCTCTCGAAACGAACGTGGCCCATAAGACCTCCACCAGAGAATATCCGGGTCGACGACGGGACCCGGATTCCGCACCAAGGTGCGCGCCCCGGAAGATAACACCTCCCGGTGCCACCCGGCGGAGCCCGGTCCCGAACTGCCCCCAACTGCCGCAACTCCTCTAAAATTGTCCTAGCTCCAGGACGCGGCGGGCGCGGCATCGTATGCAAACTAATATTGAATTTGAATAAATTACTTATGAATATATATATCTTAGTAATAAATATTACTACTTTTGTCTAACACATACATTTTTATCTAACAAATATTTCTAACATATAAATTTGTAACAAATATTTTCTAACATATAAATTTCTAACAAATATTTCTAACATATAAATTTCTAACAAATATTTCTAACATATAAATTTCTAACATATAAAGTTTTAACAAATATTTTCTAACTACATTTTTATCTAACAAATATATTTCTAACATATAAATTTTTCAACCTCTAAATTAATATTTCTAACATATAAATTTTTAACAAATATTTTCTAACAAATTTTTCTAACAAATATATCTAACAAAATTTTCTAACCCTAAATTTTCTAACTCTAAATTAACTAATATTTTCTAACCCTAAATTTTTGTAACTAAAATTTTCTAACTCTAAATTAACTAATATTTTCTAACCCTAAATTTTTCTAACTAATATTTTCTAACTACAATTTATCTAACTAATTTAACTACTAAATTTCCTAAGTAATTAAAACAAAAAATGAAAAAAAAACAAAGGGGCCGGGGGCCGAGAGGCTCACCTTAACCGGCCGGAGAAGGGGGCGGCGCGCGGGGGCGGCGGCGCGGGCGCTGGCAGTCGGCGGCGGCGCGGAGGAGGCGGCGCGGCGCGGTGGACGAGGGCGGTGGCGGCGCGGCGCGGAGGAGGCGGCGCGCGCGGCCGGGCGGGCGGTGGCGGCGGCCCGCGGGGACGGGCGCGCAGGAGGCAGCGCGGCGTGGGCGTCGCGGGCGGCGCGGCGGCGCGGGCGTCGCGGGCGGCGCGGCGGCGCGGTCGACGGCGCGGCGCGGTCGACGGCGGCGGCGCGGTCGACGGCGGCGGCGGGGATTCGGCCGAAAATTTCGGCAGAGTTTCGGTAGGAAATGGTTCCTCGCGCGAATTGGAGAAGATGGGTGGCGCGGGGAAATTTGTAGTCGGACCCTTTTGCACCGGTTCGTGGCTGGAACCGGTGCAAAAGACCCTTTTGCACCGGTTCGAGCCACCAACCGGTGCAAAAGACCCCTTTTTCGCACACCTTTTGTATTTTCCCGCCATTTTTTTGCGTGTTTCGCGCGGGATAGGTTCCCGCCACGACGCGAGGGATATTTTCCCGCCACGCGACGACGCCGCGCATGATTTTCCCGCCACGACGCAAGCGGCGCGCGGTATATTTTCCCGCCACGACTCAAACGGCGCGCGGGATATTTTCCCGCCATGGCGCCGCGCGGGATATTTTCCCTCTATAAATACTACGTCCCCGTCTATCCCACTTCGCTCATCACCAAACCCTAGCCCATTGCACAATGCCCCCAAAGCCGCACCCGCCGCCGGTGGAGGTGGACCCGCAGCTCGCGGAGATAGAGGAGTGGGAGGAGCTGCAGCGGCAGGAGGCGGCGGCAAGGAGGGCAGCGAGAGGATGAGGTGGACCCGCAGCTTGCGGAGATAGAGGAGTGGGAGGAGGCGGCGCTAGCGGCTACCATAGAAGCATTTGAGAGGCAGAGTCTCCGGGAGCTGCATAAGCGGCTGCGTGTGGCGGATCCGGATAGTGAGGAGATGTATAAGCGTCGTCGTGAGGAGGAGCTGCGGCGAGAGGCGGCAGCCAGGAGGGCAGCAACGTATGCGCGGAAGAACTAGCTAGTAGAAGTTCTTATTATTTTAGTTTAAATTTAGTTAATGTTAAATTTCAATAAAGTCGTTGTCGTTGTTTTAGTTTAAGTTTAGTTAACGTATCTTGTTAAATTTCAATAAAGTCGTTGTCTTTAGTTTATATACCCCTTGTATCCCGGTTCCTGGCTTGAACCGGTGCTAAAGATGGTGGATTAGATTATATATACCCCTTATCCCGGTTCCTGGCTTCAACCGGTGCTAAAGATGGTGGATTAGATTATATATACCCCTTTTATCCCGGTTCCTGGCTTGAACCGGTGCTAAAGATGGGGGGCTAAATCCGGGGAGGCTTATCTCGCTGTTTGCCTTATCTGGGGTGGCCTCATCTAGGGGGGGGGGATTATCTGGAGGCACATTGCTATATATAGCCCCCTCCGGGGAGAGTATAGAGAGTAGCCTGAGAGGCAACGACCAAGAAGGAAAGAGCCTCTCCGGCGAAGTTTCTCGAAGATGTCTTAGATGGCTGGCCGTCTTAGACATCTTCGGAAGCTTCGCCCGAGTAACTCTTCCCGCAAGTCCCGCTCGGAAGTGCTAGTATACACCCAACAACCAGTAGCTCAGGGTAAGGAGGGCTTCCAGGAGCTTTTCGAAGGAAAGAGCCTCTCCGGCGAAGTTTCTCGAAGATGTCTTAGATGGCTGGCCGTCTTAGACATCTTCGGAAGCTTCGCCCGAGTAACTCTTCCCGCAAGTCCCGCTCGGAAGCTGCTAGTATACACCCAACAACCAGTAGCTCAGGGTAAGGAGGGCTTCCAGGAGATGTGTCATAATATTGAAGAAAGATGGTGGAAACACCAACTCAAAGCTAACAAGACATTGCACCACATCCTTCTGTAACCTTGGAAGACTAGCTGGATCGATTACCTTCTGAGATATTGCATTAAGGAATGCACATACCTTCACAATGGGTATTCGAATATTTTCTGGGCGAAGCCCCCTCGGTGCAACCGGAAGCAGTTGCGTCATAATAATGTGGCGGTCATGCGACTTCAGGTTTTGGAATTTTTCTCCGCCATATTTATAATTCCCTTTATATTTGATGAGAATCCAGACGGCACCTTGATACCGTAAAGGACTTCAAAAAAGATTTCCTTCTCTGCTTTGGTAAGAGCGTAGCTGCCGGGACTTAAGCGACTCCCGTATCCGTCTTGTAATTCTGTTCTTGCTTGTTCTTTGGGACTTTCATACGATCATCGGTCCTCCCTTGCTTCGGTGTATCTTTTGTCCGCCCATACACGCCTAAGAAGCCTAGCAGGTTCACGCAAAGATTCTTCGTCACATGCATCACGTCGATTGAAGAGCGGACCTCTAGGACTTTCCAATAGGGTAGATCCCAAAATATAGATTTTTTCTTCCACATGGGTGCGTGTCCGGTAACAACGTCTTTGGGAACAGATTTTTTCTTCGAAGCCCTTTTTTTGGGAACAGATTGGCCGCCGGGACCCTTTCCAAATATTACTTTTATGTCCTTGACCATATCAAGTAAAGCATCACCGGTACGGAGTTCAGGCTTCTCCCGGTGATCCGCCTCACCTCCGAAATGATTGCCTTTCTTTCTGACGGGGTGCCTCTTTGGAAGAAATCGACGATGCCCCAGGTACACAACCTTCCTACATTTATTCAAATAAGCACCTTCGGTCTCATCTAAGCAGTGCGTGCATGCATTGTATCCCTTGTTTGTCTGTCCTGAAAGGTTACTAAGAGCAGGTCAATCATTGATGGTCACGAAAAGCAACGCTCGTAGGTTGAATGACTCCTGTTTGTACTCATCCCATGCAAGTACACCTGGTTTGCTCCACAAGCTGTAAGAGTTCTTCAAATAATGGCCGTAGGTAAACATCAATGTCGTTGCCGGGTTGCTTTGGGCCTTGGATGAGCACCGGCATCATAATGAACTTCCGCTTCATGCACAACCAAGGCGGAAGGTTATAGATACATAGAGTTACGAGGCCAGGTGCTATGATCTGCAGCTCTGCTCCCCAAAAGGATTCATTCCATCTGTACTTAGACCAAACCTTAAGTTCCTCGCGTCATCTGCAAAGTCCGGGAACTCTCTATCGATTTTCCTCCACTGCGACCCATCAGCGGGGTGTCTCAGCTTCTCGTCTTTCTTACGGTCTTCTTTGTGCCATCGCAACAACCTGGCATGCTCTTTATTTCTGAACAGACGTTTCAACCGTGGTATTATAGGAGCATACCACATAACCTTGGCAGGAACCCTCTTCCTAGGGGCTCGCCCTCAACATCACCAGGGTCATCTCGCTCGATCTTATACCGTAGTGCATTGCATACCGGGCATTTTTCCAAATTTTCGTACTCAGCGCGGTAGAGGATGCGGTCATTAATGCATGCATGTATCTTCAGCACCTCTAATCCTAGAGGGCGAGAGAACCTTCTTTGCTTCGTACGTATCGTCGGACAATTCGTTATCCTTTGGAAACCTCCTCTTCATTATTTTTAGTAACTTCTCAAATGGCTTGTCACATATACCAGCCTCTGTCTTCCATTGCGGCAACTCCGGTGTGGCACCGAGCTTTGTGTTGCCATCTTCGCAATTTGGGTATAACTTCTTTTTGTGATCATCTAACATGCCCTTTAACTTTCGCTTCTCGTTTTCAGTTTCTGCATCTCTGTGTGCATCAGCGATGGCCCGACGAAGATCATTGTGGTGACCCGGCATACCACTGCATGGTGTAGTATGCAAGTCTGATATAACACCAATGAAACACCGTTCCACTAGTATTATATCGCTCAGAGTGGTACAACAGAAACATATGCGGGTCCAAGGTATGTCTATAGAATTACATCACAAACTCGTTACATAAGATCATCACAGACCTCCTACTTTACAATGAGGTAAAACCGCAAATAAACTCCAGAAGAACGACTCGTAGACTAGTCTTATCACGAACTCTATTTGTAGAGTATTTAACTAGCTACTGTGGCTATGAATAGATTCTAGCTAAATCGGAGCTAGGTTTAGGAAGCTAGTTCCTTTCTATAGCTAAACTAGGTTTTCTCCTTGATGTAAGTGGTATCTGAGTCTTCTGACAGGGTCCTGTCTCGGGAAGTAGTTGTTGACTCCTCGGCCTTCGAGTTGCACTTGTAGATCCACCTTCGATGCCTCCATATCTAAGCGGGGATTTAAGAGTGGGATGAGTACGAGCGTACTCAACAAGTTCATTATAGGAAAGAGGTGTTTAATGCACTAGCTACGGCATTAGACCGGAAAGTCTAATACCAATGCAGGTTTTCATAATCATTTCTTCAAAGGTTGCTTTTATTCGGAAGAACTATGTCCGTCGACCTTCACCGGTTGACTAGAACTTCATGGAGTTCCTTTCCGGCAGCGTTCGCAGTTCCATATCCCGGAACGAGGAGTGACAGGTCACGGTTCTTTACACTCTGCAGAGGTGTGTTGCTTTACCCATAAGAGATCTTAACCTTGGTGCCAACCGAGCCGCGTGCTCGTCCACACTTCCTTTGGTGTGAGGCCCGGTATAAGGTCTAGCCAATCATGTTCCTCCGCTACCTCGAACACCCACCCTTTGTTGCATACCCCGACCCCGGGTCCTCGTCGGTCCTCTTATACCACTTAAGGATGGACCCCGACCACGACAACAGGTTTGGGACTCGTTAACCAAACTCCTTCGCCGGTAGCTGCAACCCATCATAGACCGCAATACCGTGGGGACTTTAGGCTTCCCCAGCCCACCGCTTGCACTTCGAGCGACAAGTGTCTACGGACTATGCCGTGGGGACTTAAGGCTTCCCCAGCCCACCGCTTGCCCCGACGGATACAAGTGTCTACGGTAAAGCGCATCCGTTGATGAACGAGAGGTGGAAACACTTTTGACTACTCCGTCCCACTCCGGATCTTATGGTTAACACGGTTATTACGGCACAAGAATCATTGGCGACATTTGTTGTTTAATCCTAGATGGATATAAACCCGTGCAATGGAACCTCCACCATATCAACACAATCCATGGTTCCATTGCCCACCACATAGTCATATTCATAGTTATGAAAGTAGTGGTTTTGATTTTTATGCAATAGTGATAACCATAATACTTTGCAAGTAATTTGATAGAAATACTCAAATGACATGAGCAAGTGATGAACTTGCTTTTCTTGACTGCAAGATTATGCAGGCAAGGTCTTCGATACGCAATAACTCCAAATTCTGAAATAGCATCATCGTCCGGTAAGGACGATGTTTAAAGATTGGCAATGATGCAATAATGCATAAGAATGAGATGCAATCGCTCTAAGCGTGACCTAACCCCGATGATTTGGGATCTGTGAGTTGTAATGATTTGTTTAGAATGTGTTGCACTTTTAGGGTGATTCACAAACAAAGTTCTTATTCAGGTGTGGTTACATGGTATCATGAACAGGTGCTGCAATATATAATAACAATAAGATTAATAGCACACAACTATAACATTTGGTATAATCCTAACATGTAATGAATAGTGGTTGGTTTTAGCACTATATGTCATGGTTAATGATTGATTATTATATACTTCAAAAGAATAACTTTTGAAGAACATATTCTTTAATAAAGGACAAGTATGATAATTAAGTTGGGGGTTCTATGGTTGACTATGGTTTCATGTAGTTGTTGGAGTAAGTATTAGATGGATCCCAACAATGTTGGATTCATCAACACCTAGGGCTTGTAAGTTTGAGTTAAGCCTAGGCATCCTAATTACCAATAGTTGCTATCAAGGTGGTATACCTTATTGGTGATAATTGGCTAGGGTTTATAGATCCTGTTAGATAAGGTGGATGATGATTCCTTATTTTCTTCAAAAGAATAACTTTTGAAGAACATACTACTTAAGTAATAAGAAGTATTACAATTAAGGTTGTGGTTGCCTAAGGTTTACCTTTGGATTCACTAAGTAAAGAATGTTTGGTTCCTAAATAGGATGGTTCATAATTATCTCACACTAGTAGGTTTAAGTGGAATATGGTTAGGTAATGCACAATATTTGGCATAGTTGTTATTAGGGTTCATCACACTGGTGTGATGTTAAGCATGGATGAATAAGGATGATGGTCTTGACAGTAGTAGCTAGGGTTTAAATTTGGTTGATCCTACTTGATCAACTAGGTTTAGAGATATGCATACAGGGAATACTAAATTGCTAGTGATAGGGTTCTACATTTTATGTGGACATAGGTATGTCTTTTAGTTGCTACTATGGTTCTATGATTTGAAAGTAGGTACCATGATCACATTTTCTAACCTAGGGTTTGGGTTAGAAACAATTTAGGGTTCACATGTAATAATGGAATTAGGGTTCCTAATTAATTTAGGGTTTTAGGAGTCACATGAAATGATAGAGTTATAATACCATTCCATGTGGGATTTAAGGTTTGCTATTTACAATTTAATTTCTATGATTAATAACTTCATGTTAAAGTTGAAGTTATTAATAACTTTGTAATAAAATTAATATTCAATTTGGCTTTTTATTATTTTTAAATAATTTACTAATTAGGGTAATTATTAATTAGGGTTCAAATTTCCCTAATAATGATTTAATATGATTGCAAATAAAGAAAATAAGTTTTCATGTTTTCTTTATTTTCTTACTGGTTTTATTTAATTTATAAATGGTTTCTTAATTTCTGAATTTTTAATTGTATTTACAATTAAAATTAAAGGCTTAAATAGCAAGTATTAAATAATTAAATTTTTATTAAAAATAAAAATTTCATTTAATATTTTTATTGGATAGAGTTTTCTTTTCTAGGAATTTTAATATCTTATTTACATTTTTCTGAGTTATGATGAATTTTATATATTTATTTAAAGTTGCAGGTATTATTGAATTATGAAAATAAACGAGAGGAAAGCGCTAAACACACCCTGCTGGTTCTACTCGTGGTCACTGACCAGTGGGCCTATGTCCACGTCAGCCGCCACCTATGCGTGGACTAAGTCAAAATCAAAATCATGGCTTGGGAGCTCACTGCCGGCGAAATTCGATGACGGCGGTGAGATTCCGGAGCGGATCATGGCGCGCGATGATGCTCTAGCTACTCAGCGCGTCACGGGAATGCTAACGGTGGTGGCGCCGCCCGCTCTTGGTCGCCGGCGCTTGCCCGACGGCAAGGCCGCGCGGCGGAGCTCACGGAGTCCACGTCGATGGCGCGGTACGAGAGGGCTAGGAAGGGCGCGAAGTGGTCTATGAGGTGCGGGAGCTCACCATGAACGCGTAGGGGGCTCGGACGAGGCAGAGATGGCCGGACGGCGACCCCACCGTCGTCGGAGACGATGACCGGGGGCGGAGAAGAAATGGTTGGGGCTGTCGATTCCGAGCTTCCGCCGATGATTCCTTGGTTGAGGATGATCACCGCATCGAGGCGAAGCTACAGAGACCCTCGCCGGAGCCGGGGGTGGCGAGGAACGGCGAGGCGAGGCGGATGCACGGCGAGCTAGGTTTTCTTGATTTCGGGCGATTGGAACGGAAAGGGGTCGAATTAAGGCTTCGGCGCTATTTATACGGCCTCCGGCGTGCTCCGGTGGTCAACAAAGGCGGCGGCGACCGCGGACGTGGCCCTGGGCGTCGCGGTGTCGACCTCCTGTGCGTCGACGGTGCGGAAACGAAGACGAAGACGTTGTCTTCGCTTTTATCCGCGTGAAGGGGTAAGTGGGCTGGTTCCGTGATGGTCCGGGCCGAGTATTGGGCTGCTCCTGGGCTGCGGTGCTCGGGCTCCTCCGACCGGGTGAGCTCGTTTCTCCTCTTTCTTTTATTGCTATTTTTCTTTTACTGTTTTCTATTTTCTATTTGAGTTTGATATTTGAATTCTGTTATTTTTGCAGGTTTCTCAATTATGTTAATTCTATCAAGAATTAGTGAAATGACTATTACACTACTCTCCTATTTGAAGAAAGTATTTTGTATTTGGTTGAAGTTTATTTATGTGTTCTTATTCAAAATAGCAAATGGACATGAGTTTATATTCTTATTTTAATTTTCTTTTTCTTATGAATCAAACCTGTTTGTAATGATTAAAGTTGACACTTTCAACTCAAGGTAATTCAGAGTTGGTATTAGGACTTGGTTTCCATTTGGGGAGTGATCACTTGCCTATTATTTTATGTGCATAGTTATATGTTAATAAATTGGAAATTCTACTAGAACTCCTTCAAATTTTAGTACTATTATTATAGTTTAATATCACCTTAAAATATCTAGAGTAGGTACTACTCTCATCTTGGTTTGTCTTTAATTATAAGGATAAGTGGTTGGTCACACATATGATCTTACTTATAAGATGTAACACAAGGGTTTTTCTCAGGTTTAATATGTGGAGCATAGGCTTCCATTAATATGCCATTCCAGGGTTTTAATGATATTTACATAATGGCCATGGATTTGATTCTATATTATGGTCTAGGTTTATATTGTAATCACCATAGTGATACAATAACTAGGGTTGAGATATAATTTTTAGGTTATAGAGATGGGGTGTCTCCATATTGAATGTGCTAGGGTTTAATCTCCCCTAACCATGGTAAGGTGTTTACTGGCTTATTTGTTCATATGCTTCTTTAATTACTAAGAACTTAAGATTTGGTTTTGTCTTATACTAGTAGATTTCTATTATAACTTAATCTATGGTTAAAGTAACTAAAGTTGTTTTAGTTCTTTTTATAGTTAACTTTGGTCATATGGATGGATGGTTTCTCACTATATTGAGTATGGATTTTGAATCTCTAAAGGTTTTCTTGTGGTTCTTCAGTGAAGAATAAGTGGAATGTAAATGTGGTAGAATTATACCTGTGATCACCAAGTGGTTCACAAGTTAAAGTTGGGATCTAAGCCTAGGGTTTTTATTATTGATCTCCTTATAACTTCATGTGGCTAATGATATCTGCTTATCCTATTAGGGTTTAAATTATCCTCACATACATCAAGAGCATGATCATGGTTAGACATGATCCACTTGTTCTCGATATCCTTACCTCAAGTTCGTAGGGTTTATGATCATTACTCAATTTATAATGATCAAGGTTTAGCTTCCTAAATTATTTCTAATGGAATGGTTTCTCACTTCCATGATCAAGTGTTGTCTTGATCAACTAAGCATAATATCTCTCTTATAGTTTCTTAGATGGTCATGGCTATGGTTGCCTCTATAGATTATATCCCAGGAGAATGCCCGAGATATTCACTTAAAGTTCTCTCAAGAAATGTTGGTTTAACCATTTGGATATTTGAATAGATTGAACTGAAATTAGCATGGATGGTCTCTCTCATTTGAGAATGTCTGGGATAATATCTTAGAGCTTCTCTTAAAGATGATGGTTTGAATACTTGGATGTATCTCCAAGGTTTAGCTCAATGTTTGTTATTGCTTCTCTAATAATTATAATAGAACTCTCACCTCTCTAGGTTTGATGTATAACTATTTGGAATAGAGAAGAATATATACTTCTAGAGTTGATCTCCATGTCATGCTTCCAGAATTCAAGTGGAATGGATATCATAGGTTTTATGATAAGGATATGGATTAGTTTAAGACATGGAAAAGATAAGTCTAGAATAGTTCTCCATTATATTGTTACTTGATTTCCCATTATTTGTATGTTCATATATTATGTCAGGGAATTCCATATTATGATCTTTTATGAGATCAAACATTTGATCATTGATTCTAGTGTTGTTGTGTTGATTTTAATTCCATTTGATCTAACCCCTTAGATCAAATTATCTCTACCCAAATCAATGTTTTAACAAAGTCACATTGAGGTTTATAACGCTTGACTTGATGAGTTACTTCAATTCCACCAAGGTCAAGTGAAACTTCAGTTATCGTGATCGTTTTACTTTAAAGCGCGAAAATTCCCCGGATTTTCTATGCATGAATGCAATGCACACATCTGTTTCCTCTATTTCCGTAACCCCATTACCCGGGATATTACAGTCTCTACCCCTTAAACTAAACTTCGTCCTCGAAGTTTGATATCTCTCACGTTTCGGAGTGTGGATCTGTCTTGTGCAGACTACATCTTTTCTCAAACTCCTTGGTGATCTCACTGGATATAATTGAATATATCCCTTGTCCAGATTCTTCCTGGAATCATTTAGTGTTTGACATCAAACAACTATTACTTCCTTTACTTCCATGATTTCCTCCAATATTATAAGCTTGTTTCCTTTCTCATTGAATATTCAATGATTGGGACTTCTTCTTGTCCAGACAGTCTTAATTGAGGACTAATTGGATAACATTCTCCTATTTGATAAAATAGGTCTTTGTTTTTCCCTTACTACCAAAATTGCAGTAATGGTACTTGGTAAGGTACTTTCTATGGAATTGATCCTGGTGGTTTATTCCTCTAAGAATGGATTAGACTCATTTAGTCCATCCAATCATGGTTTATAATTGATACCTATAACTATTTTGGGTTATTTAGGTTCCATGAAAGGAATCATTCAACTAGACTTTAGTTTTGGTATGGTCAATCTATTTCAGTCTTTGGCCTCCTAGAGTTGTATTTGGTCTATGGTATTTTCTTCGTCCAACTTCTTTATGTTCGACTTACTTGAGCTTTCGTGCTTCTGAGTAAATACTACTCACTTTCTCAAGTTATACTCCACTTTATGCTTCCTCGAGTATAAATCTCGGCTTCTGGTCTGACATCCTTCTGAAAGTAGTGTTCAACAATCTTATGAAAATAAGATCGAACTTCCTCTCAGTTCAGACCTTCTTCATCTTTCTTACTCAAAATATTGAGTTATTGTACATCCAACTCAGTCTTTACTCTACCCCTTAGATTTTTCTTATGGTCTTCAACTCCTTTTTATCCCAACCATTGGACTTATGGTTAGGATATTGGTATAGGTCTTGTTTATGATTTATATTCTTCTAAGGTCTTGTGAAGAATCCTTGTGGTGTATCCACTCAATTGTGGATATCCAACAAGAATCCTTCGACTGAATGATTATAGGTCATTGTTATTTGGCTAATAAGGTTTTATTTGTTCACAAACTTTTGTTACAAATAATTAAATCGTGGACTATTTGTAATACCAACTGATACCAGCTGTGGTTATTATACCAACTGTGGCTATTTGATATCTAAAAATGGATTCTATTATAGGTTCTGATCAACTGGACGAGACATCTTCTACTTTATCTCGCAGTATTTATACTATACCAATTGTGGTCTTCTGATATCAACTATGGTCTTCTTATATCTGTTATGGTTTCAGATATCATCTTCCTTCATTCAGGGTTTATTTTGCAAGAAAACCACTAGCTGACACTATGATTATAGTATCCTAAGTGATTTCCCATGCATTCCCTCTTCTATGTTGACTATGGATCTGCTTCAGCTTCACCATAATCACCATATTTCTCACCTTCATGCTTCTTTCGTACTAAAGTACTCCTCTGTTGAGGTAAGCATGAGTTTCTGATTGTACTTCCTTCAGAGTATTGTGGTTACTTCCCACAACTTTACTTCCTTTTCCGATGAACCTTCATTTTGTCTTTAAGATCTTCAGAGTTCGTCACTTCCTCACACGTTTACCATTACCCTCTAGATCTATAGCATCAAGTAAGGACTTGATATTGCAACATGCATTTGCATATCAACGTCAAACTTTATGTATGGATCTAGTCAAACAATGAAAATCCAATAAAAACCAAGAAGATTCAGCTTTGTCCATATAATACACATCATCATAAGCCTGAATATGATTGTTGAGTAAGACATCTCTAAACATCAGGCTCAGATGTGTAGTATAGAACACCACATAATATAGGTTTATATCGTGATACTTAGCACGAATATAGGGAATTCTACTATTTGTCTCAACCTTTACCTTAATTGCACATTTGCAATGAGATAAACTTGAAACAAAGTGGTCTAGGATAGTTGTGGTTAACCTAATTTTCTTTGGAAGTACTAACAAAGTATTATACCATATGTAAGTGTTATTGAGGACTACTTCCTATGATATGTCTAGGTTCTAACATTGCTACTCTAAACACATAACTATGAAAATATAGCTCTTATACTTCCAAGTGTTTATACTATCACGAGACTATGGACATGATGTGCTTGGCACACTTCCCATATTTTTGGAACAGTTCTTGCACTATTGTTTAGCACTTGGCTTCTTATTGTACTCCTCCTAAATTTTTATGATGCTCTAGTTCATCACATAATGATTCTCAGGTGAATCATATATGATTAATAACTCTACTCTGTAAGTAGACATGATTTATTTCTATTTCTCTTCCTTACTTCCCATGATTGACTCATCATGGTCTATACTACCTCATATAACTCATAGTTATCATTTACTAGCAACTGTTTCACAAGTTTGGATAGATTTTACTTACCCATTACTTGTCTGGATCTACATCTTCTATTAGGATATCTTAATGATTATCATCACTTGATATTACTTCTAGTACAGGTCTGAGTAATTCTTATTTAATTATAACATATGTTGGTACACATCTTCCACTAGGATATCTTCCTTATGGTTGTATCCTCTCTTTGGACTACCATGTATTGTATACCAACTGTGATCTACTCATCTATTTATTTTAGGGTCTTAAGAGTATCCTACATAATTTTGAGATTAGCTAGCTAACATTACTTAGGAAATATAGGTAAGAAATGTTGACTCAAGTGTGTCAGGATTATTCTCAAGTGAATATCCATCTCAAGTCAGAAAAAGATTTAGTTCACCTAAGACAACTTCCTATAGACACTACCAATCCTATAGGTCTCCTTTAAAGGGTTTTAATCCTAAGGTCAAAGCATTTGCTCTGATACCAACTGTGGTGACCCGGCATACCACTGCATGGTGTAGTATGCAAGTCTGATATAACACCAATGAAACACCGTTCCACTAGTATTATATCGCTCGCAGTGGTACAACAGAAACATATGCGGGTCCAAGGTATGTCTATAGAATTACATCACAAACTCTGTTACATAAGATCATCACAGCCTCCTACTTTACAATGAGGTAAAACTGCAAATAAACTCCAGAAGAACGACTCGTAGACTAGTCTTATCACGAACTCTATTTGTAGAGTATTTAACTAGCTACTGTGGCTATGAATAGATTCTAGCTAAATCGGAGCTAGGTTTAGGAAGCTAGTTCCTTTCTATAGCTAAACTAGGTTTTCTCCTTGATGTAAGTGGTATCTGACTCTTCTGACAGGGTCCTGTCTCGGGAAGTAGTTGTTGACTCCTCGGCCTTCGAGTTGCACTGTAGATCCACCTTCGATGCCTCCATATCTAAGCAGGGGATTTAAGAGTGGGATGAGTACGAGCGTACTCAACAAGTTCATTATAGGAAAGAGGTGTTTAATGCACTAGCTACAGCATTAGACCAGAAAGTCTAATACCAATGCAGGTTTTCATAATCATTTCTTCAAAGGTTGCTTTTATTCAGAAGAACTATGTCCGTCAGCCTTCACCGGTTGACTAGAACTTCATGGAGTTCCTTTCCGGCAGCGTTCGCAGCTTCCATATCCCGGAACAGGGAGTGACAGGTCACGGTTCTTTACACTCGCAGCAGGTGTGTTGCTTTACCCATAAGAGATCTTAACCTTGGTGCCAACCGAGCCGCGTGCTCGTCCACACTTCCTTTGGTGTGAGGCCCGGTATAAGGTCTAGCCAATCATGTTCCTCCGCTACCTCGAACACCCACCCTTTGTTGCATACCCCGACCCCGGGTCCTCGTCGGTCCTCTTATACCACTTAAGGATGGACCCCGACCACGACAACAGCTTGGGACTCGTTAACCAAACTCCTTCGCCGGTAGCTGCAACCCATCATAGACCGCAATACCGTGGGGACTTTAGGCTTCCCCAGCCCACCGCTTGCACTTCGAGCGACAAGTGTCTACGGACTATGCCGTGGGGACTTAAGGCTTCCCCAGCCCACCGCTTGCCCCGACGGATACAAGTGTCTACGGTAAAGCGCATCCGTTGATGAACGAGAGGTGGAAACACTTTTGACTACTCCGTCCCACTCCGGATCTTATGGTTAACACGGTTATTACGGCACAAGAATCACTCGGCGACATTTGTTGTTTAATCCTAGATGGATATAAACCCGTGCAATGGAACCTCCACCATATCAACACAATCCATGGTTCCATTGCCCACCACATAGTCATATTCATAGTTATGAAAGTAGTGGTTTTGATTTTTATGCAATAGTGATAACCATATAATACTTTGCAAGTAATTTGATAGAAATACTCAAATGACATGAGCAAGTGATGAACTTGCCTTTCTTGACTGCAAGATTATGCGAGCAAGGTCTTCGATACGCAATAACTCCAAATTCTGAAATAGCATCATCGTCCGGTAAGGACGATGTTTAAAAGATTGGCAATGATGCAATAATGCATAAGAATGAGATGCAATCGCTCTAAGCGTGACCTAACCCCGATGATTTGGGATCTGTGAGTTGTAATGATTTGTTTAGAATGTGTTGCACTTTTAGGGTGATTCACAAACAAAGTTCTTATTCGAGTGTGGTTACATGGTATCATGAACAGGTGCTTTGCAATATATAATAACAATAAGATTAATAGCACACAACTATAACATTTGGTATAATCCTAACATGTAATGAATAGTGGTTGGTTTTAGCACTATATGTCATGGTTAATGATTGATTATTATATACTTCAAAAGAATAACTTTTGAAGAACATATTCTTTAATAAAGGACAAGTATGATAATTAAGTTGGGGGTTCTATGGTTGACTATGGTTTCATGTAGTTGTTGGAGTAAGTATTAGATGGATCCCAACAATGTTGGATTCATCAACACCTAGGGCTTGTAAGTTTGAGTTAAGCCTAGGCATCCTAATTACCAATAGTTGCTATCAAGGTGGTATACCTTATTGGTGATAATTGGCTAGGGTTTATAGATCCTGTTAGATAAGGTGGATGATGATTCCTTATTTTCTTCAAAAGAATAACTTTTGAAGAACATACTACTTAAGTAATAAGAAGTATTACAATTAAGGTTGTGGTTGCCTAAGGTTTACCTTTGGATTCACTAAGTAAAGAATGTTTGGTTCCTAAATAGGATGGTTCATAATTATCTCACACTAGTAGGTTTAAGTGGAATATGGTTAGGTAATGCACAATATTTGGCATAGTTGTTATTAGGGTTCATCACACTGGTGTGATGTTAAGCATGGATGAATAAGGATGATGGTCTTGACAGTAGTAGCTAGGGTTTAAATTTGGTTGATCCTAAACCTTGATCAACTAGGTTTAGAGATATGCATACAGGGAATACTAAATTGCTAGTGATAGGGTTCTACATTTTATGTGGACATAGGTATGTCTTTTAGTTGCTACTATGGTTCTATGATTTGAAAGTAGGTACCATGATCACATTTTCTAACCTAGGGTTTGGGTTAGAAACAATTTAGGGTTCACATGTAATAATGGAATTAGGGTTCCTAATTAATTTAGGGTTTTAGGAGTCACATGAAATGATAGAGTTATAATACCATTCCATGTGGGATTTAAGGTTTGCTATTTACAATTTAATTTCTATGATTAATAACTTCATGTTAAAGTTGAAGTTATTAATAACTTTGTAATAAAATTAATATTCAATTTGGCTTTTTATTATTTTTAAATAATTTACTAATTAGGGTAATTATTAATTAGGGTTCAAATTTCCCTAATAATGATTTAATATGATTGCAAATAAAGAAAATAAGTTTTCATGTTTTCTTTATTTTCTTACTGGTTTTATTTAATTTATAAATGGTTTCTTAATTTCTGAATTTTTAATTGTATTTACAATTAAAATTAAAGGCTTAAATAGCAAGTATTAAATAATTAAATTTTTATTAAAAATAAAAATTTCATTTAATATTTTTATTGGATAGAGTTTTCTTTTCTAGGAATTTTAATATCTTATTTACATTTTTCTGAGTTATGATGAATTTTATATATTTATTTAAAGTTGCAGGTATTATTGAATTATGAAAATAAACGAGAGGAAACTGCTAAACACACCCTGCTGGTTCTACTCGTGGTCACTGACCAGTGGGCCTATGTCCACGTCAGCCGCCACCTATGCGTGGACTAAGTCAAAATCAAAATCATGGCTTGGGAGCTCACTGCCGGCGAAATTCGATGACGGCGGTGAGATTCCAGACGGATTACGGGCGCGCGGTGATGCTCTAGCTACTCTGCGTGTCACGGGGATGCTAACGGTGGTGGCGCCGCCCGCTCTTGGTCGCCGGCGCTTGCCCGACGGCAAGGCCGCGCGGCGGAGCTCACAGGTCCACGTCGATGGCGCGGTACAGAGGGCTAGGAAGGGCGCGAAGTGGTCTATGAGGTGCAGGAGCTCACCATGAACGCGTAGGGGGGCTCAGACGAGGCAGAGATGGCCGGACGGCGACCCCACCGTCGTCGGAGACGATGACCGGGGGCGGAGAAGAAATGGTTGGGGCTGTCGATTCCGAGCTTCCGCCGATGATTCCTTGGTTGAGGATGATCACCGCATCGAGGCGAAGCTACAGAGACCCTCGCCGGAGCCAGGGGTGGCGAGGAACGGCGAGGCGAGGCGGATACCGGCGAGCTAGGTTTTCTTGATTTCGGGCGATTGGAACGGAAAGGGGTCGAATTAAGGCTTCAGCGCTATTTATACGGCCTCCGGCGTGCTCTGGTGGTCAACAAAGCCGGCGGCGACCGCGGACGTGGCCCTCTCCGTCGCGGTGTCGATCTCCTGTGCGTCGACGGTGCGGAAACGAAGACGAAGACGTTGTCTTCGCTTTTATCTGCGTGAAGGGGTAAGTGGGCTGGTTCTGTGATGGTCTGGGCCGAGTATTGGGCTGCTCCTGGGCTCTGGTGCTGGGCTCCTCCGACCAGGTGAGCCTGTTTCTCCTCTTTCTTTTATTGCTATTTTTCTTTTACTGTTTTCTATTTTCTATTTGAGTTTGATATTTGAATTCTGTTATTTTTGCAGGTTTCTCAATTATGTTAATTCTATCAAGAATTAGTGAAATGACTATTACACTACTCTCCTATTTGAAGAAAGTATTTTGTATTTGGTTAAAGTTTATTTATGTGTTCTTATTCAAAATAGCAAATGGACATGAGTTTATATTCTTATTTTAATTTTCTTTTTCTTATGAATCAAACCTGTTTGTAATGATTAAAGTTGACACTTTCAACTCAAGGTAATTCAGAGTTGGTATTAGGACTTGGTTTCCATTTGGGGAGTGATCACTTGCCTATTATTTTATGTGCATAGTTATATGTTAATAAATTGGAAATTCTACTAGAACTCCTTCAAATTTTAGTACTATTATTATAGTTTAATATCACCTTAAAATATCTAGAGTAGGTACTACTCTCATCTTGGTTTGTCTTTAATTATAAGGATAAGTGGTTGGTCACACATATGATCTTACTTATAAGATGTAACACAAGGGTTTTTCTCGGGTTTAATATGTGGAGCATAGGCTTCCATTAATATGCCATTCCAGGGTTTTAATGATATTTACATAATGGCCATGGATTTGATTCTATATTATGGTCTAGGTTTATATTGTAATCACCATAGTGATACAATAACTAGGGTTGAGATATAATTTTTAGGTTATAGAGATGGGGTGTCTCCATATTGAATGTGCTAGGGTTTAATCTCCCCTAACCATGGTAAGGTGTTTACTGGCTTATTTGTTCATATGCTTCTTTAATTACTAAGAACTTAAGATTTGGTTTTGTCTTATACTAGTAGATTTCTATTATAACTTAATCTATGGTTAAAGTAACTAAAGTTGTTTTAGTTCTTTTTATAGTTAACTTTGGTCATATGGATGGATGGTTTCTCACTATATTGAGTATGGAGTTTGAATCTCTAAAGGTTTTCTTGTGGTTCTTCAGTGAAGAATAAGTGGAATGTAAATGTGGTAGAATTATACCTGTGATCACCAAGTGGTTCACAAGTTAAAGTTGGGATCTAAGCCTAGGGTTTTTATTATTGATCTCCTTATAACTTCATGTGGCTAATGATATCTGCTTATCCTATTAGGGTTTAAATTATCCTCACATACATCAAGAGCATGATCATGGTTAGACATGATCCACTTGTTCTCGATATCCTTACCTCAAGTTCGTAGGGTTTATGATCATTACTCAATTTATAATGATCAAGGTTTAGCTTCCTAAATTATTTCTAATGGAATGGTTTCTCACTTCCATGATCAAGTGTTGTCTTGATCAACTAAGCATAATATCTCTCTTATAGTTTCTTAGATGGTCATGGCTATGGTTGCCTCTATAGATTATATCCCAGGAGAATGCCTGAGATATTCACTTAAAGTTCTCTCAAGAAATGTTGGTTTAACCATTTGGATATTTGAATAGATTGAACTGAAATTAGCATGGATGGTCTCTCTCATTTGAGAATGTCTCGGGATAATATCTTAGAGCTTCTCTTAAAGATGATGGTTTGAATACTTGGATGTATCTCCAAGGTTTAGCTCAATGTTTGTTATTGCTTCTCTAATAATTATAATAGAACTCTCACCTCTCCAGGTTTGATGTATAACTATTTGGAATAGAGAAGAATATATACTTCTAGAGTTGATCTCCATGTCATGCTTCCAGAATTCAAGTGGAATGGATATCATAGGTTTTATGATAAGGATATGGATTAGTTTAAGACATGGAAAAGATAAGTCTAGAATAGTTCTCCATTATATTGTTACTTGATTTCCCATTATTTGTATGTTCATATATTATGTCAGGGAATTCCATATTATGATCTTTTATGAGATCAAACATTTGATCATTGATTCTAGTGTTGTTGTGTTGATTTTAATTCCATTTGATCTAACCCCTTAGATCAAATTATCTCTACCCAAATCAATGTTTTAACAAAGTCACATTGAGGTTTATAACGCTTGACTTGATGAGTTACTTCAATTCCACCAAGGTCAAGTGAAACTTCAGTTACTGTGACTGTTTTACTTTAAAGCGCGAAAATTCCCCAGATTTTCTATGCATGAATGCAATGCACACATCTGTTTCCTCTATTTCTGTAACCCCATTACCTGGGATATTACAATCATCATCAACGGGCTCATCTGATGCCTCTTCATCTTGATCACCTCCACCTGCCTCCTCATCTTCATCATGCCCTGTTGCAGTATCACCGTAGTTAGGGTACATATCATCATCCTCTTCTTCTTCGTCGTCGTCTTCCATCATAACCCCTCTTTCTCCATGCTTGGTCCAACAATTATAGCTAGGCATGAAACCTTTCCAAAGCAGGTGGGAGTGAATGACTTGCCATTCAGGGTATTGCTTTAAGTTCCGGCAATCAACACATGGACAACACATATAACCATCCGCCTGTGGGTTTTCCTCAGCCACACGGAAAAATTCTTTCAGGCCCGAAGTGAACTCGGGCAGACGTCGGTCAACGTACATCCATTGTCGCCGGTTCATCTACATCAAATATTAAGTTGATCAAAAAACCATTACAAAACATCATAATATATATAGTGGATATTAGCACCGTACAAATGAAAGGGTAAAGTTGTTTAACCTTGATCGAGGAGGGAAAGAAAGAGGAGAAAGCTTAAGTGTCGCTCCGGCACCTCATCTCATTTTTATTTTGTGTAAAATCAAGCGAAATCATTCTCTCAGACATTTCATCGAGCACCTTGTGTGCATGCCAAAGAAATGCAAGGTAGCACTCAACACACACACCTTCTCCTAGCAAAAATGAAGTGAGTGGGCTGTTTGGCCGGGTAGCTGAGCTGAAATAGGGCTGGGGACCTTTAGCACCGGTTCGTTGCAAATGGTACCATTTGCACCGGTTCGTAACACGAACCGGTGCTAAAGGTTCCTCGGCTGACACGTGCCTGGCGACGAACCTTTTGCACCGGTTTGTGTTCAAAAGATACCTCATTTGCACCGGTTCGTAACACGAACCGGTGCAAAAGGTCTCTCGGCCGGCTGCGCACCACGAACCGGTGCTAATGACCCCTTTTAGCACCGGTTCGTGCCAAATCCGGTGCAAAAGCCATTTGGGGCAAAAAACCAAAGCCCTTGTTTCTACTAGTGGGACACCGTATTTGGCCGCGCCAGATAAAAAGGACCTTTAGGGCGCGCGGCTGGAAACGATTTTTTGTTCAACGCATCATAAATATCTTTGGAGACGGTTTGAGAGACCCGACTAGAGATGCTCTAAATACGGTAGTTTCAGGCGAATCTACCATTTCTCCGAAGACTCAAACTTGAATGTTTGTTTCCTCCAGAGGCAGCAGCGGCAAATCTCATTCCATTTCCATGTGCTGGGGTATACGAAGCGTGGGAAGATTCTTGTCGGGTCGATGCGTGCGAACTGAACCGCCCCCAGAACCTGAAGGCTTCCGCCGCGGCTGGCAAGTGTGGACTGTGATATGAACTCCATGAATGAACTTTTGCAGGCTTCGATAACCGAGTCCAACGCTGCGGCCTGACCATGACGCAGCCGCGCTGAATCCTTGGATCTCTTCAGCATTATCGAAGCAGACCAGAGCAGACCAGAGCAGATGATGCATGCACATGTTCAAACGGTGGAATGATCACTTTTAATTCGGTGTCCCCCTTCTTTCAAGCTACGGTGAACTGAAATACATGGACGGCTAGGCTTTTTTCATATCTCTTTGTAACTAAGAGCGCAATGATTAAAAGTGAATAAAAAAATATAAGTAGGAGCTCTATAGTAGCCCGTACGGTCTTTTTATGTCTATACTGCTTAGTAGTCAGACGCGTAGACAACGGTGTATCTGACAACCGAAACATCCGTGGATAAAATATTTCATCGGCCATATCGGTTGGTAGAAACACTGAGTACACCTAGTATATCTATAAGAGGGTATATGTATATATATGGCAGATACGGGTTTTTGCGTGCTCAAAAAAGAAGGGACCAGAAAAAATTTACCCCTTCAAGTTTTGCCGAGGGGGAGACACCGAAGCAAGGCTCTAGAATGATTCAGCAGACTGAGCTAGGTACACCGATGAGAACAGTAGCACTACTCCTCGCTCTATTCTGAATTAATTGTCATCAATTTATGTAGATTCTGTAATTGCATATTACATAGTATTAGTTAAATGCTCGTGCGTTTTAACGAGCTTTTAAAATTTATTTCAATAAAAATCGACCAGAGGAATGCAAAATTTAAGAAATGTGTGCGGTGTACGACCAGTCCATGCTAATTTGCTAAAACTGTATTTAAATTAAAATAGAACAAATAATAAGAAACTAAACAAATATAATAAAAGTTGGGCTAGATCAAGGTGTCGCCGTATTTGTTGACAATCCTTTAACCTTCCACAGATACTCAACGAGATTATATCGAAGTTGCACGTAAACATTGCTGTCACGGATCTGTGCGTGCATGGCGAGGAAATCAACAAAATCTGCTGGCACCTCATGATCAACCTCCGCAATAGGGCCTAACACTCAATGGGACCAACATGTGTTCTGACCCTATTCTTGTGGTCATCCTCGATGATCATATTGTGCATGATCACACAAGCCTGCATCACCTCCCATATTTGGTCGTGAGACCAGCTTAGAGCAGGGTACCGAACAATAGAAAATTGAGCTTGAAGCACACCAAATGCTCGCTCGACATCCTTCATGCAAGGCCTCCTATCGTGAAGCAAAGTGGCAACTCTTCTGACCTGATAACACCGAGATTGTTTTGACAAAGTCGTATTTTGGATATATACCATCGGCTAGATAATAGCTTTTGGTATATTGGTGCCCATTGATCTCATAGTTGCATGGTGGAGCATGACCTTCCACTAGTCTACTGAACCCCGGAGACCGCTGCAACACGTTGATGTCATTGTATGGTCCCGCCATGTGATATGTGCATTTTGCATGATCATTATTGCTACATATATGTTTAGTTTTTATTGTTATTTTCCATCATACATCTTTATTTATGCATTTTAGTTGATTTCCGGGACTTTCCTACAAAGTCCCCTTCATTGGTATTTAATTTCTGGGAGGCAGAAAACCTCTTTTTTCGTATTTTATTTGTTTCAGTGCTTTCTGGATCGCTAAAAATCGAGAAAAAAATACTTGATCAGTTTTTCACTTGGAGAAGGACCGTGAGCGAAAGAAACACGCGAGGGGAGCCACGAGGATCAAACGGCACCTAGTGGCGCGCCCAAACAGGTAGGGCGCACCACCCAGGTCCGTTTGCACCTCGGGCATCGCCTCGGGTCTCCCTTTATACCTGAACCTCTGTTTCGCCCAAAAACATAAGCCATATTTTTCCCCGAATTTATTGAGGCGGCGGAGGCGAAAGTCTCTCCTACTCCAGGAGAGGGCATATCCTGCTGCACCGGTGCCTCCGTTGAAGGGAAAATCAACGCCGTCGACATCCCCACTCCTCCTTGGCTTGGGAGGAGGCATCTCCATCAACATCTCAATCAGCACCATCATCACCACCATCTCCATCTACGAGATCGACATCATCCTCCTCATAGTTTGTGTTGAATTGAACCCCGCATATTGTTTTTATTGATATTGCATGTTTGTGATTGGTACTTTGTCGTTATTTGGTGGGAAGATTATCTATTCAGATTCTGTGTAATCATTATGTCTCTGGTCCATATCATGTTTGACACTTGTGAGTAGTTCCCACGTTCCTGAGGGCATAACATGATCCGGCTATGATTCTATATGATGTGCAATGAGTATTTGGTCAAGTTTTCTATTTTTATGTTGTTCTATGATGGTTTTATGCTAACGTCGACTGCATATTATTTCACCCATCTGGGATCATAGGGCTACACTTTAATGTAATGCATTAGTGTTGGAAGGGGTGGACTGACAGAAACCATTTTCCAATACTATGGGTTGCATTAGAGGGGTTTATGTCGGGAACCAATGATCTTATTGCTATGGTGGAACATTTATCACTTAATGATTCCTATACTTGCACATGAAAATGGCTCTATGACCCATCATAAGGGGTATGTTTGCACATATCTATGGCTGCGCCTAATTTAGGCTCCGCCCCTAACTGAATAAAACTTGATAAAATGTTTACCATGTTGTGTAGAACTCAGATGCTAGTAAATCCATAACACCCTCAGGAACTTTAGTCTCATATAAGTACACGCACTTGAGTTTATCCTCTTGCTACATAGAGGATTGGGATTTTCTCTCATCGAGAGCATTTACTTATTTGCTATTTACTTTCAGCACTTTATTTTTATCGCAAACTATAGACCCAAAAATACCAAAACTGCTACTTTATTATTAATGCTTTCTTGTAGATTCTACTAACCAATACCTTCAGCTCCTCATGGGTTCGACAATATTTTCTTATTGAAAAATACTACAATTGATCTCCTGCACTTGAGAGCCATCACCATGACAAAGAAAAAATGCCAACTCCATAGGTCATAATCTGCCACAGTTTCAACCACCACACTGCAATATCCTTGACGCTCTTTGTATGTACCTTGCCAAGCAAACGGGCAGTTCTTCCGTGACGAGTGCATACAATCGATGCTTCCAAGCATCCCAGGGAATCCTCTCGCCGCATTTTGGGTCATGATCCTTGCAGTCTCTTCTTCAGTTGGCCCTCTCAAGTAGTATTTGTCAAACTTTCCCACCACAGCTCAGCAAAACTTGTACATGCACTCAATGGTAGTAAACCCACTCATGCGAAGGCAGTCGTCCTGTGTATCGACAGGTGCTCCGTATGCAAGCATCCTCATGGCGGCGGTGCACTTTCTGAATCGACGAGAACCCGGCCGTGCCAACAGCGTCGTGCTTCAGCTTGAAGTAGGGGTCGAACTCTCGAACGCCGTAGAGATATTCATGAACAAACCTTTTCTCACCCTATACCGGCAACGAAAATTGTCGGCATGTGTTGCGCCATCTGCGAAGTAGTCGTTGTGCAACATGGTATGCCCCTCCATCCTCTGTCGGGGCTTCGACTTCTTTCTTCCCGCCTTTGAACCTCCACGGCGCGACCCTCTTCCTCTTCTCCGCGTCAGGGTCAAGAATGTTTTGGAGGGACGCGATGATCGAAAAATGCTCCTGAATGTCATCGTTGAAGGCTTGCTCGTCCTCCTTCATTTGGACAATCATCTCGTCGTCGCTATCCATGTCGGAAGGAAAACAAATGGTTAAAATTCATCTGCGGCAGAGGAGGCAACGAACATCGACATGTCGCGCCTACTAGACAAGATGTCGAACAGATTTTGTGCGCAGAGGAGGGGCGGATTTGCGGCGCGTTCTGGGACGCATTGGCGAAAAGGCGGCGGTGAAAAGGACGGCGAGGGTGCCTGCGGTCATGATGGTGCCTGACTTAGAAGAGATTGACCGTCGAGAAGGATGGCAAATCGAGCGGCGGCGGAGGGGTGGGAGGCGTGGGATGGAAGGCGCGACGAGAAGTAAAAGGTGGGAACCAAACGTTCTGGATTTGTTCACCGACAGGTGGGCACCCGCCTGTTTTCTCGCCCTATCCGGTGAGTCCGGAGCGTCCCCTGTGGAGCGGGACCGGGCTCGGTGCGCCGGACAGCATATTGGGCCACGCCGGGCGGAAGGGGGCTTTGAGGCGCACGACTGGGGTCGAAAAAATATCCTACGCGCCCCAAAAACTTTTGAAGGACGCGACTGGAGATGCTCTGAGCAAGTTACCGTGTATGGATGGATTGGAGACGAGTCGGCGGTAGACTGAGCGCACCTCCCACGAGATGGACCAGCTAATGTGCCCACCGAAATTCACTAGGAACTAGATTTAGATGTGCGCCTTGGCGCACGACCCCGTAAAATTTGCACCGATTTATGGTATTTATAAAATTGATAAAAATCAGGTGAAAGTGAAAATACGATTTTTAGATTTTACAAAAAAAAAAGTTGATAGGATGAAATTAGGTCAATGCACACAAAATCATGAATGAAGTAGCAACGCTTATATACAATCAAGAAAAGAGGAAATAGAGCAATATTGGGGCTTGCCATGGTTCGCGGCCCGGTAAACAATTTGTAAAGTGCTATATTAAGCATCCGTATATATCGACAATAATAAACATCAAATGAACAAAACCTATTTAATATGTGAAACAATATGTAATTAATACGCATTTCAAAGGTTGTTGGTTCTATAGTCTGACTTCTCCACTGAAATGATGTTTATGACATGCTATCGGAGAGAATGTCGCGAGTTATGAACATTGACATATACATAGAGAAACGTTTGTGAATTAGGAGCCTGACTTGGCATGCGTTCCCGGTCTTTGATAAACGATTTGGCAATCACTATATTAATCGTGCATAAAAATATATAACTGACTAAGCTGACTAAGCTATAAACGAAGAACACACATGACTTAGTCATTCCGAAATGAAATATAGAAACAGCCGGTATCCTTGAATTCAATTCTTAAATGGTAATTAGAAAACGAAATGTAAATGAAAATGTTACACTCTTATGTTACAGATAGACATGTAACAATGTGTTTGCGGCTGTGTTTTAAAACTATTAATTTCTCCTATGCATTGTGTGTAGCGGTGGAATAAATAGATACACTCAACTTATTGAAAAAAAAATGATGGGTCTGGCTCACTTCTAAAAACATGCAAGCCACAACTTTGCCTTGTTTACTTGCGTTTGGAGACATCCTGAGCTTTGTCCTGCTGCACCGACCTAAAACACCACAGCAGGATCATCTATCGGGTTTTTATTGTACAACCCATATCCCTCTTTTATTGAGCATGCATCAGACGCCATTTTTCGGAATAGTGGAACTGTGTGAGAAATTTCTTGACCTTGCAAGACCTGCAGGAACCCAACAGATTCATCAAAGCCTACAGATGGGTAGGAAAACAGAAGTTTCGAGGTGGAAGCCTGTAACTTTGTGTATTAGTAAGGAATATCGAACCATCTAAACACGATGAGTTCCATAAGCCATCAATTCTTGACCTGGCAAGATCCCGGGGAGCTTACCAGCTACCATGTAGTCCGACGGCCATTTAAAAATACGCTTTTGAGTGCTTATTGTAATAACCGATTTGTTGGTATAGAACTCTATACAACTAAAGTATATAAATATGCCAAAATGTACTAAATATCATATAGCTTTCTCCATTTCCACGTGTGAACAAATCACTTTATAGGTAGCTTCTTTTATTTGTGAGATAATATGGGATATATTTCTCATCTGACAATGTTGAGGGGCGGCTTGAATTTTGCTAAGTCATACTGATGCTAAACTATTTAATTGGAATTCACTAAAAAAAGAATATTCAGAGTATTCTTAACCAATAGAAATTTGATTATTATGAAAACTATTGACTTGAGGCAGCGGCACTGTTTAGTACAGCCTCTTGTCTCTAGCTAGCTGTGGAGCTCCCCCACAAATATATAGAGCATGTAGCAATTGGTACTAAAATAAAGTCATTTTCTTTAGTCCAGCCAAATATATTGTTTGCTACTGATCTACAAACTCTAGCAACAAACTAATCTGCATAGACAGAGAACTTGTTCACACCTATGTTATGTGAATGCAGAACTCGTATAACTGGTTATATTGAGCTGGACAACCTTTTTTAATTTTCTATTTCTTTTACTCAAGTTCATTTTTCATCTAGAGCCAGCATATTTGCCCCAAGCTTGTGGTCGACATACCACTTTCCTATGCCCATAAGATATATTGATTCCAGTAAAGGTTGAGGAAAATATTTGTAGAGATATGGAGCAGAGGACAAACCTAATGAAATTCAGAAACTTAAGTAAATCCAAATGACTAATTACTTAGGCTGCCTACCTCTACATAGTTTCCTTGTCAGACACCTGAAATTTTCCAGTGGCCGACAAACAAGAACATTTTTTTAGTTCAAAGGAGTGTAACGAATAGAATGTCACGTAATGTTTGACCTTGATTTCCATATTATGCAGCAATGCATGCATGCATAAATAAAATAATACGCAACTAAATCTGAAATTAACGCGCTACCATGGTAAAGGAAAAAAGGTAATGGATTGCTTCATATTCAAGGTTGTTATTGATTTGAGATGCATTTTTATTATTACGGTCTCAATGTATGTCACATCTACTAATTAGGCCTCGTTTTGGTGCTCTGCAAATAAAGAATGATGGAAATTAAATGGAATTTTGGCAACTTCCGTTCCGAGCAGAAAATGAAACATACTAAATTTAACGGAAGGCATAACTACAACAGTACGTATACAAATGGTTCTACTGTGTGAGATAGAAATCTTAAGCAGAAGAAGTACAGTCAGCTACATGATGTTGTTGACACCACCAGAAAAAGAGATGTTGGCAGCACATGATGTTAGTTCAGGATAATATAATGTCCCCAAGAGGAATAAAGAAATGGTGACTGACCAGCTCAATGCTCACGAGTCAATAAAATAGAAACATTAACAGAAACAATTAAGATCCATCAAGTGGTTCAAACAAACTCATAGCAAGCTACTAAATGGTTAGTGCAAACTGATTTCTAAAGGCCAATTAAATATGGCAACGATGCATGGAAGTATTGCACTATTGCGCCACCAAGAAAGGTCACTTTTGATGCCATTCATAAACTTGGAGAGAATGGAGTGATAACAATAGAATACCTTGGTTTGCTTGAAATACTTCTTTGTTTCTCACTATTTCCTTTGTTTCTGAAGTCTGACATCACAACCAATTAAGAGAGGTGCCTGAAACTGAACAGGAAGAGCACTTGCTAGTCAGCACAACATGATAATATCAGATAATGCGCCTCACCCAATCAGTTTGTGTATTACCTGATATAGTATGTAATGTGTGCATGTATGAAAAATATGAAAATAACACAGCATAACATTGGAATCAAGGGAGCGTCCATCCCTTATTCATTTTCCCGGCTCATTATGTCAAAAAAGGCCATAGCCAGTTAAAATTAGGATTTGAGCTGTCAATTACCTTATTTTTTTTATTAAAATCCCGTTGTTCAAATTCTAGGCTCACCACTGGCTTCTTGACTCAGTTGCTAATTCTACAAGGGAATCGGAATCCTTATGAAGAAGCACAAAACATGTTCGTTTATGCACTGACTACTTTCTGGTACTAAAAAGTATTGTCAATCATAGATGTCTCAAGTTAAGTAATTGGTCTCAAATCATAGACTACTTCTCCCTCAGACACCATCATCAGTTGTTAAACCCCTGGACCTAGGTGCGCTTTTACAGGCTCCATATTCATGTGTTGAATTCTGTGCTCGAAGAATTCCTTTCATTAGGTCTGAATATCCTCTGCCATTTTCTTCAGCGATTTAAGCAATGTTACTGGTTCGTCTGTCAAGAAAGCCGTGTAGTTCCGGGACTCGCCTCCTCGTGTTCAGGCTGAAGTTGTGCTAGAATCGGACTTCGAGGCTTAGTCGAACCAGGTACCTACATGAAAACCAATGTCTTTATGTTAGGTTGGTTTACCTGTAGTTGATGATCTGAATACTCCACCTGCCTCAACAACCACAGCTCCAATAGATAATAAGAGGCTGCTTCTATCCAATAGATGGTAAGAGCTCTGCTTGGGGTGCCTTGGTGTCCTATACTAATGAAAGATGGTTAGAATGCAGGTAGCTAGTTCGACACATCCTCGGAGTTCGACACAACAAATACAAACACACCCAAAAATAGAGGCAACGACATATGCAAGCTACTGTATTAGGACCTCAAAGAAAATGCAAAACACAAACATGATAACTGAGTGTATAATACATTTGAAGTTGCAATAACCAGAATCTATCTTAAAAAAATGCCAAAACAACTATATATAGATCATAAACTTGCCTCACCTGATATACACACTAATGTTTTGATCTTTCTCTCAAATATCCAAATGGCTCATGTTCTCATAAACCTGAACCTGAAACATGAAACATCATGAGGTAAAACTGTATAGATAACTGATGTTGCAAGCTGATGAAGAGAGATGAGTTTACAAGCTCCTCTTGAGAAAATATTCATAGGTATATACATGAAGACATTTGGGAAAAGCCAGCTCAATCTTTAGCGAGTACAAAATTCATAATGTAGGTACCTGATGGTGATGCGACCACCATAACTGGAGCGGTGGCCGAAGATGCCACGGAGCGGGACCTGGACAGGTATAACTCTTCAACACGTGCGACTGAAAATCACAAACAAAATCAAATCTCACACATCAAAATTAAAAAGAGTACCGCAGTGGAGTAATAAAAACTGAACAACCATATGCATTGGAACATAGGTGTTGAAATTATATCACATCTGGTAGAGGAGAAGGGTGGGGGGCAATTTGATATGACACTAGAATACAATGAACTTTCCATTGCAATTCACACAATCAAGTATCAGACCCGCGAAGAATGGGTGCATGAGGATGAGGTGCTTCATAAATAAAATGGTAATTCATCTGAAATGAGGAGATTCCTTCCCATCCTAATCTCACTTTTTTGGTACCAACCTGTATTTGACAATAAGAACAATATTATGCTATTTTAAAACGCTCTCTGAAACAACCCATGCATGGGCTATTTTAATTGTTTTACCCTGTTATAAATAGATAAATTTGAGTATGAAAAACTCATAGACTAATATTATTTGTGTACAGACTAAGAATCAGGGAGCAAATTGCAATGATAAATTTTCTCGGGGCCATCATAAATAAAAGGAAGCAGTATCTGGATATTTCATTGATAGAAAGCATGGTCAGCCTGAGAGTAAAGGATCTAAACTCAAAGCACATTATGGGTTTTAGTTCAGTGGTTATATCTAAATCAGAGAGGAAATATATTCTTCAGTCAACTGTGTCTTATCATTGTATTGATGGAGAAACCAGCATACGCCTGATAGCAGACTATATGGCACAAGCATAGTAATAACAGTATAAAAATCTTAGCAGCAAGTTAGATTACATGTTCTTGCATAATTTAAAACATCAAGGCCAACTGCATTCATTGTTTACTCACATAAGCATACTTTCTTATATAAACAAAATGCATCACATTAATATGAAAAAATAATCAAATAGATAAAAAAGAATTAATCAAAGAAACTTGGCTCGCTTGTTAAACGTGTTGCAGTTCAGTTCTGATATTTTCTTCAAAACTAAAACACATGCCTCATCTTATTTCCTCCATAGTACAAAATCCTACCCCTGAAACATCCAACAAGAAAAAAATGCACATATAGTTCAGCCTTCAAATAACATGAATTAAGATAATTAAGGGAGAGACAAATATAAGATATCTCTTTCATTAAGGCCATCAAACGTGAGTATATGCACAAGCACTGGCGGAGCTTCCTTGGGGCAAAACCGGGCCATGGCCCGCCCAAGATTTATGCAAAAGAATTGTTAATCCCTATTCAGCTGAGGCCCAGCCCATCCCACTAGCAGGCAATGCCCCTCTGTACGCTGCCTTTAGGCTCGTTCTTCCTCGATCTTAACTCTCTACACGAAACCATGGCCGTGAATCGTGAAGCACCTCGGTAGGGTTAGCGATTTGGACATAAATTTAAGAGGAAATAGATGGAAGTAGTGGAGCGAGGAGGCATAGAAACACCGCGCCACGCCGCCGGCAGGGGTCCGCCGCACGCCCGCACTTCTGTAGGCCACAGCCGTAGAGACAGACAAGTTGCTCGGCGAAGCTCCGGCAGGCTGGTAGCCGCGAGGCATGGGCATGTCAACGGGGCCGGAAGGAGCTCTAGTAGTTGGCAATCGACGCTGCGACCTAGGGACTGCTAAGACCGGACCAAATCGTTCCCCTTCTTCTCGTCTTCAACTCTCCTGATTACTCGGCTACTCAACTTGGTAATATTCAGTCAAAAAAAAAATATTATTTCTTTCCCCAAATTTCTAATTAGCAATTTATATCATCTATTGTTCACTGAATTATGATTTTTCCCGTCAAGTTTGCAAATTGTAACTGCCAAGTCAAGGGAAAGGCCACTCCGAAAAGAATTGTCTCTGTCTTGAAAAGAAAAAAAGAGCATACAATTGAAATAGTATGGTTTAAAACAATGTTTTCGCTTGTTTTTGTAGCCTGGTCCGCCCTTGATTTGTTTTCAAGCTCCGCCACTGTGCACAAGCCACTAAAAATAAGCCGAGAAGCCCAAAATATAAAGCTGGGAGAAGCCAAACTGCAGGAACAAATGCAAAGTACCAACTCCAGTAGAGCTACATGGTGGAATGGGAAGGGGTTGAAGGAAACTCAACTCGCCTCCATGCTCGCCCTGTACGAAGCGGGACGAAATGCATGTGCGAAATACATGTCATACTCTGGATTCAATGCAACCATCAAGATTATACCTTTCATAAAATGCATGTAGTTCCTAGGTAAAATCTGGTCTCTATTTTCTGCTCCACATCTCCATAGCAGCATATGCTTCTGCCACTTTCTCACATAGCAAACACCTACTGGCAAGATATGAGGAACTCTCATTTATATGCACTCTCTTAATTTTGTTAAAGAACGAAATAATAACAAAACATATGAGAGAACAGGATAAACTACATGTTGCCAGAGTTGGAAAAATCACTGCTCAAATAGAATATATGCCTCAGACTTGAAAATATATGCCAGAGTTGGAAAAATCACTGCACCGATATTCTAAACGAAATCTTGCAAACAATAAAAGCTATAACATCAGCAAAACATCCTACAGAGTTTTCATGTTTAGCTTATAATTTAATTCAAATGTTTAAAATGCCTAAAGTTGCACAAAAGATCACTCCATGCAACGACAAATCAGTTCTGGACATTGCACTGAACTGACCGCTGCAAGCAAACCGTCCAACCAAACTGCACAATAGATACTCTATGGAAAACCTGAAACATATTCTACAACTTATATTTAAAGAATAATTTGAAATTATGGATAGAATTCGAGTAAAAGATTAGTTTCTTGAGGCATCAGCAAGAGTACCTCCTCTGGCTAAACCTACTGACCAGGTTCAGAACAACACAAGCTAGGATTGAATTAGTTTCAGGTAGAGAGGGAGCTAGCGAACTGCAGATTAGTTCAGTCACTTGAATGTGCAATCAAAAGGCTGCAATACCAAGCAATCAGCGTGCAAAAAACAATTTATGTGCATTCAACAGGCCGCAATACCAAGGAATCACTTGAATGAGCACAACTTAAACGGATACATATGTTAGATTAATCTCGATCACAATCAAATCACAAAACCATGACAATTTCAAATAACGTAAGTTATGAAATAAGTAAATCTTGAATAGAAAACTGTACCTTTGAATGCCGCAAAAATTACACCTTTCAAGAAAGGAAGATGCAGAAATAATTAATCATGTCCTAATTAACCAATCAAGTTTTCAATCACGTGATTTTTGCCTGCAAATAAGAATAAAACCGTTCACAATTTCATCAGCATGAACACAATGACCTGTACAATCTTACAAATCGGCACATGAGCTGAAAGGTTGTATTTTATTTACAACAGTGAAAATCTATGAACAAAAGCTATATAACTACTGTTTTGCAAAAACAGATCAGCAACTTGTTTTCATCGCTGCAGCTAAACCGCTAAACTAAATTGGGTAAATGACCACTCAAAACGATCACATGAAAAAGGCCTATAAAACACTCCAACTAAGAATCTTCTGATTCGTCCAACTGGGTAGTCGAAACTGACGATTTCTGAACATGTATGTCCAGAAACGGGAATGTAGAAAGATCTTTCATCTATTTTCCACATGATCTTGCTAATCCTGTGCCATAAGATCCTAGGAATCACCATTTGCAGAACTTAAAGAGGATCCTAGGGAATGGGGAAACTCACCCGTGGACCTGGATAAGAGAAATCGGACAGGAAAGATGGGGTTATTCTTTTCTTCCTTCTTCCTTCTCCTCCCGCTCCTCTTCTTAGCAACTTTGCCTCTTCTTCCTCCAACACCTATACCAGAAACCCTTGTTTCTGTGGGCGAGGACGAGCTAGGGGATGGCAAGGAGTACATAGAGAAGGGAGGAGGTGGTGCCCCATGGGGAGGACAAGCTAGACCTCGTGGCTGCCTCGCTGGCAAGGCGGCGGCCGACGGTGGCGGCCGGCCATATCATGGAAGGAGGAGAACGAGAGGGAATGTGAGGAGACAGTTGAGGAGGGAGAGATACCTCACACGCAGGCTGCTGCTCGGAGGAGACCGCCGTGGCCGACGTTTCCGCTCCTCTTCCGCTGCTGGTGCGCCGTCTGCCCCTGCTTCCTCCCCTTGCGCGCCGCCGGACGTGGGAGGAGAACGTGGGGATTGGGGAGGACCGAGCTCGCGTGGGGATTGGGCGAAAGGCGGCTAGGGTTTCCTCGCTGGGATCTTCCTTTTGTCTCACGTTAGCATCATGGGCCTCTCTTTTACCTCAGTTGTGTCTACCCATAGTGACTGACGAGCGGACCCAGACGAAGGTGGGTCCCGAGCGCAGCTGCAGGCGGGTAGACCATGGCCGTTTCATGGCTTTACCTAGTGGGATTCTGCCCGGAATAAACGGCTGAGATGCGTCCATAAAAAGATCCGATAGTCTACATGCTTAAATCGTTGTGAGACCCCCTATGGGGGGCATCGTTTATACCTTTAGATGCACCATCCCTAATGGGGAGTTTGAGCCCGATGACGCATCCAACATCAAGAGAAGCATGCATCCCAAAAACGACGAGGATTGGTGCCCCTGGGTTTTCTGCGGAAACCAGAAAACCGCCTCGCCGATTCGTCTTCTCGATGGTCACCGATTCTGATGCCGATGATGAGCCGTATTATATGGTATATCAAAGGGAAATACCCTGTACGTTACACCCGGGGGCACATCCACCCTATATTGAAAGTTCCAACAAATGCTATTTAAAGTTTTAGAAAAAATTGAAAAAAATGCACCTATGTAGATATTGTGTTGATATTTATTTGTGCAGATTATGGGACAAAAATGACCATATGTAATCTACACAAAAATGTGAACCTGCAAATCCCTATTTCTGTGAATAGTACCTCACCAAGCATTATAGTGTCATTTGAATATTTTATTATTTTCGTGTAGGCCACATATAATCGTATTTTTTCGTGCAGACTTGCACAAGTAAGTATCAACATAATATGTACATAATAAAATTATTTCAATTTTTTTGAAACTTTAAGTAGATTTTTTCTGGTTTAAAAAAAAAACGGGTGCACATGCCCCCCGGTGCACATCCTTCCCCTCCGTATATCAAACTAGACATATCTGAGACACTTATTTTCAACGGGAAAAGTAGTACTGTAAGAGCAAGGGCATCTTCAGCGGCTAGACGCATTTCAGACACAACTTATGTCCGTTTAGGTCATTCCGAGGACATAAAATAGTCGTGTTTGTCGGTTGTCCATTTGGATTGAAAGCTGCCTAGCGGCCCGATGCATTTTGTTTCAAATATATTTTTTATTAATAGAAAGTAATTTACACATTGCTAAAAAAAGAAAAGAAAAAAGACTGAAAACTAAAACACTAACTAGGGCGCTGCCATGGATGGCTACCCGTTCTGGTCAGTGTCAAGAAGGTCCACGATTACCCAAGGCGCACATGGCCAAGGCTAGTAGCAGGCACCCCGCCATTGTTTAAGAGGGCGTCCACGTGGTCCACCGCGCCCTCATCTTCGAGGCCGACGCCGCGCACCCGGTTGAAGTAGCCCACCACCGAGGTAGCCCGCTCGTCGGCGCCTCCAGAAGAAGGCCTAGTTGTAGGTGTTCAGGGCGAATGTCGGATCGTCACGCAGATCTAGCAGGGGATCTCGCGCGGAACTTTTGTCCCTCGTGCGACACCGAAGGCATTGACACACGCGGGGAATGGAGATAGCAGACACCCAGCAGGCCTACATCCCGCCAAGGCACCGTCCGATTCTCGTAGAACGGTTGGGGCTCGAAGTCCCCCCAGGACATAGCGGCGCTCGCGTGGTTTTTCTTCTTGTTCGCATGAGAGGAGCTGGTCTATCGTCGTTTTACATCTTATCGTACGGTTCGGCTAGGCCTTGCCCCATGCAGCGCTGGTGGTCGACGGGTTCTTGGACGCGGGCGGCGACTGTGGCTGTGGCGATGGCGCCGGTTGTTGGCGGAGGAGTGGCCCGAACGCATCCGACATGCTCCTCTTAAAAAGGTGGGGGCGCTCCCCCACCTTCAATACCTGGCAGGATGCCTAGGCACCGCCCGCGCTAGCGCTGACGCTCAAAAAGGTGAGGCAGCGTCATTAACGCGGCGCAGAAAATCAAAGCGGCACCAACGACAAGTATTGGCACGGATGCGCGGTCGTTGGCAGGCGGTCCCGAGTGAGAAGGCCCATATTTTTGCTCTCACGATGAAGTGTCTGCGGTAAGGGCATCTCCAGCGGCGCGACGCAAACGGACGCTGAGCGACCGTTTGTGTCCGCCGTGACCGGAAATGCGTCTGGGGCCTGCTCCAGCGGGGCGACGCAAAGTGACTGGGCCGGCCGCGGAGATGCAAACCTGGCCCAAATATGCGCCAGGTTTGCGTCTCCGTAGACACTCGGCGGTCGCGCGGAGTGTCCGCCGAAAAAGACGTAGGACCCGCGCGTCAGTGGCAAGGAGGCCGATATTATTCCAGTCATTGGCCATTCCCCGCGCGAAATTGCAAATAGACCGGCGCGAGCAATCCAGAAGCGATGGACGTCCTCGACGCCGCAGCCACCGCCATGGATGCGGAGCAAACCCTCGCACCCGCCGCCGCCCCACACTCTCCCGTAGCCACGACCATAGACAGAATGGAGGCTGCAGCTCCGGCGGAAGCAAAGCGGGCCGCCACCGGCGGTGGCCGGGAGGCAAAGCCAAAGGCGGCAAATAAGGTGCTCTCCGCGGAGGAGAAAATCATCGAGGCCGCGAAGGGTCGCGGCCGGCGCAAGAACCAGAAGATCAAGACTGCCGCGGCCGCCAACCAGCAGGCCTGGCAGATGCAGATCAAAGCCGGCGTCGCGCAAGTTAGCCCTCCATCCGACCTTAGCGGAGGGCTACATGCTCGTCAAGAGAGAGAGGATCGCCGGCGTCGCTCCTCCGGCCTTGTCGGTGAGCTCGGTAAGTTCCCAGCTGCGCCCTGGAACTCCCGCTCCCTCGCAGGGCCACCCGGCGTCGCGGTTCGCCTCCGGCCTGCCGCCGGTGCAGTTGACCGGGGCGCCGGAGCAGTTCAACGGGGCGGCGGTTCCCGACCTCAACCGGACGCCTAGAAGCGGCGACTCCTGCCCGGGCGCGACACAGAAGACGCGCCAGGTGCCGGAGGAGAGCATGCCACAGCCCCGCATCCTGTTCGACGAAATGGCGCCGCCTGCCCCGACGATGGACGACCCGGTACGTCAGCTCTGTCAATGTGTGCGAGTGTCGTGTATCATGCGTCCGATGTCCGGTCATTCGTAGGACTATTGGAAGGACCAGCATGACATAGACATCCAGGAAATTATCTATGGCAGCGGCTTAGTTCGCGGTGATCCGGCCGGGACATGCCCGCATGATGACTGGGCAGCAACGCAAGATGCGGAGGACATCGAAACTGCACGGCTGTTCGCCACCCAGCAGACGCAGCCAACACCTGTGTCCGTCGACGACTTCGACGACGCGCCAACGCAGCCTGACATTGCTACGAAGAAGAAGGGGAAGAGCCTGAGGACAGAAGGCTTCGTTGACGATGAGGATAAGTGTTTGTGTGAAGCGTGGCTGGCAACGAGCCATGATTGTATTAATGGCGTAAAGCAAAAGGGCAAGGTCTATTGGGCCAAGGTCTTGCAGTAGTACAACGAGACCAGGATGCACACGCCCTACCATATCACAAGCCCTCGGACAGAAGAGTCCCTCCGAAAAAGATGCAACTACATCAAACAAGAGACAAGCAAGTTCTACTCGGCGATTGAACATGCTATTAACAACCCCGTAAGCGGCGCTGGCATCATGATAGCGGTAAAGACGATACAACCATCATCATTCTACACTATTTACATCATTGTATGTACATCATTGGCGGCTATGATTGCAGGTATCCCGCGCCTTGGAGAAGTTCAGGGCGACGCATAAGAAGGGCTTCCATATGATCCATTGCTGGGACGTGCTCAAGAACGCCAGCAAGTGGATGACAAGCTTTGCGTCGTACAACGAAACTGTCAAGAATGGAACAACGATCAACCTCGACGGCGAAGACGACGATCAAGGCCGTCCAGCCCTTCCACCTCGTCCCCGAGGCCATAAGGCTACCAAGGCCGATCTTGTCCGGGAGGCGCAGGCCATTGCGTTCACCCAGAGCATGGAGAAGATAATGGCCGACAACCATGCCGCCTTGGCTGCTAGGGACGAGAAGAGGCGTCTGGAAAAAGAGGTCGCAGTTGCCAACTACCACAACCTCGCGAAAGAGGTAATTGAGGTCCAGAAGGCAGACTCCGAGGCCAAATTGCTTGACGCCGAGGCTAGGAGGATGGACGCCAAGGCCAAGATCCTTGCAGAGGACACTCGGATCATGCTAGCCGACTTGAGCAGCGTCGTCGACGACACCAGGGCCTGGCTCATGAAGAGGCGCGCCGAAATCCGCGCGCGAGACGCCTGATCGCTGGCGCCATGCGTCCAGCACCTTGGCCTGCTTTTGGACATTTTTATTGCTGTTCAGGCCTTGTTGTGCCCCTTTTGGACTCCACTTTGCGCCGTGACATCTGCATAGTGTGATGAACTTATCGCAGCCCTCAATTATCGGCTGTAAAATTTCGTGCAAAGTTGACGCTAGTTCCTCTTTTTTTAATTCTGGCCTGCGTCCAAAATGCGTCGCCCCGCTGGAGCCGGCCCCAGATACAAACGGAAGCGCGACCATTTCCGCGTCCGCCAGGCGACGCAAACGGACGCCCATGGATATTTTCGTACGTCGCGCCGCTGGAGATGCCATAATGCATTCTGAACGAAAATTTAGGCGGCAAATGCGTTGGCGTGAACATATTGATCAATTTGTGTTAGTTAGCTGAGCTGGAGTTTTCTCCATTCTCTGCTCGGCCCGATGCAAACTGTTAACTTTGCGTCAAGCCCCTAGACATACCCTAACCTCGGCCTTTTTAAACTTGTTTTTGAAGGCATAAAACTAATCACAATAAAAGTATCATAGGTATGATGCATATCATGTAGGCAAAAAATTTATGTGACACATCAATTAATGAGGAGAGAGATTGGACAAGTACTGTAGTAGTATTATACTAGGTAGATAACGTATCATAGCGTAAAACTAAAAAAATTAGTGGCAAACACATCATGTACGCATATTAGCATTAAGATTCTATAAAACATTAAATATGATGGAACTATGATACTAATTCATGATACTCCCTCCGTCCTAGTTCCCAAGACATACTTTTTTGAAAATCTTGGCCCAAGGCATAACGTGATTGGTGCTGGTTTCTCTCTCCCTCTCTTTAATTTCTCACATAAAAAACCTCCATGATTAAGGGCATTAACTTCCGGGCGATTTACACAAAAATAACCCAAAAGTGGAAGAAAAGCACAGACTAACCCTCCGGCGAAACTATTTCACCAATCTAACCCTTTTGTGTGGCGCCCCTCCCACGGGCGCCACACATGCCCATGTGGCTCCCCTCCTGCCGGCGCCACACACCCAGCCGACGTGGCCCCTCGCCGCCGAGCTGGTGCGCCCGTCCGACGTGGCAGCATGTGTGGCGCCCCTCCCAACGGCGCCACACATGCCAACTTATATCATGTTTTCGGTCGAAAACATCCAGGGGCTCCGAACGTCTGGGACTTAGTCGTTTTGCGAGGCTCGATGTGTGGCGCCGATGCCACGGGCGCCACACTAGCATGTGTGGCGCCGATGCCACGGGCGCCACACATCCACTTAAGTGTGGCGCCCGCGCCCGCGCCCAGCCCGACCCAGCCAGTTTCTTCTCTTCTCTCTGTTCCTCCCGAGAAACCGCCGCCGCCGCCCGAGTCCCCTTCGCCCCCCACCAAATCGACCAAGCAATCGTCGGATCCGGCCGGCCAAGTCCTTCCTCCTCCATTCCTCAAGGTATTCCCCTTCGATTCCCTCCGATTCGTCCACTATTGTTGGTGGATTTGGTAGATTTGGGTATGAACCCTAGACATGGAAATTCATGTTGGTGGATTTACATATGAACCATTGATATGTTAGTGCATTTGGCTCTGAACCTAGCAAGATTTGGATATGTTGGTGGATTTGGATATGAACCCTAGATTTGGTGGAACTCTAGATATGAAATTTTACATGTATGTGTTGAAATGGCTATGTATGTGTTGAAATGGCTATGAACCCTAGATTTGGCTATGTAGATATAAAATGGCTATGTAAGTGTTGAATGTGTATGTGTAGGAACCCTACATATGTTAGTGGATTTGGATATGAACCCTAGATTTGGATATGTTGGTGGATTTGGATATGAACCCTAGATTTGGCTATGTAGATATAAAATGGCTATGTATGTGTTCAAATTCTATGTATGTATGTCTTGAAATGTCTACTATTTGTGATGGAATAACTCATATTTGAACCAAATATTTGTTGGAACCCTAGATATGAATGTATGTGTGTATGTATGGAACTCTCATGTATTTGGATATGAACTCTCATGTATGTGTTGCTCATTTTTGTTAGTGGAATGACTCATAATATGGTTGTGTAAACATGTAGGATGGTGTGGCTTCTGGATGAAGAGTACGACGGGGAGCACCGGGCTGTTCATATGACGGAGAGGGGAACGGATCTTCACCCTTTGAAGATTCGTTACCATGGCACACCGGATATACCTTATGACGAGAGGTACACGGAGTTCATCCGGCCTACCGGTCTTATGCCGTTCATATCCCTTGTAAGCCGTGGGGGCCACACATGAACCCCTCGGCACTCACCGCCCTTGTCGACCGGTGGAGGCCGGAGACTCACACCTTCCACTTGAGGGCCGGCGAGATGGCCCCTACTCTGCAGGATGTTTCCATGATCCTTGCACTACCTATTCAGGGCGAGCCACTGTGTATGAACACAGCTTCTGATGGGTGGCGCCAGCAGATGGTGGGGCTTATTGGCAGGGCTCCTCCGCCGCCAGAAAATCCAAAGGAGAGAGTTCCCGCCGGCGCGTCTTTCTCTTGGATCAGAACTAACTTTGCAGAATGCCCCATAGAGGCCGACGAGGACACTCGGAGGACGTACGCCCGCGTGTACTTATGGTACATGATTTCCAGGACTCTCTTTCCTGACAGTGGGGGTAAGCTGGCCCATTGGTGTTGGCTGAAGGCGCTTACGGTGTTGGACGACCGGTGGAGTTGGGGAACAACGGCACTTGCCTACCTCTACCGGCAGGTGATGATTTGTTCTATGTACTATTTTCCTATAGTAGTGCGCTACACAAAGTAGTAACCAAATATCTTATGTACGCAGTTGGACGAAGCTTGTCGCAGGACTGGGAGCAAGACTGGGAGCGGCGGTATTGGTGGATGCATGCTCCTACTTTCCGTATGGAGCTGGGACCGCCTATCAGTTGGGCGTCCCAGGGTACTCAACGAGACGCCATGGCCTCATTTCCCTCACTTTCCTGATCGGGAGCCCACTTGGGCATACCTTTGGAACAATGTCTCGGAGATGACGAGCGATCCAATGGTCATGTACAGGCAGTACACTGCGGAGTTGGACACTCTTACCGCTGAGAAGGTAACCGATCACTGCGGAGTTGCAATCCTAGTTTTGATTGATTCTACTGGCATCTACTAAATAATTGTATGCTGCAGGTGGAATGGGAGCCATATGGTAGCTACTACCGTATTGGCGCGGCGATGACCGACCTAAACCCCAAGTGCACGGAGGAGGCGCGGTTACGGCGTATGCGCTGCCCACTCATATGCATGTGGCTTGTTGAACACCACCAGCCGCAAAGAGTGATGAGACAGTTTGGGCTGTATCGGAGTGCCCACCAATGTGGCAAGACACGGACAAGGCGCTTCACGGGTAAACTTCGGAATCATGCGATGGAAGATTCTTGATAGAAGAGGTACAAACTAACTTGTTGATTCTTGCGAGGCTTGATAGGCAGCGGCGAGAGGAAGATCACAAATTGGCCGATCCATCATAGCGGCCACATCACGGCGTTCCAACACTCGCTTGGAAGCGGCACGGAATGCTGACCCCGAGCGGATTGTGCCTCACGACTTCACCGCTTTCAACAACTACCTCGAGTGGTTCCATCGGAACACGCGTATCGAGTTAGTGAAGCGCGCGTATCGTCGGGAGATCTTGGACGACCCCATCCGGTTCGATGAGGTTGGGCAAAGCCAGCACGACACTTTTGCTCGCGAGAGGGAGATCGACTTCTATTGCTTCCGAGCTGAACTTCGTGGTAATGGATTCTCTCACTAACTAGTACATCATCTAGATTGCCATGTGCTCGCTTAAATTGTGTATGCTATGTTTGTCACGAGCGGGAGGAGATCCCAGAAAACCGCTGAGGAGTGCGAGACTATGTGGGACCAGAGCCACAGAGATGAAAAGCCTGTTTCACCGTTGCGGAATTTCATTAAGGTGTGATCACCAACTTTGAATGTACACTATTATGTTCTGGTGGCTTTGTAACCATGAGTTCCATGACGCAGAACACTGCACGAAAGATGCGGCGGTTAGCGAACTTGCTAGGTTGCCGCGAAGGCGAAATCCCTACATCCTCCTCTTCGAAGAACATGTATGGACTATTTTGTTGCTTGTGAAACATGTTCTTACTAATTTCAACTTTTGTAATCTCATGTGTTCATGTTTGTGCAGATTCCTCCCGAGGACGACCTAATTCCGAGTCAAGGCGTACTTCCGAAGCGTACCTCCAAGCAACGGTCAGCTTACCGAGTTGAAGCCAAGGGGCAAGGCTCCAAACCGGTACACTCCGGAAGATTATGTCAACCGAGGAAAGAAGGTTGTCACCGAGGAGGATGACGGGCCGCCGCGGAGATCAGCTATGTCGAGGATGAGGAACGACGAGCCGTTCTCTTCGGAGGAGGAGGAGGAGGAGGAGGAGGAGCGGGAGGAGCAGGAGCAGCAGCGAGGAGCGAGGAGCGAGCGGGAGCAGCAGCGAGGAGCAGCAGCGGGAGCAGCCAAGGCAGCGGACGAAGAGGATGGCCGTCCGGAAGCAGCCCACGAGGACGGCACGTCGAGGACGCTACTAGGATGTGCTACGTGTTGTTGTGAACTCTATATTCATAAGTATCGATTTGTGAACCCTATGTCATTTCGAACCATGGTCCGTAATGCTACTTGTTGTTTGAATCTACGTGCTACAATGTGACGTATGAAGTGTTATATGTGTATGTCATGAAATTTCTACTTGTTGTGTCCAATGTTGTACTCGTAACTGTTGGAGTTTGGTAGGATTTTTCATGTTTTCAACACAAGTCCAAGTGTGGCGCCCTTCCCACTGGCGCCACAAGTGCTAGTGTGGCGCCCGTGGCATCGGCGCCACACATGCCAACTTATATGAACCATTGGGTCCAAAACATACTGTGGGACAAATCCTCTGGGACTTAGCCGTTTCGCGAGGCTCTATGTGTGGCGCCCGTGGCATCGGCGCCACACATGCTAGTGTGGCGCCCGTGGCATCGGCGCCACACATCGAGCCTCGCAAAACGGCTAAGTCCCAGACGTTCCGGAGCCCCTGGATGTTTTCGACCGAAAACATGATATAAGTTGGCATGTGTGGCGCCGTTGGGAGGGGCGCCACACATGCTGCCACGTCGGACGGGCGCACCAGCTCAGCGGCGAGGGGGCCACGTCGGCTGGGTGTGTGGCGCCGGCAGGAGGGGAGCCACATGGGCATGTGTGGCGCCCGTGGGAGGGGCGCCACACAAAAGGGTTAGATTGGTGAAATAGTTTCGCCGGAGGATCAGTCTGTGCTTTTCTTCCACTTTTGGGTTATTTTTGTGTAAATCGCCTAACTTCCGGAATAACAAAAAAGAAAACTAATCCTAGATATTTATCTGCATGCAGTGGTTCGTTTTAGTTTTCACACCGCATGCAGCCTGTTCCCCCTCCTCTCCCACATCGGTTACTCTCCCACATTAACACCTCTGCCTTTTCCCATTTCTCTCTCACATCGGTTACTCTCCCACATTAAATAAAATTATGCCTAGGAGATTGGGGTTATGGGACAAATATATTTTGGGATTATGCCCTGGGAACTAGGACGGAGGGAGTACTATGCATTGTACTACCTCCGTTTCAAGAAATAATGGGCCCTCGTTTTACGAGCTTTTTATTTGACCAAGAATTACTTTAAATGGATAAAAATTGTTTGTATGAAATTAACATCATTAAAAAGTGCTTTTCAATACGAATCCAACGATACTATATACATATAATATAATCAAGATTTTGTTGCTCAACTTTTTATGATCAAAGTTCGTCTTGAAATACGCGTGCGCCTTATTTTTTAAAATAAAGATGTATGTGTTGTATCATAAAGATATAAATTAGTATCATATAATACTTCACATTGTGACTAGTCTAACACGATCGGCATGGATATACAGCACTAGTAAACATGCAGCTATCATGGCCTTGGATCGGAACTCACATCAGCTAGGAAAGAGCAGCTATCAGTAGAGTAATATTTTTTTTAGCACAACAAGAGCTGGGAGAGAGCAAGGTGTCCCGTCGCCTGGTCATGAGTCATGACTCATCCACCAAGAACTCATTAGTCAATGACGCAGCTGCTCATAATGATCTCGCACATGATGGACACGGTCTCCTCACTCGATTGCACAATTACGTTACGCCCGCACTTGATTGTGTCGTGCTGTACCGCGCGGTGGCAAGCGCAGGACAGTGAGCCGTGCGGCTCCCGTAGTTTAGTGGCCCTGTGCACATGGGATGTGTCGGGAGGACCGGGTGCATGCGATCTTAATTATTTTCCGACGATGATGATTAGCAGTTGCTCCATCGTCTCGATTAGATTAGCGCACGCCCGAATCTAACCAAGATCACTTCGCACCACGCGTCTGCCCACGCAGACAAACCAGCAACTAAACTAATTCAGTTAACGACTAAACTACGTCAGTAGGATGAGCTGATGGTTACCGGAGACCGGGACCGGCGGCTCGATCAGGGCCGTCCATCTTCGTCTTCTGTTCTTGTCGCAGATGGCAGCGCCGTAGTGACGCGCGATGTATTTTTGGCGTACATGTGACTAGGCGAATTTCCGAGTGGACTTTCGTTGCGGAAGATCGAGCAATCGAGCACCTTCTTTTTCTCCGCTGGATTCTCTGTGCCTTTTGGGGGACTTGTACGTTTTCTTCCTCTGAAGAACGTGCATGTTTCCCTGTCAAGGACGAATAAGATCGTCGCCATGGAGAAAGCAAGATATCCTCTTCAGATTCAGCCGTCCGTGTCTACTTCTACGTACTTCCTATGGGGGTGAAATATCTGACTTGCTTAATTACAAGATACAGGTGACAAGAACAGGTTGTGTGGTGTGATTGTGTCTGAACAGGTTGGTTATATTGTACTACTATTGTATCTGAACTTATCGGATCAGCCATCCATGGCCGGGCACCTAACATGCATGATTCACTTATGCTACTGTACAAGTCGACAAGAAGACATCTTTGTTCACTGATCTCAAAATAAAACATCTTTGTTCACTTATATGTTTTTACAAGGCAAATACTAGTAGGGAGTACATGATAAGTTAACCGTATGCAAAAGTGCAAAACCCCCATTGCATCACTTATACAGGATACCTCAAACTAGACACATACAGTATAAACAAAATGAAGCAAGATTCTGTCCCTAATTGCTCTCTCTTTTTGTAGCCAACCTAATTACTACTATGCCTAATTTTAGCAACATCGATCACTCTCCACTGGAGTGGTAACCTGGTACTGATCTACTCTCATACAGACGCCCGAGAGGACGCGTTTGCTCATCATGACCTCTGGGCCGGCCTGCCCACGAACACGGGCAGCATCTGGACGGGGCCCCAAGGCCCGATGGGTGCCGGACGGCTCTCGACGGCCGCAGCCGGCTTGCCGGACGGCGCCACGCGCTCGCAGGAAGGGCACATGGTGAGCGTTGTCGGCGGCGGCGCCGCGCGCATGTAGAGGTGAGCCGGCGTCGGAGGCGGCGGGGCAAGCAGCTTGAGCGCGCGCAGCTCCTGCACCTCCCGCTGCAGCCGGCGGTTCTGCTCCGTGAGCGTCTCGCAGCAGCGCTTCAGGGACTCGCAGTCCACCTCCGTCTGCTTCAGCTTCGTTCTGGCTCGCCGGTTCTGGAACCACACCTCCACCTGCCGCGGACGCAGGCCCAGCTGCCTCGCCAGCGCCGCCTTCTGCTTCTGGTAGTAGAGCAGATAAATTAGAGACAGAGAGATCGACGTAAAAAAATGGATTACTTTGTTTGCTAATCTTGGTTGAAGTTGGCACTTACGGGGTTGAGGGTGCTGTGCTCCTTGAACCTCTCCTCGAGCACGGCGGACTGGTCCTTTGACAGGCGCAGCTTCTTGCGCGACGCGGCGCCACCGGCGGCGCCGGAGTCGTCCTCGTCGTCGCTGCCGGCCCCGGCGCGCTCCAGCTCCCCGCCGCCGCCGCCGCTCCTCCCCGGCGCGCCCCGCTTGCCGCTGAGGCTGGACAGCGTGCTGTCGGGCGACGACGCGCCGGGCTCCTCGTCCTCGCTCGCGCCGCAGCTGCCCCTCGCGGTCGGCGCCCGGTTCACGTCGATCCCGCGCAGGAACGGCATCTCGTGGCAGGCCAGCGCCGCCAGCCTGCTGTCATCTGCATGCGTGCGCTGCTCGCCGGAGGAAGCTGGGAAACCGTTCCAGCACTGCTGCTGCCCGGTCGGAGCACGCTGGGGTGCCGCCGGCTCGACCGGAGACATGCCAAGACTGAGTCCGAGACCGAGCCCGAGGTGGTGGTGGTACTGCTCTGTGTCCCTCCCGTTAACCGTCATCTCCATCAATCTCCCTGCTCTCAAGCCTCAACACTGGCTGCTCGATCGTCGTCGGTGAGAAAGTGTTGCTACGGCGGTGGATTGTGAGGGAGAAGGGAGAGACGGGGTGGGCTTTTAAAGGCTGTGCAGAGTGAGATCGGGGGCTGCTGATTGAGATCCAAAGCAAAGAAAAGGATATTTTAGCCTGCGCAGCGAGGGTGGAACGAAGAGGCGATTTACACAAAAATAACCCAAAAGTGGAAGAAAAGCACAGACTGACCCTCCGGCGAAACTATTTCACCAATCTAACCCTTTTGTGTGGCGCCCCTCCGAAGGGCGCCACACATGCCCATGTGGCGCCCCGGCGCTGGCGCCACACACCCATCCTACGTGGCCCGTCGACGCCGAGCTGGTGACCCCGATCCGACGTGGCAGCACGAGTGGCGCCGCTCCGGCCGGCGCCACACTTTGAAGTGTGGCGCCCACGGGAAGGGCGCCACACATTGACTTAAGTTTGGGCGCCGCGCGCGCCCAGCCCGACCCTCTTCTTTCTTTCTTCCTCTGTTCCTCTTCTCTCCTCCAAAGGCGCCCGGTTTTCTCTCCCCCTCTCTCCCCCCCACCAAATCAACCACCAAATCGTCAGATCTGTCCGTGGAGATCGTTCCCAACTCGTTGCTTGAGGTAATCTCCTCCGTTTCCCCTCTTTTCATCCATTGATTTTGTGTATTTGCTCCAATCTATATGTGAAACCCTAGATGTGGATTTGGTTGATTTGAGGGTGGAGATGGATTTGGTTGGATGTTAGGGTTGTTGAAGTAGAAGAAATGGTAGTGTGCTAGTTTGTATGGGTAGATTATGTTGATTATGGTATCTAATGAACACATGTGTGTATGTGTTGTTCCCATTATGCTAGGGGGATGGAAAGAATTGTTCATGTTCATCATGTGGACAAGGATGCTTACTTGAAGGGAAACATAGAGCCGGACCCGGAAGAGGTTGACTTGGTGTTTGACGTTAGCCCTAACTTTGCGGAGGTGGTAGCACAAGTTAGGGTTGAGTTGAATTGGAATGAGCCAAATGATGGTATTGAGCTAGAGGGAAGGCATAATGTGGGGTTTGGAATGCACACCCGTTGGAAGATAATGCGTATCAACTCCGAGCAACGTTGGTCCATTTACAAGGAGACGGTGGCCGGGTCACAAGATAAGGCTTTGGAGTTGTTTGCAACCAAGACGGTTGAGGCTCGTATCGAGCTTGACCTTAACCGGCCCTCCTCCCCGTTCGAGAGAGGACTCCTCCACCCATGAGCCAAGAAGAGGCCACCCAATCTCCCATTGTCCAATCTCCCATTGCCCAACAACCTCCGTTGGATAATGAGTATGATGAGCACGAAGATGGTGATGATTGTTTCGAGATGAATGGCAACAATGTGGGTGATTTGGATAAATATTGGACGCAAGAGGAGATGGACCACTCCATTCCTTATTCCCGATGCTATGCGTCGGACTCGGATGATGATGGACCCGAAGAGGAGGTTGACGAGGATGGCTTCACCGCTAAGGAAGCCGAAAGAGCCGAGATCTTCAAGAAGGTAACCGGACGGGATATCCGGGTACCATTGTTCCGTGATGTTAGTCTTGCGGATGGAGCCGTGGTTGATGGTGGTAAAAGTTTACTTCTTGGAGCTAGGCCACTATCCAAGAGAGATGTGGAAGCTACGACGTCTATGATCTCTAAAGGGCTCACGTTTGATACCTTCTTGGAATTGAAGATATGGTTGAAGGAGTTCTCCATTAAGCATCATCGCCCTTACATCGTTGTTCACTCGGACTTGAAGAAGCGGTACACGCTAAAATGTGTGGATAAAAGGTGCCCATGGGTTGTCCGTGCACGACCTTTCAAAAAGGGCCCTCTTGGCACATAACAAGTTGTGTAGCCACTCACATGTGCCGGGGACCGAAGCTTGATGGCAAGGATGCACAGCCGGACCACCGTCAACTCACATCCGAGTTCATTGCATACAAGCTCTCGGCGGAGATATCATCACTTCCTATCATGAGCATTAGGTCCGTGCAAGATACGGTCAAATCCCGGTTTGCCTACGACGTCAAGTACGGGAAGGCATGGAAGGCCAAACAAGCCGCATTCAAGATGTTGTATGGTGATTGGGAGGAAGCATACAACCGTATCCCTAGGTTGTTGTTAGCGATGGCCGCAACTAACCCGGGCATGGTGCATGTGGTCGAGCCTTCCGCAACCAAAATGACATTGCATGATGGTAAAAGAGTGAGGGTATTTCACCGTGCATTTTGGTCATTCCAGCAATGCACGAGGGCATTCGAACATTGTAGGCCCGTCATAGCCGTGGATGGTACCTTCTTGACCGGTCAATACAAGGGCACACTATTGGTGGCAATAGCAAGTGATGCAAGCAACCGTTTAGTACCATTGGCTTTTGCATTGGTAGAGATTGAGAACAATGATAATTGGCAATGGTTTTTCCATATATTGAGGACGAGGGTCATACCACCCTCAAAGGAAGTGTGTGTCATCTCCGATCGTCATCAAGGAATTCTCAATGCGGTGGAGGTTACAATTCCCGGGCATGCTCCCTTGCATCACCGATGGTGCATGAGGCATTTTTGTGCGAACTTCTACCGGGCATGCAAGAGCAAAGAGTTGTCTGACCTTCTTCAAGATTGTTGCCTCGCTTATTCGGAGCGCCGCTTCGCAAACCTATACAACGGCTTGCTGAAGCACAAAGACCTCAACGCGGGTGGTCAAGAGTTTCTTCATAGACACCTCGTATTTAACTCAAAGTGGGCAAGAGCTTATGATGAGGATGGGAGGAGATATGGCCAAATGACAAGCAACATGGCCGAGTGCTTCAACAATGTTTTGAAGGGTGTCCGTGCATTGCCCGTGACGGCAATCATTCAATACACATTCGAGAAGTTGAATGTCTATTTCCAGAACTACACCGATGAAACGGAGAAGGAAATTGCTTTGAATGCCGAGTTCCCAAAGAAGGTTCAAGAGTTCATGGATTTTCGAGGCGAGGAAGGCCGACTCCCAAACGGCTACATGTTATGATAATGTTGACTGGGTTTACCAAGTGAATGAGCCGGGGGCACCACACAAGGTGGTGTCCAACACGGAGGCCGGGCTTTCCGTGTGTCCCTAAAGACATGTGAATGCACATGTAGGAGGCCCTCTTTGCTTCATTTGGCTTGCTCCCACTTGCTAACAGCGGCACGCACTAGACGTGTGGACTACAATAACCCGCTCACCGTTCGGGAGTCCGAGTTCTCAATCGAAGCCACAAAGAGGACATGGGCTCCAAGGTTTTGTCCTTACTTGGATCAATCACAATGGCCGGAGTATCATGGAGTGCAAGTTTGGCCAGATCCGGAATGGAAGGTTGTGAAACGTGGAAGAAGAAAGACAAAGAGGTATCACGGAGATATGGATAGATGGGGTCATTCCGGAAACAGGTTATTCCAAGAAGCTCGCGAGCCAACTAATTGTGGATCCTGCAATAGTAAGGGCCACAATAAAAGGAAGTGCACATCCGGCAAAAAATCAAAGGGCAATGATGCTAGCACAAGTCAAGCATCAAGTAGCCAACAAGCTTCAAATCAACCTCCAAGAAAACAAACCCCAAGCCAACAAGCTCCAAGCCAACAAGCTCCAAGCCAACAAGCTCCAAGCCAACCGCGTCAAACTCCTCCAAGCCAAACGCGTCAACCTCCTCCAAGCCAAACGCGTCAACCTCCTCCAAGCCAAACGCGTCAACCTCCTCCAAGCCAAACGCGTCAACCTCCTCCAAGCCAAACGCGTCAACAAGCTCCTACGCGTCAACAACCTCTTGTTGTCGAACCTTTATGTTGTCTGAACCTTGATCTTCTCGAACCTTCGTGTCGTTGAACCTTATTGTAATTGAAACCTTGATGTCGTCGAACCTTATTTGTCATTTGAACCATTTATGCTGTGTCAATGTGTGGTACATATTCAGTGCAATGTTCTTGTTGTCAAAACTGTTGGAATATGGTAGGGTTTTTCATGGTTTTAACACAAGTCAATGTGTGGCGCCCTTCCCACTGGCGCCACACATGCAAGTGTGGCGCCCGTGGCATCGGCGCCACACGTGCCAACTTATATGACCTATTGGGTCGAAAACATCCAGGGGCTCCGGACGATAAGTCCTTAGCCGTTTTGGCGACCCTCTTTGTGTGGCGCCCTTCCCACCGGCGCCACGAGTGCTTGTGTGGCGCCCGTGGCATCGGCGCCACACATGCCAACTTATATGAACTATTGGACCCAAAACATGCGTAAGACAAATCGTACGGGACTTAGCCGTTTTGGCGACCCTCTCGTGTGGCGCCGTGGCACGGGCGCCACGAGCTATGTGTGGCGCCGATGCCACGGGCGCCACACAAAGAGGGTCGCCAAAACGGCTAAGTCCCGGACGATTTGTCTTACGATATGTTTTGTGCAATTAGACATGCATCCGTGGCGCCGATGCCACGGGCGCCACACTCGCAATGTGGCGCCAGTGGGAAGGGCGCCACTCATTGGCATGTGTTAAAACCATGGAAAATCCTACCATATTCCAACAACACTGCCATCATGTCAAAAGCTATGTCATACACACATCATATCAACAACCATTTTGTACACACATCATGGACATAACATCATCAAACCTAACATCGTAGCACATAGTTTCATACAATTTAAGATAGCATTCAAACAACACGAAGCAACGAAGATAGAGTTGACAACACTCGACGTTCTAACTATCGGTGTCGGAGCCGGATTCGCCGGTGTGGGGGTAGTGCACACGGCAGGCGGTGTCGTCGAACACCTTGACGATCATCTCGCCGTCCCCCTCGTACGGGAAGGTGAGCCGGCAGCCGGGCTCGAGGTGGAGGTCACGGGCGAACTTGTCCCACCCCGTGTGCAGGTACATCTTGCCCTGCCCGTCGAACAGGACCTCCACGGGCCAGCGACGAAGTTGCAGCTAGCCTCCCGTAGCTGCAAGTGCGCCGGCTCGACGCCGTCGGCGAACTCGGCGAACTTGTCCGGTAGCCGCTTGATGCCGAGTGGGTCGTCGTCGATGCGGAGGAGGAACTCGAAGCAGCGTTCGTCATGCGAAGACGAGGAGGATGCAGGTGACGGTGATCGTGGGGCCCTTGCTGCTCCACCGCGGCGGCCCCTTCCCCGGCCCGGGGCGCCCGGGACCGCGGCGGCCGCCCTTCCCCGTCCACCGGCACCGGCCATCCTACATGTTTACGTTTTTGAACCATATTACGATCCTTTCAACTAACAAATATGAGTAACTCCATCACAAATACTAGACATACATGTGGGTTCATACACATACATACACATACATACATAGAGTTCATACACATACATGTGAAATTTCATATGTAGATTTCTACACATCTATGGTTCAAACACATGCATACATGAGGCTACCATCTCCAACACAAACAATACAATATAGAGTGCACAAAAGAAAGAAAACATGTCTAGGGTTCATGTCCAAATCTAGCCCGATCTATGAAATTAGTGGATGAATGGAGAAGATTTGAAGGAGATTACCTTGACAAATGGATGGGGAACGATCTCCACGGACAGATCCGACGATTTGGTGGTGGATTTGGTGGGGGAGAGGGAGGAGAGAGAGAACCGGGTTGGGGAGGAGGAAGAGAAGAAGAGAAAGAAAGAAGAGGGTCGGGCTGGGCGCGCGCGGCGCCCAAACTTAAGTCAATGTGTGGCGCCCAGGGCGCCACACTTTCAAAGAGTGGCGCCGGCCGGAGCGGCGCCACTCGTGCTGCCACGTCGGATCGGGGTCACCAGCTCAGCGTCGACGGGCCACGTCGGATGGGTGTGTGGCGCCGGCGCCGGGGCGCCACATGGGCATGTGTGGCGCCCTTGGGAGGGGCGCCACACAAAAGGGTTAGATTGGTGAAATAGTTTCGCCGGAGGGTCAGTCTGTGCTTTTCTTCCACTTTTGGGTTATTTTTGTGTAAATCGCCGAACGAAGAAAGCTGGTCAGAGAGGGAGCAGCATGATATCGGGCACCAACTATTGCTCGTCGCGCGTGGCGTCACCGTCGCGCCCTGCGGTGCGCGCGGTGCAGGCAAGCAAGCCCAATCATCACCTTGTGAACTTGCTCCCGGTCCCCCCCATCCTTCTTTGGCCTGTCCCCCCCATCCTTCTTTGGCCTGTCCCCCCTTCTCCGATGGTGATACCGGGACTTGTCGGCACGGCGGCATGGATGTTTTGCAGAAAACAGATCGATCCAACCGCCGATCCGTTCAGACCCTCCTTGATTTGCATGTCTAAAATAGGCTTGAGCAAAACAAAATATATAACCCCATGGGATTGATATTTCCATGGGGCAATGGTACTTTTAAATCCTCCCAACTTTCTACGGGGACTTTTGAATCAACAGGCCCCTTAATTCTATAGCAAATATCACGGAACCACAACTATCGAGACTAGGGTTTCACATCACCACAATTGAAAGAAACCTTATCATAAAACCATCCATAACTTTTAGGGTAACTTTTTGGGTTATTTAATCATTTTGTCATCATTTTCAGCAATCATCCGCATCATTCAGCCAACGTTGGAAGAGCAATTCCAATAGTATAGCCAGTTGCTGGCTATAAGCCAAGTGACATGTTATATATAGTCAACTTAGAGCCAACATATACAATAGTGAGCTATCAAAATATAGTACTTTATTAATGTATGACCCACCTTTCGCTCTCACAAATTGTATAGGAGCACGTGATAGAGCTGGCTCTTGCATAAAAGTCCACTCTCATTCTCGCCCATCTTCTCTCTCCTCCAACTAAGCAATAACATAGTATTTTAATTCTTATAGTCAGCTGACTAGAACTTATTGTACTTACTCGAAGCGAGGCGGTTTTTGGCGCTCTTTTATTTCTGCAAGCCCAACCGAACCAAACCATTTGGAAGTCACTTCATTTTCATTTTCATTTTCACCCAAAAGTGTTTAAAATTAAAAAAATCTAGAAAAACTCAAGTAATTCAAAATATATGTAGTAAGGAAACTGAGAAAGTTTGAGCTCATTTGGCCCACCTATATAGAAATTTTTGCATTTCTTGTCAATTTCGACCAAAGTTTGCTGTAATGTAAGAAAGAAACCTTGTAATCAGGCATGCAATGATTAGTCTGAGTAATAGTGGGTTCATTTTAAGTAGTTTTTTGGATGCGTTTGGTGTATTGGTAACTTTCAGCCAAACTTCGATTAAAAATTATTCTGTCCCCTTTGCCATGTCGCATGTCATTGGTGTCTGTGTGTGTGCTGACAACCGGCGTAAAATGAATTTGTCATGAGTTTTGGATTATCTCAAACAATTTATGACAAAAGTTTGCTGTTTTGTGCTAATACTATCTTGGTTGTGAGTTTCTAGAACTCTAGCCCCCCGTTGTTGTGGTTATTGACCATATAGTTTATTTGAGATGGTCGATAGTTGCAAGAACCGTGGAAAAGCAAAAGAAGATCCAAAACAAGTACAAAATCTTAGCTGACTACTTGTAATTTTAATCACAACATTTTTTATATTGTTTTTAAAATGCTTGTATTTTGGCTTAATGCAAGAATTGATGGGATTCGTAGCATAGAAAACAAAAAAAATCCTACCGCAAGAACGAAACACAAGACAAGATCTAATCTAGTAGATGGTAGCAACGAGAAGATCATGAGACTAACCCTCGAAGATTTCCAAACCCTAACGAGATTAGATCTCGTGGTGGATGTAGTCGATCACTTGCCTCTTGCAAAAGCGCGTAGAAGATCTTGACCGCTTGCAAAAGCGCGTAGAAGAACTTGACGGTGCCACAATCGGGCAGCACCTCCGCACTCGGTCACACGTACGGTGTTGATGAAGACGACGTCCTCCTCCCCGTTCCAGCGGGCAGCGGAAGTTGTAGATCCTCCTCGGAATCCCGGCAACACGACGGCGTGATGGCGGTGGTGGTGGAGAACTTCGGCAGGGCTTCGCCTATGCGCTGCGGGAGTTGTATGTGGAGGAGGGGCGCTACGGTTTGGGGAGAGGGGGGTCTAGGGCGCCGACCACTTGGGGGCTGCGGCCTAGATGGCTTTGGTGTGGCTGGCCCCTCCCCTATGCTCCTCATTATATAGGTGGAATCCCCCAAGAGTTGTAGTCCAAGTCTTCGAATAAGACCCCAACAACAAAACTTGCCATAGGTGGGTGATACGTCCAAAACGTATCTACTTTCCCGAACACTTTTGCTATTGTTTTGCCTCTAATTTGTGTGTTTTGGATGCAACTAACACGGACTAACGCTGTTTTCAGCAGAACTGTTCTGGTATCTCGTTTTTGTGCATAAATCCAACTTTCAGGAAAAACCTCGGAATTTATGCAGAAGGCCCTATTTTCCCAGAATACTTACGGAGCCGAAGGGCAAGTCAGGTGGAGGCCCGAGGGCCCCACACCCTAGGGCGGCGCGGCCCGGAGAGGGCGCGCGGCCCTAGCGTGTGGCCCCCTCGGCCGGCCTCCGACGCCCTCCTTCGGACTACTTATCGCCCTCGACCTAAAAACGCACGGGGAGAAGTCGAAGTCGCCGTAAACCCTCCGGAACGCCGCCACATCGCGAAACTCCGTCTCGGGAGCCGAAGTCTCCGTTCTGGCACTCCGCCGGGACGGGGAATTGGAGGAGATCATCGCCGCCATCACCACCGACGCCTCTTCATCAACCAGCCATGTTTCCCCCATCCATGTGTGAGTAATTCCCCCGCTGTAGGCGTAAGGGGATGGTAGGGATTGGATGAGATTGGTCATGTAATAGTGTAAGATTGTTAGGGCATAGTGCCTAGTGTCCGTAATTGGTACTTTGATGATATTGTTGCAACTTGTTATGCTTAATGCTTGTCACTAGGGCCCGAGTGCCATGATCTCAGATCTGAACATGTTATTATTTCATCATGATATTCATTGTTTATGGTCTTACTTGCAAGTTGTATACACATGTCGCAGTCCGGAACCAATGGCACCGAAGTGACAGAAATCGGGACAACCGGAGGGGATGGTAGTGATGTGAGGATCACATGTGTTCACGGAGTGTTAATGCTTTGCTCCGGTACTCTATTAAAAGGAGTACCTTAATATCCAGTAGATTCCTTGAGGCCCGGCTGCCACCGGCTGGTAGGACAAAAGATGTTGTGCAAGTTTCTCATTGCGAGCACGTACGACTATAATTGGAACACATGCCTATTGATTGCTTTGTACTTAGACACCGTTTTATTATTATCTGCAAATGCCCTGCTTGATTGTTACATGAGTTTCTCTCATCCATGCAACGCCCGTTATCCGTCCCCGTGCCTACAGTATTTTAATCCTGCTGTTTACTAAAATCACTACTGCTGTCTTTGTTACTCTGCTGCTGTTATTTCACCACTGCTACTGCTATAAAACTGTTACTACTGATAAACTCTTGCGAGCAAGTCTGTTTTCAGGTGCAGCTGAATTGACAACTCCGTTGTTAGGGCTTTCAAGTATTCTTTGTTTCCCTTGTGTCGAATCAATAAATTGGGTTTTACTACCCGCGAAGACTGCTGCGATCCCCTATACTTGTGGGTCATCAAGACTGTTTTCTGGCGCCGTTGCCGGGGAGCATAGCTTTATTTGGAAGTTCACTTGGATTTATATTGTTCGCTGCAAATTCTCCATCATGGGTAAAACTCGCGATCCTAAAGTCGCCATATTACCATCCACTACAAGAAAAGGTACAACTCGAGTACCTCTCGCTGCTCTTGATTCACCATCTGTGATTGATAAACTTGTTTCACCACCACATGCTTCACATGCTGGTACTTCTGCTGAATCTGAAAACTCTCATAATATTGATAATATTTCTGCTGTGCTTGATGATAGTGGTTCATTGGGAAGCTTTCTAGATGCTACAATTGCTAGGTCTAGACAAATTGAAAATGCTGAAACTCCTGATGCTACTACACCTGTTAGTTCACCTGAACTTGATTATTCTAGTGATGATCCTGATGAAGATTATGTGGAGCTTAATGATGATCTTATTAATAGATGCAATGCTACTGCTGATGCAAGTAAAATTAAAAAGTTTCTCACACAATATACTGTTAGACATAAGTTATCTCCTGATCCTAAATTTTCCACATCTCCTATATGTATTAAGGATAAAGATTATGATTTTTCTCTTGATCTATCTCATATAGCTATTGTAGAGAAAGCACCCTTTTGTGGTACTGAAAAAGAAAGTGTTGTAGAACATATGATTGAACTTTCTTCTATGAGTAGTTTGTTTTCTGATGATATCAAGATGCGTACTTATTTTGTCGCTAAAATTTTTCCTTTCTCATTAAAGGATGATGCTAAAACTTGGTATAATAATTTGCCTCCTGGTTCTATTAAAAATCCAACTGATTTGCGTGATGTTTTCTTTCGAAAATACTTTCTCGCTAGTGCTCAACATATTGGTTTACAGAGAATTTATAGATTTGACCAGGGAGATGAAGAGAAATTGCCTGAGGCTTGGGCAAGATTTTGTTCTCTTATCAGAGCTCGACCTGGGCATGATTTAGAAAAGAATGATCTACTTGATATATTTTATAGTGGACTAACCATTGAGTCTAGGGCATATTTGGATAGTTGTGCTGGTTGTGTTTTCAGGAAAAGAACTCAAGACGAAGCTGAAGAATTATTGGCTAAAATAGGCCGGAATCATGATGATTGGACTACGCCTGAACCAATTCCAACGCCAATATTGAAGAAGAGGGGTTTAATTAAATTGAATGATGAAGATATGAGGGAAGCCAAGAAGTCTCTCAAGGATAAAGGTATTAAATCTGAAGATGTGAAGAATCTACCTCCCATAGAAGATATATGTGAGATAATTCCCCCTTCATCCATGATTGAGGTAAACTCCCTTCAGCGCTTTACTAGGGAAGATATTCCGTATTCAAAACCTCCTGCTCAATGCTTAGATGAGTTTGATAATTATATTGTTAAGCAAGAAAATTTTAATATGAGAGTAGAGAATCATCTAATGGAAAATTCTCAAGCTATTACCAATTTACATGATATTGTGGAGAGAACCTCCAATGATGTTAAGATGCTTGTTAAACATTTTCAAATGGTTCAAACTCAAATTGATCAACTCACTAAAATGCAAAATGACTTATTACAAAATAATTCTAAAGAGAAACATGCTTATGAAGTAACAACTAGAGGTGGTGTCTCTACCCAGGATCCTCTATATCCTGAAGGGCATGCCAAAAGAATTGAACAAGATTCTCAACACATTGAACCTAGTGCTCCTTCTAAGAAAAAGAAGAAGAAACATAAAAATGTTGTAGAATCCTCTGAACCTGTTAATGATCCTAATAGTATTTCTATTTCCGATGCAGAAACTGAAAGTGGTAATGAACATGATAATAATAATAGTAATGATAAGAATGATGTTTCTGATAAAGAAGAAGTTGAACAAGAACCTGAAAAGCAAGATAAAAATAAAAAGTATACTAAAGAAGATTTTATTGCTAAGAAACATGGTAATGAAAGGGAACCTTGGGTGCAAAAGCAAATGCCTTTTCCTACTAAGAAACTAAAATCAAAGAAAGAAGAACACTATAGTAAATTTTGTGATTGGATGAAACCTTTATTCTTGCAAATCCCTTTGACTGATGCTATTAAATTGCCTCCTTATTCAAAGTATATGAAAGATATTGTCACTAACAAAAGGAAAATTCCCAATGAGGAAATTTCCACTATGCTTGCTAATTACTCTTTCAATGGCAAAGTTCCAAAGAAGTTGGGCGACCCAGGTATACCTACTATTCCTTGTTCTATTAAGAATAATTATGTTAAAACTTCTCTATGTGACTTGGGAGCCGGTGTTAGTGTTATGCCTTTTTCTCTTTATAAGAGACTTTACTTAGATAAGTTGATACCTACTGATATATCTTTGCAAATGGCTGATAAATCTACTGCTATTCCTGTTGGTATATGTGAGGATATTCTGTTCAAGTTACTAATAACTGCTTGATATTAACTCGCTTTTGTTGTGTTGGAAATGCTCGAAGATGATAATATGTCTATTATTCTTGGGAGACCTTTTCTTAACACCGCAGGGGCTGTTATTGATTGCAATAAAGGAAAGGTTACTTTCAATGTTGATGATAGGGAGCACATCGTCTATTTCCCCAAGAGGATTGAAAAAGCATGTGGAGTTAATACAATTTCTAATGTGAGAACTATCAAAGTGGGAACTATTGATTGTCCATTATATGAGCCTAAAGAAGAATATCAAACTCTTGTGATTGGATCCATATCAATACAATACAAGGTAACATGATTGATTTGAGGTTTATTTCTTCTTATGCTATGTAAAATTTATTTGGTGACAAGACTTGATCAACCTTGTTAACAAATACTTTTTATATGCAAAGAGGAGGTAAACAACATCTCTTTCTTCCTCCACTTGCTCTACTTGCTGTAGCACTTTTATTTTGCAAAGTTCCTTAGTTAATTAGAGATTTCAAAAAATTTCCTGGCCAGTAATAATAAACTTAATACCCAAAATTGTGCATTTTTGAAAGTTTTCAAAAATTCGCAAAATTATACCGTTGGTCCTATTTTTCGACAAGGCACCTGGAGCACTGGGGATGACCAGTGGGGCACCCCGAGTGGCACCCCACGGTCGGTGCGGCCGACAAGGGGGCGCGCCACCCTGTTGTGTGGGCCCCCCTTTACCCCACTTTAGCATCTCTTCCTCCCACACTCTTCTCTCTCCCGAAAAAATCGACACCAGCTTCCTCTCACTCGTGTTTTTGCTCAAGAACTCCAGATTTCTCGATCTCTTTGCTCAGCCCAGATTTCTGTCTGAAATTTGGCACATTTTCTCTTCGGTATGTGACTCCTTCGATTATCCAAGTAGAATTTTGTTTGGTGGAGTATATCTTGCATATTTTGCTGCTGTAGGTAACATGTTTAGTGAGTTTGCATGCTTGTTCTAAGTGGTAGAAACTAGTTTTGATGCATGATTAGTACTCTAGCAAGTTCCTATGGTAGTTTCCCTCGATTATATGTCACCAAATCAAGTTTTATATTGTTTGTTGAAAAATTTCAGAAAAGGGGGATGGACAACTTTAACTTTGGAGAAGTGTTCCAAGGGGAGACAACAAGCACGGGGAGGCCCTCTAGGTCATCCACCCGGTGCAGGCCAATCCTATAATGAGGACCTCATCGCACCAAGCTTCGCACCCGAGGAGGACAATGGAGTCCCCAACGCTGCATCATTTCCATGTTATGACTTTTTGAGTAATGCAGGGTTGTTGGATGATTTCTTTACCCTCGTCGGTAAGGCAAGTTTAACCACCTATGTGGGAGATGAGAGTGAGCAATACTACACGCTCACTAAAATCTTTGTGGAGAGCTTCAAGTTCAACAATAAGCACTTTCATCCGACAGTTTCATTCAAGATCTATGGTAAACCTATTACTATGAAGTTGGAAAATTTTTGTGCTGCATTGGGTATTGTCCCTGTAGGTACAGCAAGGAAGATCGAGGACAACCCAAGGGAATTGCTGGAGCTCTATCGAGGGATCACCAACGATGATTGTCGCACCATTCAGCATGGCAAGATAATAAACATTCAACTCCCCGCCATTAAGTATTTTGCTTATTATATCGGTACTAGCATTCTTGGTAGGGAGAACACTAGCAACATATCTAGCTATCACCTTGGTTTCTTAATTGCTGCACTCGCTGGGGAAACACCTTATCATCTTGGTGTTCTTGTTGCTCGCCGCTTGTCTAACAAGGGGCCTATATTTGGAGGAATTATTGCTTCGCGCGTTTTAGCATATTTAGAGCTTCCTCTTGACCCTAATGATGTGAGAATAACTCCTATGAGGCTTGATATTGCTGCTATGAAGAGTCATCAATTTGTTACAGCTGACTCTAGGTTAGATAATATTGTCTATAGAGTGTTGTTTGCTGACGGGGAAGAGAGGGAAGTCCCTTTGCCCTAACCAGATTTGTTCAGTATCAACAGGAAACCATGGTCGCGCTCTAAGGAGGAGGTGGATGAGAAGCTGAAGATACACAACTTCCACCAGCAGCATGACTCCGAGGACGCCGAGCCCTCCTACGACTACACCGTCACGTATCCGGATGCTTCTTCTAGCACATACCCGGAATATGATCCATCTTCGTACTACGAGGGTGCTTCTTCATGGGCACCATGGGGTTGATCTCCACTTAGGCCAAAAGCCTAAGCTTGGGGGAGGTATACCGGCATCACTCATTCTTTGCATATTATGGTTGCTGGATACTTGTACATACTTGTTTAGTTTCTTTGAGTGGTTTTCTAATGAGAGGGAGATGATATTTGGGGAAGTGCTGCCTGAAAACAGATTCTGGACTGTTACTAAAAAAATCGTGCGCACAGCCAGAACGTTATTTTGAGCTGCCAATTTTTGTGCATCTTCCCCAGGTTGTTATCTAACTTTCATTAGTTGAACACTTTTCGAGCGGAGCAACGGAAGATTTTTGTAAAAATCGATTTCTGTACTGCTGTCAAGTTTTGGCAGATTTCTGCCATCTTGTTTTTCTGTGTTTCTTTTAGTTTTCGTTTTCTTGTTCTTGCTTTGTTTCTTTCCTAAAACACAAAAGACCAAAAATATTTCTGTTGTTTCTCTTCACCACTTGTTTACTTTAATTTCTTTGTATTTGTTTCGCTTTATTTGCTATTGCTAGTTTGCTATAAGAAAACCCAAAAAGATTTTGCTTTCTTTGCTTGTTTTCTTTTGTTCTTGTTTCCAAATTCGAAAACACCAAAAATATTTGCTGTTCTTCTTTGGTTTTGTAAAGTTCTTTATGAGTTCAATGGTCTTCGGTGGCTGGAGCGTGGTTTTCATTTCATATTATCCAAGCTACACAAGTGAAAGGCAATAATGACGATATTCGACAATCCGATTGTGGTGAGAGGCTGGTATGAACTCTATTTGTTTTCATTTTTGTACATATACTCATCCATGTGAGCATGCTTAGTTGGTTCATGTGAGGTATATGTCATTTAAGAAAGTCTAGTAGTTCATGATCTCTCATGTTTAGCTCCAATTTATTAATATGAGTAGCATGTCGTGGATGTTTGCTTGCATTGTTTTATTCATAGATAGGTATGATATTTTGGTATCCTCCTCTGAATAATTCGTTTGAATTAACTTGGCACATGCTCACGCATGCATATGACTGAACAAAAGTCAATTAAGCCTCAATGATTTACATTGCTTCGAGTTCCGGTATCACTTTTATGCCTCGGTTAATTTATTTTGCCGCAAGCATGATTATGACGATTTATTGCTCTCTTGATTTGTCGCTCCCTAGTCTTTTGCTAGCCTTCACTTGTACTGAGCGGGAACGCTGCTCGTGCTTCCAAACACATGAAAACCAAGTTATTCCAGAGTGTCCACCATAAATACCTATGCATGGCATTTCAAACCATTCCAAGTAAATTCTCATGCGCTACCTTTAAACCTTCAAAATGCTTCTCAATTTGTGTTAATGTTTCATAGCTCATGAGGAAGTATGTGGTGTTTAACTTTCAACCTTGTCATTTACTCTTGACGGACTTTCATATGGACTAGTGGCACATCCGCTTATCCAATAATTTTGCAAAAAGAGCTGGCAATGGGGTCCCCAGCCCCGATTAATCAACTTTCACTAATAATTCTCTTCACATGTTTTGCTCTGATTTATCAGTAAGCAACTTAATTTTGCAAATAGACACTCCTCCATGGTATGTGATTGTTGGAAGGCACCCGAGGATTCGGTTAGCCATGGCTTGTGTAAGCAAAGGTTGGGGGAGTGTCACCCATAATAAAACTAAAATACGTGTGTAAACAAAAGAGAAGAGGGATGATCTACCTTGCTGGTAGAGATAACGTTCTTCATGGGAGCCGCTCTTGAAAGTCTGGTTGGCGAGGTAGTTGGTGTACCCATTACCATTCGTTGACAACAACAAACACCTCTCAAAATAATTTTACTCCTGCTTTACAAATGAAAAGCTCTAGCGCATGTTAATCCCTGCTTCCCTCTGCGAAGGGTCAATCTTTTACTTATATGTTGTGTCTCCATCCTTTCTTTGAGCACTTTCTTGAGAGCACAACTGTCATTCTTAGTATAATATGCTTGTCTCAAAATATGATTGATTGTGGTATAATTTTGATGCGTTTATCTTTGACAATCACTATTTCTAGTCTTTCTATGAACTTCAGAGGTGCCAGAGCATTTATGTTTTGCTGATCAAATATGGTCAAGCGAGATACCACTCTATCATACTCTTTTATGAACATTGCAATCCTGCTTGTATACATGATTCATGATGCTTGTTATTAATTGTTGGTACCTTTCCATGATTGACATAGCTATTAGATGATCTTATTTGCATGTATCTTATTATGAACTGCCTAAGTGTTAGCCATAGCATGAGAATATTTACATCATATGAACAAATGTGTTCGTGAAAGTTCTTTTATCGCTCGGTTGTTAACCGAATTGCTTGAGGACAAGCAATAAGCTAAGCTTGGGGGAGTTGATACGTCCAAAACGTATCTACTTTCCCGAACACTTTTGCTATTGTTTTGCCTCTAATTTGTGTGTTTTGGATGCAACTAACACGGACTAACGCTGTTTTCGAGCGGAACTGTTCCGGTGTCTCGTTTTTGTGCAGAAATCCAACTTTCGGGAAAAACCTCGGAATTTATGCAGAAGGCCCTATTTTCCCAGAATACTTACGGAGCCAGAAGGGCAAGTCAGGTGGAGGCCCGAGGGCCCCACACCCTAGGGCGGCGTGGCCCAGGAGGGGGGCGCGCGGCCCTAGCGTGTGGCCCCCTCGGTCGGCCTCCGACGCCCTCCTTCGGACTACTTATCGCCCTTGACCTAAAAACGCACGGGGAGAAGTCGAAGTCGCCAGAAACCCTCCAGAACGCCGCCACATCGCGAAACTCCGTCTCGGGAGCCAAAAGTCTCCGTTCTGGCACTCCGCCGGGACGGGGAATTGGAGGAGATCATCGCCGCCATCACCACCGACGCCTCTTCATCAACCAGCCATGTTTCCCCCATCCATGTGTGAGTAATTCCTCCGCTGTAGGCTGAAGGGGATGGTAGGGATTGGATGAGATTGGTCATGTAATAGTGTAAGATTGTTAGGGCATAGTGCCTAGTGTCCGTAATTGGTACTTTGATGATATTGTTGCAACTTGTTATGCTTAATGCTTGTCACTAGGGCCCGAGTGCCATGATCTCAGATCTGAACATGTTATTATTTCATCATGATATTCATTATTTATGGTCTTACCTGCAAGTTGTATACACATGTCGCTGTCCGGAACCAATGGCACCGAAGTGACAGAAATCGGGACAATCGGAGGGGATGGTAGTGATGTGAGGATCACATGTGTTCACGGAGTGTTAATGCTTTACTCCGGTACTCTATTAAAAGGAGTATCTTAATATCCAGTAGATTCCCTTGAGGCCCGGCTGCCACCGGCTGGTAGGACAAAAGATGTTGTGCAAGTTTCTCATTGCGAGCACGTACGACTATAATTGGAACACATGCCTATTGATTGCTTTGTACTTAGACACCGTTTTATTATTATCTGCAAATGCACTGCTTGATTGTTACATGAGTTTCTCTCATCCATGCAACGCCCGTTATCCGTCCCCGTGCCTACAGTATTTTAATCCTGCTGTTTACTAAAATCACTACTGCTGTCTTTGTTACTCTGCTGCTGTTATTTCACCACCTGCTACTGCTATAAAACTGTTACTACTGATAAACTCTTGCGAGCAAGTCTGTTTCCAGTGCGGCTGAATTGACAACTCCGCTGTTAAGGCTTTCAAGTATTCTTTGTCTCCCCTTGTGTCGAATCAATAAATTGGGTTTTACTACCCGCGAAGACTGCTGCGATCCCCTATACTTGTGGGTCATCAGTGGGAAACCTACTCAAGGGGGAAGTCCTACTCAAGGTGGGACTCCCACCTTTCCTTGAGGGGGGGTGGCCGGCCACCTTTCGGTGGAGTCCACCTGGGACTCCTCCTCTTAGGGTTGACCGGCCATGCTAGTGGAGTCCCTCCGGGACTCCGCCTTCCATAGTGATTTCTTCCGGACTTTTCTAGAACCTTCTAGAACCTTCCATAAATGCACCAGATCATTTTCAAACTCATAAAATGACTTCCTATATATGAATCTTATTCTCCGGACCATTCCGGAACTCCTCGTGATGTCCTGAATCCCATCCGAGACTCCGAACAAAACTTCGAACTCCATTCCATAATTCCATATCTACTTAAACGACATCAAACTTTAAGTGTGTCACCCTACGGTTCGCGAACTATGCAGACATGGTTGAGACTTCTCTCCGACCAATAACCAATAGCGGGATCTGGAGATCCATAATGGCTCCCACATATTCAACGATGACTTAGTGATCGAATGAACCATTTACATACGATACCGATTTCCTTTGTCACGCGATATTTTACTTCTCCGAGGTTTGATCATCGATATCTCTATACCTCGTTCAACCTCGTCTCCTGACAAGTACTCTTTACTCGTACCGTGATATGTGGTCTCTTATGAACTATTCATATGCTTGCAAGCTAATTAGACGACATTCCACCGAGAGGGCCCAGAGTATATCTATCCGTCATCGGGATGGACAAATCCCACTGTTGATCCATATGTCTCAACTCATACTTTCCGGATACCTAATCTCATATTTGTAACCACCCATTTACGCAGTGGCGTTTGATGTAATCAAAGTACCCTTCCGGCATAAGTGATTTATATGATCTCATGGTCGAAAGGACTGGGTAACTATGTATCGAAAGCTTATAGAAAATGAACTTAATGACGTGATCTTATGCTACGCTTAATTGGGTGTGTGTCCATTATATCATTCACTCAATGACATAACCTTGTTATTAATAACATCCAATGTTCATGATCACGAAACCATGATCATCTATTAATCAACAAGCTAGTTATACAAGAGGCTTACTAGGGACTCCTTGTTGTTTACATAACACACATGTATCAATGTTTCGGTTAATACAATTATAGCATGGTATGCAAACATTATCATAAACATAAAGATATATCATAATAACCATTTTATTATTGCCTCTTGGGCATATCTCCAACAAGAATAATATGAAAACTTGCAAACATTTAATTGTGTTCAAGTTTATTTCCGTTTGCAGGGAAAGAGATAGATAGATAGATTCTTTAAAACAAATTTTTGTAAAAGTTTGTTGTTTTGTGCTAATATTTTCTTGGTCGCGATTCTGCGAAATTCTAGCTCCCATAGTTGTGGTTTTTGCAATTATATCAATGGAAAGCAAATGCCTACAACCAGATGCTTTCTTTTGATTTGGAATTTCGGGACGCTGACCTGACTGAGACATAAGCTATGTCTCAACTAGCTGAAACTTAGCAATTTCGGTTTTATTTTTAGTTGCATGGCTCTTTTCAGAGGTAGCACAAGTGATATATTATCATATAGAAGGAATGAAATCATAAATGAAAATTTTGGAAACTGGTTAAACCCCATTAAACTTACTTTTTGGACTGATCATTTTTAGCTAAACTTACTCTTTGGAACCTCACAACCTCTGGGCTTTTCACGGTAAAGTCTATGTATGTTGATATGATGAATGGGCACACAGTTTTCTTGAGAAAATATATCTGGAAATTAAAAGTACCATTTAAAATAAAAAATCTTTATGTGGTTTCTTTATCATAAAGTAATACTCACAAAATATAACCTTGCAAAGCGTAATTGGAATGGTTGTAAAAAGTGTGCCTTTTGTGACTCGAAGGAGTCTATTAACCATTTATTTTTCGCTTGTCCCTTCGCTAGCCTAGTTTGGAGAGTAGTACATTTTACCTTTGATATTCCTCCACCTGCTAATATTACGAATATGTTCGGAAATTGGCTAAATGGAGTTGAGAAGCACACTAAAGCTCGAATTTGTCTAGGTGTGTGCGCTTTAGTTTAGGCCCTTTGGAACTGTAAAAATGATATGGTCTTTAACAAGATTGGAACTGCTCACTTTTTACAGGCTGTATGGATACCCACTGGACCCAAGAGTGGTCTTATCTTCTTTCGGAGGCGCAGCGGACGCCTATTAATTCTGGATGCATCCGTCTGAAGATGGTTGCTCGGGCTATCTACAATCAAGGTGGTTGGCGGCTTTTTAAAAGATTACATGATGCATGAGTACACTTTCTTTTTATTACGCTGGTTGATGTACACCTTATGTGACTCATGAGTTATAAAACTAAATCTTTCGAAAAGTCATATTGGATCATGGGCATCAGTGCTCTTGCCAGATTAAAAAAATTCGAAAATAATATTTACATGTTTAAAAAAATTATGTAACAAAATTCTAAAAAGTACCTAATGATGTACCCCACTAACCTACAAAATCTCAATTTCAAATGTTTTGTTTTTTAACCTATACAAAAATGACAAAATCTGTTTTCTTTTTGTAGATTTGAATCACTATACTCAGATCTATGCATTTGTTATTTTTGTGCAGCCTAAAATACACATTATTTTCAGTTGAAAATTTACACGATTGTGGGATACAATACCGGCTACATCATAATTTATTTTCAGAATTTTATGAAGCTTATAAATATGATTTTTAATTTGTTTTTCGAAATGAAATCACTGGTGCTCATGTGCACCAAATCTCTGTCCTAAATCTTTAAACCTATGAATAACAAAATAAATGGTTGTGTGCATCGTTGAGGCCGGGTTTTGCTCCCTATTTTGAAAAAAAAAACTGAACTACGTACTTCAAATATCTGGATGCGATTCGTGTACACGTAGAACGGCTGGATGCATGTTCACGCTGGTTGAGACGTAGGCGTAGGAGTAGCTCCGCTGGCGGGCAGCACAGCACATGAGGCACATGGCGCGCGCTCTCCTCGTCGCGCTGTCCCACACTCCCACCCATGTCCCCCCACGCCCGACCGCAGGACAACCACGGCCTCTCTTGGTTTGCTAGCTTGTCACCATCTCCTCAATCATTTGTTTTTCCCATAAGAGCAAGTACAATAGAGTCCAGTCAGCTGACTATAAAACATTAAATAATATATTTTAGATGAGTTGGAGGAGAGAGAAGAGGAGAGAGAAGGGAGGTGGGCTACTATCGCGATAGCATAATCTCTTGCACGCGCTTCCTAGAGTACCTTGTGAGAGTGAAAGGTGGGCCATATATTAGTAAAGTACTACATTCTTATAGCCAACTATTGTACATGTTAGCTATATGATGACTACAAATGATATGACATTTTGTTATAGCCAACAGTTGGCTATACTATTGGAATTGCTCTAATATCTCCTCAATCATGGCCATGACATGATTGCGCCACAGCCACGCACGCACACGCGTGCCCCACGTCGTCGATCCGAGCCCAGCCGAGCCGGCAACCTGTGCTTGGGTCGCTCCAAGCAGAGACGGAGCTCATCACGTGGAGCGGCGCGCCAAACCGGGAGGGGTCACGTGGACCGGCTCCGGCGAGCCCCTGCCGCAAGCCACGTCGGACAGCGAGGCGGGGTACCCGACAGCATCCACCTTCCCAAATCATTGACATTCGCCTCCTCGACCCTTCTACCCTATACATTCGCACTTTCGCTTCTTTTGCTTTTGGAATCCCACGCGATCTAGTACCCAACACACCCATCGAGATCACCTCCCTTTCCATCATAATATCGGAGAGAAAACATGAGGCCATGAAGATATTCAGTACATTATTTTTGAAAACTCAAATTATGTTAAGTTTGATTAAATTTTTACCAAAAATCATTAACATACTAAATCAACTAGTTGAATGCCCGTGCGTTGCTACGTTCTCTTTTTTATTTTTACTATTTTACCACACCCATGCCAATATAACACATGTGAAAACTTACACCCATGCAAAAGATAATGCATAAACATAGTAATTAAAGAATTATTTGTCACCCTTGCCCCTTGTCTTTCTCAAATTGTTTACTCTGATAATCGTGACTGATTAATGCAAATATGGTAGAAACACTTTCCAGCACATGGAATTTATCTACGTACAATTTTATCTAAACTGACCAAGATCAATGAGGTTTACTTTATAATATATAATTTTGTAATTTCCTAATTAGGAGAAAAGTGTAATTTTGCATGCCTTACTTATAAAACAATATTCAGATGTATTCAGAAAGTACAAAACCCACGGCAATAATAAACTCTTTGTATTAATATTTCAAATAAAAATAAATCAGTTGTACATCAACTGCCATTCATCACTTCCATTTGCTTGTTTTCGTAGTATGGGATTTTCATGACAATATAAGGTCACCATATCCTTTGTCATGCAACTAACCGCGGCGTATTTTGGCTCAGAGTGTACCAACGATGTGTTCACCCCTTGGACATCATATCAGTATGCCCTCACAAGAGGCACCAAAAGCTGAGATCAACAAATATCAGAATGGAGACTGGGGACAACAGGTGTCCTTTAGCAGTAGTATTATATGGAGTTACATATTTTAAAACTTAATAGTTATTTTTATCTAGATCAACAAAATACGGAAAAGAACACAGATGTTATACTTAGCTTAACTGAAGAGTAACATCTTTACTCTGAAATCACGGAGTTTAAGAAAATAGCACATGCCGTCCAGATCAACAAATGTTACGGGATTAGCATTTTCAAACTATACCTGAAGCAATCGCTCGAAGAGGAAGTCTCCATGCATGTGATCATTGATTTTTTCAAGGTACGTCACAACCTTTTTTCGAGAACCCGCAGGAGATCTACGCGTCATTATATTAAGCATCAGAAGCGGACCAAAGAAATGTCCAAGTACAACCAGGCGAGAAGACAACAGGTTATGCACCCATCTCGCCTGAAAACCACCGGAAAAGAAGAGAAAAACTAATCTATCCCTCCTAAGGATCCACCTCTACAAGCCAACCACGAGGTCCATTCATCCAGAATCTTATTGGCCGTGCCTACGACCTGCAGGCTATTGCCTTGGAAGACACGGTCGTTGCGCTCTAGCCATAACGCACGGAGGACAAGCATGATCAAGGAATTGAGCTGCTTGCGCTGCGGTTTGGCTACACGGGTAGATGCCAGCAGCCACCAGTCGTTGATGCCAACATTGGGCGCGGGGACGATGTTCGGCAGGCCAAGGCGAGCCACGACACGCACCCAAACCTCCTGCGCAGAGGAGCAGTGCAAGGAGAGGTGGTCAAGCGTCTTCGGCTCGATCCTGCAAAGCGGGCAGAGGAGATGTGTAGGAAGGCCTCGCCGCGTCCTACGATCCGCCGTCCAGCAGCGTCGTCGCAGGGCAAGCCAGGCATGGACTGATTTTGATTTGTCAAAATGCAAGCTTACAATTTCAGACATCGCTACCTTTGGTTTTATAATAAATAAATCAAGTTTCTCATGACATATTGTGTTGAATTCCCTTTCAACATTTGACCCTCTTGCTGACTTGGTTACTATAGTGTGCTATACCTGCTAATCCCGTAGCATAACTGCTATACCTGTAGCATCTTGCGCCATGGCGCCAGAAAGGTAGCGATCCCGTAACATTTGTTGATCTGGACGGCATGTGTTTCATGTACGACAGCTTCAGCGTACATAATAAATTATGAACCCTGTCAAATTCTCATGTTAATTAGTCCCACTACAGAACAAACAGAGGATTGGGAGGACTAATCAATTTCCCAAGCCTAATCTCCTTACAAACTTCCATCTACAAATTACGATTCCCGGAAATATCCAAACATGTTGTATATGTTTTCCATTTTCTTAAACTCCCGTGATTGTGATAATCCCTCAATTGTTGGCATATACTACTATACTTTCCTTAGATGTGCTGTTTTCTTAAACTCCCGTGATTGTGCAATCCCTCAATTCTTGGTATATAATATCCTTTCCTTAACTGTTGCACATCGGACGTGGGTATTTTAGCCATGGATCGTTGAATTGACGGTATGGATGTCTCCAATCTTTGACATCAAATATTTTTAATGACGTACCAACTCGCATATAATAGTAAAGATATCACTAGATAGACAATGAAATATATTTTTTATGGCATTTACACAGTACTACCTCCGTTTCAAGAAATAAGGCGCACACGTATTACAAGACGAACTTTGACCATAAAAATTAAGCAACAAAATCTTGATTATATTATATGTAATTAGTATCATTAGATTCGTATTGAAAAGAACTTTTTAATGATTAATTTCATAGAAACAATCTTTATTTATTTAAAGTAATTCTTGGTCAAACAAAAAACTCGTAAAACGAGGACGTCTTATTCCTTGAAACGGAGGTAGTATAATATATGTTGATAGATTATTCTAAAAGTTTGATTAAACTGTAGTTGGTTTAACTTTTCAAAAAAAAATCTTAAGGTTTGGGATGAAGGTAGTATATTCTGTCTACTTTTGTTTGCATAGATAGAAATTAGTCTGCCTCCAGTCTAGTGGGTGGACGTATAGTGACCGGTCTATCCGTACCAACTTGGATGTATCGTGTATACAGACGGAAACCGTCGACGCGTCGGTGTGACCGTCACATGACCTGCCTGACCGTTCTTTCTACTTCCTAGATTAATGCATGGCCCATTGCTAGTCATACAAAAGACAGCTTCCCTCAGCTTCTCTAAATTACTGTCGGACATGTATTGGTATGACCTTTGTGATAGAAAAAGGGCACTACCGCTGAAGCAAGGGCAAACGCATACACAAATCGTGTCCGAAGTGCTCCGGGCGTTGGAGATGTACTGACCATTATAGCATCTTCACCGGATGCCCCTAAATAGGCGTCAACATCAGCGTTGGTAGTGTAAAACACTCGTGTTCTCCATTAGGGGATAGATTTTCCACACCGATGCACCCTAAACATTTTCTTGAGATCGAGGGAAAATAAAAAAAAAATCATTAAAGATGGTGATTTTCATTTAGAATAAACATAAATTACAGCTTCTTCAGCGGTGGTGGGGGCGGCTGCTAATTCTTGGGGCAGAGGAATAAGCGGCCCCTAGGTGGGGACATTGATAACCCACAAGTATAGGGGATCGCAGCAGTCTTCGCGGGTAGTAAAACCCAATTTATTGATTCGACACAAAGGGAGACAAAGAATACTTGAAAGCCTTAACAGCGGAGTTGTCAATTCAGCTGCACCTGGAAACAGACTTGCTCGCAAGAGTTTATCAGTACTAACAGTTTTATAGCAGAGTAGTAGTAGTGAAATAACAGCAGCGAGAGTAACAAAGACAGCAGTAGTGATTATAGTAAACAGCAGGATTAAAATACTGTAGGCACGGGGACGGATAACGGGCGTTGCATGGATGAGAGAAACTCATGTAACAATCAAGCAGGGCATTTGCAGATAATAATAAAACGGTATCCAAGTACAAAGCAATCAATAGGCATGTGTTCCATATTTAGTCGTACGTGCTCGCAATGAGAAACTTGCACAACATATTTTGTCCTACCAGCCGGTGGCAGCCGGGCCTCAAGGGAATCTACTGGATATTAAGGTACTCCTTTTAATAGAGTACCGGAGCAAAGCATTAACACTCCGTGAACACATGTGATCCTCACATCACTACCATCCCCTTCGGTTGTCCCAATTTCTGTCACTTCGGGGCCATTGGTTCCGGACAATGACATGTGTATACAACTTGCAGGTAAGACCATAAACAATGAATATCATGATGAAATAATAACATGGTCAGATCTGAGATCATGGCACTCGGGCCCTAGTGACAAGCATTAAGCATAACAAGTTGCAACAATATCATCAAAGTACCAATTACGGACACTAGGCACTATGCCCTAACAATCTTATACTATTACATGACCAATCTCATCCAATCCCTACCATCCCCTTCAGCCTACAGCGGGGGAATTACTCACACATGGATGTGGGAAACATGGCTGGTCGATGGAGAGGCGTCGGTGGTGATGGTGGCGATGATCTCCTCCAATTCCCCGTCCCAGCGGAGTTCCAGAACGGAGACTTCTGGCTCCCGAGACGGAGTTTCGCGATGTGGCGGCGTTCTGGAGGGTTTCTGGCGACTTCCCCTTCCTCCCGTGCGTTTTTAGGTCGAAGGCAATAAGTAGTCCGAAAGAGGGCATCGGGGGCCAGCCGAGGCCGCCACACACTAGGGCCGCGCGGGCCCCTCCTGGGCCGCGCCGGCCTAGTGTGTGGGGCCCTCGGGCCCCCACCTGGCTCGCCCTTCTGGCTCCGCCAATATTCTGGGAAAATAGGACCTTCCGCATAAATTCCGAGGATTTTCCTGAAAGTTGGATTTCTGCACAAAAACAAGACACTAGAACAGTTCCGCTGAAAACAGCGTTAGTCCGTGTTAGTTGCATCCAAAATACACAAATTAGAGGCAAAACAATAGCAAAAGTGTTCAGGAAAGTAGATACGTTTTGGACGTATCAACTCCCCCCAAGCTTAGCTTATTGCTTGTCCTCAAGCAATTCAGTTAACAACTGAGCGATAAAAGAACTTTCACGAACACATTAGTTCATATGATGTAAATATTCTCATAATATGGCAAGTACTTAAGCAGTTCATAATAAGATACATGCAAATAAGATCATCTAATAGCTATGTCAATCATGGAAACGTACCAACAATTAATAATGAGCATCACGAATCATGTATATAAGAAGGATTGCAATGTTCATAAAAGAGTATGATAGAGTGGTATCTCGCTTGCCCATATTTGATCAGCAAAACACAAATGCTCAGGCACCTCTGAAGTTCATAGAAAGACTAGAAATAGTGATTGTTAAAGATAAAAGCATCAAAGTTATACCACAATTAATCACATTTTGGGACAAGCATATTATACTAAGAATGACAGTTGTGCTCTCAAGAAAGTGCTCAAAGAAAGGATGGAGACACAACATAAAAGTAAAAGATTGACCCTTCGCAGAGGGAAGCAGGGATTAACATGCGCTAGAGCTTTTCATTTTTGAAACAGGAGTAAAATTGTTTTGAGAGGTGTATGTTGTTGTCAACGAATGGTAATGGGTACACCAACTACCTCGCCAACCGGACTTTCAAGAGCGGCTCCCATGAAGGACGTTATCTCTACCAGCAAGGTAGATCATCCCTCTTCTCTTTTGTTTACACACGTATTTTAGTTTTATTATGGGTGACACTCCCCCCAACATTTGCTTACACAAGCCATGGCTAACCGAATCCTCGGGTGCCTTCCATCAATCACATACCATGGAGGAGTGTCTATTTGCAAAATTAAGTTGCTTACTGATGAATCAGAGCAAAACATGTGAAGAGAATTATTAATGAAGTTTGATTAATCGGGCTGGGAACCCCATTGCCAGCTCTTTTTGCAAAATTATTGGATAAGCGGATGTGCCACTAGTCCATATGAAAGTCCGTCAAGAGTAAATGACAAGGTTGAAAGTTAAACACCACATACTTCCTCATGAGCTATGAAACATTAACACAAATTGAGAAGCATTTTGAAGGTTTAAAGGTAGCACATGAGAATTTACTTGGAATGGTTTGAAATGCCATGCATAGGTATTTATGGTGGACACTCGGAATAACTTGGTTTTCATGTGTTTGGAAGCACGAGCAGCGTTCCCGCTCAGTACAAGTGAAGGCTAGCAATAGACTGGGAAGCGACAATCAAGAGAGCAGTAACTGTCATAATCATGCTTGCGACAAAAATAAATTAACGGAGGCATAAAAGTGATACAAGAATTCTGAAGCAATGTAAATCATCGAGGCTTAATTGACTTTTGTTCAGTCATATGCATGCATGAGCATGGGCCAAGTTAATTCAAACGAATTATTCAGAGGAGGATACCACAATGTCATACCTATTTATGAATAAAACAATGCAAGCAAACATCCATGACATGATACTCATATTAATAAATTGGAGCTAAACATGAGAGATCATGAACTACTAGACTTTCTTAAATGACATATACCTCACATGAACCAACTAAGCATGCTCATATGGACGAGTATATGTACAAAAATGAAAACAAATAGAGTTCATACCAGCCTCTCACCACAATCAGATCGTCGAATATCGTCATTATTGCCTTTCACTTGTGTAGCTTGAATAATATGGAATGAAAACCACGCTCCAGCCACCGAAGACCATTGAACTCATAAATAACTTTACAAAACCAAAGAAGAACAGCAAATTTTTTTTTTGTGTTTTCGAATTTGGAAGCAAGAACAAAAGGAAACAAGCAAACAAAGCAAAATCTTTTTGGATTTTCTTATAGCAAACCAACGATAGCAAATAAAGCAAGATAAAAGCAAGAAACTAAAATAAACAAGTGGTGAAGAGAAACAACAGATATATTTTTGGTCTTTTTGTATTTTAGGAAAGAAACAAAGTAAGAATAAGAAAATAAAAACTTAAAGAAACACAGAAAAGTAAGATGGCATAAATCTGCCAAAACTTGACAGCAGTACAGTAATCGATTTTAAAGAAATTCTTACGCTGCTCAGCTCGAAAAGTGTTCAACTAATGAAAGTTAGATAACAACCTGGGGAACATGCACGAAAATTGGCAGCTCAAAATAACGTTCTGGCTGTGCGCACGAATTTTTTTGTAACAGTCCAGAATCTGTTTTCGAGCGGCACTTCCCCAAATATCATCTCCCTCTCATTAGAAAACCACTCAAAGAAACTAAACAAGTATATACAAGTATCCAAGCAACCATAATATGCAAAGAATGAGTGATGCCGGTATACCTCCCCCCAAGCTTAGGCTTTTGGCCTAAGTGGAGATCAACCCCAGCGAGGGTCTGGGTTCCACGCCGGTGGATCATACATGGCGTAGTCATAATAAGGTCCCGATTAGAAGAAAAGCGTGGAGGCTCCTCATGCCCAACTTGTTGATGCGAAGAACTTGCTGCATCGGATGACGAGTCGAGGTGTTCCTCGGCCTCCTCCGTGTTGTCTCTTGCACGATGGCCTCTTCCCTCTATGTATGCATTAAGTGCACTTTCCGTGACTGACCAATCCTCCCTGGAATCAAGGTTAAACGAACAGGTGCAGTGCAATCCTACTAATTTTTCAGTTTTCTTAGTTATTCTCCAAGATTTCTTGTAAAATGTTATTCTGTAAGACAGGTTGCTCAAATTAGACAAATCAGAAACAAATTCATGCTTAATCATGGTGACTATGTCAAGTTTTTCTATGGGAAGTTGAATATCAAGATGGTGAGGTTCTACACCATGCATAGCTAATAAAGGAGAGGCGATGAGACCTCCACAAATTCTTCCCTTCTCACGGTTAGTAGCAAGTCTATTGGCTATCAAAGCACCCAAGTTGTAAGTCCTATCACCTTGTAATGCAGCAGCTAGAAAGGCTAAATCCTGGATAGATAACTTACTTCCATTCTTTCTAGCAAGAACGCACTTGGTGATGAAATAAGCAAAGTAACGAATAGCTGGGAATTGAATGCTACTGATTTTACCACCATCCTCTGAAAAGCTTCTTCCATGACAAATCATCTTGAAGAGGTCCAAGAACTCTTGCGGCGATCCCCTTATCTTCTCGCATGATCCCCATTGCGGCACTCTGATTGTTGCACAAAAATCATTGAATGGCAAGTTGATAGTTTTATTATAAATTTTATACTGAACCATGGGGTTAGATCGCGACCAATTGAATTTAAAATCCTGCACTACAGACATAGTCAGTTTTGCATATTGGCATGGTTCACCATCAACAAAATCATCCAACCCTGCACGAGAGATTAGACTTTGAACATCTTGCAAGATTCCTGCACTTCTCATAAAATCCACGCACGGGTAGTAAGCGGGGTATACTCCTTCTTCGCGGTGAACTCTCATGACCGATTGCACCTCCAATTCTTGTTGGTTGAGTTGGTGCCTACTCCCTTCCATTTTCTGAAAATTTTCAACAAACAATATAAAATTTGATTTGGTGACATATAATTGAGGGAAACTACCATAGGAACTTGCTAGAGTACTAATCATGCATCAAAACTAGTTTCTACCACTTAGAACAAGCATGCAAGCTCACTAAACATGTTACCTACAGCAGCAAAATATTTAAGATATACTCCACCAAACAAAAATTCTACTTGGATAATCGGAGGAGTCACATACCGGAGAGTAAATGCACCAAATTTCAGACAGAAATCTGGGCTGAGCAAAGAGATCGAGAAATCTGGAGCTCTTGAGCAAAAACGCGAGTGAGAGGAAGCTGTGTCGATTTTTTCGGGAGAGAGAAGAGTGTGGGAGGAAGAGATGCTGAAGTGGGGCAAAGGGGGACCCACACACCAGGGTGGCGCGCCCCCTTGCTGGCCGCGCCGGCTCGTGGGGTGCCACCACGGGGGCCCCACTGGTCATCCCAGTGTGCTCCCGAGTGCATTTTCGAAAAATAGGACCAACGGTATAATTTTTGTGAATTTTTGAAAACTTTGAAAAATGCACATTTCTGGGTATTAAGTTTATTATTACTGGCCAGGAAATTTTTTGAAATCTCTAATTAACTAAGGAACTTTACAAAAAAAAGTGCTACAGCAAGTAGAACAAGTGGAGGAAGAAAGAAATGTTGTTTACCTCCTCTATGCATATAAAAAGTATTTGTTAACAAGGTTGATCAAGTCTTGCCACCAAATAAATTTTACATAGCATAAGAAGAAATAAACCTCAAATCAATCATGTTACCTTGAATTGTATTGATATGGATCCAATCATAAGATTTTGATATCCTTCTTTAGGCTCATATATAGGACAATCGATAGTTCCAACTTTGATAGTTCTCACATTAGAAATAGTATTAACTCCACATACTTTATCAATCCTCTTGGGGAAATAGACGGTGTGCTCCCTATCATCAACATTGAAAGTAACTTTTCCTTTATTTCAATCAATAACAGCCCCTGCGGTGTTAAGAAAAGGTCTCCCAATAATAATAGACATATTATCATCTTCAGGCATTTCCAACACAACAAAATCAGTTAATATCAAGCAGTTATTAGTAACTTGAACAGGAACATCCTCACATATACCAACAGGAATAGCAAGTAGACTTATCAGCCATTTGCAAAGATATATCAAGTAGGTATCAACTTATCTAAGTAAAGTCTCTTATAAAGAGAAAAAGGCATAACACTAACACCGGCTCCCAAGTCACATAGAGCGAGTTTTAACATAATTATTCTTAATAGAACAAGGAATAGTAGGTATACCGGGTCGCCCAACTTCTTTGGAACTTTGCCATTGAAAGAGTAATTAGCAAGCATAGTGGAAATTTCCTCATTGGGGATTTTTCTTTTGTTAGTAACAATATCTTTCATATACTTTGAATAAGGAGGCAATTTAATAGCATCAGTCAAAGGGATTTGCAAGAATAAAGGTTTCATCCAATTACAAAATTTATTATAGTGTTCTTCTTCCTTTGATTTTAGTTTCTTAGCAGGAAAAGGCATTTGCTTTTGCACCCAAGGTTCCCTTTCATTACCATGTTTCTTAGCAATAAAATCTTCTTTAGTATACTTTTTATTTTTATCTTGCTTTTCAGGTTCGTCTTCAACTTCTTCTTTATCAGAAGCATCATTCTTATCATTATCTTTATTATTATCATGTTCATTACCACTTTCAGTTTCAGCATCAGAAATAGAAATACTATTAGGATCATTAACAGGTTCAGAGGATTCTACAACATTTTTATGTTTCTTCTTCTTTTCTTAGAAGGAGCACTAGGTTCTATGCGTTGAGGATCTTGTTCAATTCTTTTGGATGCCCTTCAGGATATAGAGGATCCTGGGTAGAGACACCACCTCTAGTTGTTACTTCATAAGCATGTTTCTCTTTAGAATTATTTTTTAATAAGTCATTTTGCACTTTAGTGAGTTGATCAATTTGAGTTTGAACCATTTGAAAATGTTTAACAAGCATCTTAACATCATTGGAGGTTCTCTCCACAATATCATGTAAATTGGTAATAGCTTGAGAATTTTCCATTAGATGATTCTCTACTCTCATATTAAAATTTTCTTGCTTAACAATATAATTATCAAACTCATCTAAGCATTGCGCAGGAGGTTTTGAATACGGAATATCTTCCCTAGTAAAGCGTCGAAGGGAGTTTACCTCAATCATGGATGAAGGGGGAATTATCTCACATATATCTTCTATGGGAGGTAGATTCTTCACATCTTCAGATTTAATACCTTTCTCCTTGAGAGACTTCTTGGCTTCCCTCATATCTTCATCATTCAACTTAATTAAACCCCTCTTCTTCAATATTGGCGTTGGAATTGGTTCGGGCGTAGTCCAATCATCATGATTCCGGCCTATTTTAGCCAATAATTCTTCGACTTCGTCTGGAGTTCTTTTCCGAAAACACAACCAGCACAACTATCCAAATATGCCCTAGACTCAATGGTTAGTCCACTATAAAATATATCAAGTAGATCATTCTTTTCTAAATCATGTCCAGGTCGAGCTCTGATAAGAGAACAAAATCTTGCCCAAGCCTCAGGCAATTTCTCTTCATCTCCATGGTCAAATCTATAAATTTTCTGTAAAGCAACATGTTGAGCACTAGGAGGAAAGTATTTTCGAAAGAAAACATCACGCAAATCAGTTGGACTTTTAATAGAACCAGGAGGCAAATTATTATACCAAGTTTTAGCATCATCCTTTAATGAGAAAGGAAAAAATTTAGCGACAAAATAAGTACGCATCTTGACATCATCGGAAAACAAGCTACTCATAGAAGAAAGTTCAATCATGTGTTCTACAGACACTTTCTTTTTCAGTACCACAAAAGGGTGCTTTCTCTACAATAGCTATATGAGATAGATCAAGAGAAAAATCATAATCTTTATCCTTAATGCATATAGGAGATGTGGCAAATTTAGGATCGGGAGATAACTTATGTCTAACGAGTATATTGTGTGAGAAACTTTTTAATTTTGCTTGCATCAGCAGTAGCATTGCATCTATTAATAAAATCATCATTAAGCTCCACATAATCTTCATCGGGATCATCACTAGAATAATCAAGTTCGGGTGAATTAACAGGTGTAGTAGCATTAGGAGTTTCAGTATTTTCAATTTGTCTAGACCTAGCAATTGTAGCATCTAGAAAGGAACCCAATGAACCACTATCATCGAGCACAGCAGAAACATTATCAATATTATGAGAGTTTTCAGATTCAGCAGAAGTACTAGCAAGTGAAGCTTGTGGCGGTGAAACAAGTCGACTTATCACATGTGGTGAATCAAGAGTAGCAGAGGTACTCAGAGTTGTACCTTTTCTTGTAGTGGATGGTAATATGGCGACTTTAGGATCGCGAGTTTTACCCATGATGGAGAATTCGCAGCGAACAATATCAATCCAAGTGAACTTCCAAATAAAGCTATGCTCCCCGGCAACGGCGCCAGAAAACAATCTTGATAACCCACAAGTATAGGGGATCGCAGCGAGTCTTCGCGGGTAGTAAAACCCAATTTATTGATTCGACACAAGGGGAGACAAAGAATACTTGAAAGCCTTAACAACGGAGTTGTCAATTCAACCGCACTGGAAACAGACTTGCTCGCAAGAGTTTATCGATAGTAACAGCTTTATAGCGATAGTAGTAGTGAAATAACAGCAGCAGAGTAACAGAGACAACAGTAGTGATTATAGTAAACAGCAGGATTAAAATACTGTAAGCACGGGGACGGATAACGGGCGTTGCATGGATGAGAGAAACTCATGTAACAATCAAGCAGGGCATTTGCAGATAATAATAAAGCGGTGTCCAAGTACAAAGCAATCAATAGGCATGTGTTCCAATTATAGTCGTACGTGCTCGCAATGAGAAACTTGCACAACATCTTTTGTCCTACCAGCCGGTGGCAGCCGGGCCTCAAGGGAATCTCATCGGATATTAAGGTACTCCTTTTAATAGAGTACCGGAGCAAAGCATTAACACTCCGTGAACACATGTGATCCTCACATCACTACCATCCCCTCCGGTTGTCCCGATTTCGTCACTTCGGGGCCATTGGTTCCGGACAGCGACATGTGTATACAACTTGCAGGTAAGACCATAAACAATGAATATCATGATGAAATAATAACATGTTCAGATCTGAGATCATGGCACTCGGGCCCTAATAACAAGCATTAAGCATAACAAGTTGCAACAATATCATCAAAGTACCAATTACGGACACTAGGCACTATGCCCTAACAATCTTATACTATTACATGACCAATCTCATCCAATCCCTACCATCCCCTTCAGCCTACAGCGGGGGAATTACTCACACATGGATGGTTGATGAAGAGGCGTCGGTGGTGATGGTGGCGATGATCTCCTCCAATTCCCCGTCCCGGCGGAGTGCCAGAACGGAGACTTCTGGCTCCCGAGACGGAGTTTCGCGATGTGGCGGCGTTCTGGAGGGTTTCTGGAGACTTCCCCTTCCTCCCGAGCGTTTTTAGGTCGAAGGCAATAAGTAGTCCGAAAGAGGGCGTCAGGGGCCAGCCGAGGCCGCCACACACTAGGGCCGCGCGGGCCCCTCCTGGGCCACGCCGGCCTAGTGTGTGGGGCCCTCGGGCCCCCACCTGGCTCCGCCCTTCGGCTCCGCCAATATTCTGGGAAAATAGGACCTTCCGCATAAATTCCGAGGATTTTCCTGAAACTTGGATTTCTGCACAAAAACAAGACACCAGAACAGTTCTGCTGAAAACAACGTTAGTCCGTGTTAGTTGCATCCAAAATACACAAATTAGAGGCAAAACAATAGCAAAAGTGTTCGGGAAAGTAGATACGTTTTGGACGTATCAGACATACACCAAGCTTTGGCATCGGTTGTCGAAACCCTAAAAACCAGGCGCCGATGGCAATGATAGTGTACGACGAATATGTGAGGTGCGCGGCGCAGACCATGGCGCATGTAGCCATAGTGGACGAGCTCTGAGTCGAGGCTATGCCCGTACCGCCAAAGGTGACGTTCCCGGCAGTTATAGACGCCTGGAGGATACGGTCCGGTGAAGCGGGTAATTGCCGCATGTTTTTAGTCCTCGAAGATATCCGTCCAACGCCCATTCTCTTCAGCCAAGCTTGTATCGATGAGCACCTCATCGCTTAGCGAGGCATAGCGCTGCATGTTAACTATCGCTTGTTGTTAGCCTTCCGTCACCGACGTCATGGCCGGGCCCCGAGGTTGATATTCCAGCCGTGCGGGCCGGGGCCTCATGTCCGGTGGCACGATTACACCAAGGACAATGGCTTCGTCAAGCGCGAGGTTCGCCCTACTGGCGCCGGAGCTGCTCCCTTCGTCGTTGAATGCCATCGCTGTTGTGGATCTAGAACTAGGGTTTTCAATGGAGAAGTGATGGAGGCGAGCAGCGTGACGTGGCTTATTTGTCCAGAAGACGAGCCGGTGCTGCATTCATTTCGGCGTGGAGAGATGCGCCATCCCTCCAGTGACAACGCGTTCAAGGGACGATGTCTACTCCTGGCAAACCGGCAAGGCGATTTAATCATGCTGACGCTCGCTGCTATCGCTGCCAAGGTGGGCCTTTGGCGCGCCACACCGGCGTGCACATTTCGCACCCTGCCCGTAGGGGCTGCATATTATTGGGCGTGTTCATGTGATCCAAAATCACCACCGAACTCTAATAACCTTCTTGAGTACACTCGAGTGAAGATCATCCGCTAACTATAGAGGTGTGAAGACGGTAGCGCGTTTCGACTCGCTTGAATGCTCGCAGTGGTCGCTAGATGATGGAACGCGATTTGGTGCACATGGGCACCAATGATCCCTATTTTAAAAAGTAATTAAAATCATATTTCTAAATTTTAGAAAAATCTAAAAATAAATTATGATGTATAGAGTATTGTATTGTACAAACGTGTAAATTTTCAGCTGGAAATAATTTGTATTTTAGGCTACAAAAAAATAACAATTAATGGGTGGATCTAAGTATAGTGATTCAAATCTTCAAAAAAAAAAAAAAATCAAACTTTGTCATTTTTTTGTAGCTTGGATAACAAAACATTTGCAATTGAGATTTTACACATTAGTGGGATACATCATCAGCTCCTTTTAGAATTTCGCTCCATAATTTTTTTAAACACATAAATCTAATTATTAAATTTTTTAATACGACGAGAGCAATGGTGTCTAGGATCCAAAATGACTTTTCGCAGATGATCCAAAGATTTGTTCGCAATTTTTATTACTCTTTAGATTTCATGTACGGCTCCTGAATAGTAGATCTTTTCGGAAAAAAAAAGGAAACGTTTTTACACACATCTCGCTTAGCGTGGAAAAGACGTCAGCGCTTTGCCTGGCGATCATTTCCTTTGGTCCTATAGGTCGACGCTCGGGCAGCAAATTATTGGTTTCACCGTGATGCGCCCTGCATGTGTACGTATCCGGTTTGGTGACTCTATCGATTATTGCCCAAACCATTGCTTAATAATTGCGCGATGCATCACCACGCATAGTACTATCTGCATGATCATGTACTTACGCATGTCGGGGAAAAAGCGTTCAAACAGTAAACTAAGAAGTGAACCGATTCGGCTCCATGCCGGTCATACAATATACTTGCTCCGTTCTATCAAAATTGTTTTATATTTACGGTTTTGATATACCTACAAAATTTAATTGCATTTTTCTATCAGATAAATGCAACGGAGTTGCATTTTTTCTAATTGCATTTTTGTAAAATGACTGAGACTTAAGAAAATTTCAGCCGACTAAGATATAGACACATCTTATATTAAATTTAGACAAACCTACAAGAGAACTTTTTGATATTTTGTGTTTTTTCATAATTCCTTGGCAAACTCCGCCACTGTGTACGTGGATATATTCCACGGATTCTCAGTCTGGTCCATGCGCGAGAATGATTGTCTAACTAGCTTGTTAAGACAAGTCATGACAGACGTACGCCGATCCGGAGGAACATTCACGCAAGATGCTACACGTACGATCGACCTAGCACCATCCAAGGCGCTACAAATGTGATCACCGCGATGGCTCGCACAAATTCAATACTCCTAAGTAGTAGACCGATCATTGGCACCAACAGTACTATCTGCAGGCATGTGCGTCCTGCATGCATGCATGCCGCGTGGAGTAGCGGCCACGTCCTGCACACGTGCCGCATCGTGGCAATGCGTAGGGCAAGCATGCATGGGAGCCACGCGGGCCATGACCGTCCCTCGAGTCTGAATGATCTGAATGACCAATCAGCGGTAGCAACAAACTCATCGGAGAAAGTCTCAGCGCTGGTCGATATTTTAGCTTGGTGGCGACCGACGGCATCACCTACACGTAACGTATACGACGAAGCTGCATGTATGTGCTTCTGAGCTGTTGCCCTCTACTAGCGTCTCGTCGCCATATCTCGCTATACATGTGACGCCAGGTGACACGTCCAATCGCCGTACTGGGCACCTACCCGGCGGGTGATTCCGCCATACTCACTCCCTTGTCAAAACCGAGGACTGCTGCTACGTATATACAATACGTGTACGTGCCATGACTGCATGTCATAGTCAACGATCTGATGGGAGATGAGCACAGGTCAATCCTGGATGTAGCAACTTAATTAGACGTGGCTACCCAGGTCATGTATGGCGACGGAGAAGAAATTAACACGTCTAGCCATTGCAGCAATCAAGGGGATCATGTCCTGGCGTCCTGCGGTGCGGTGCAGCAGCGGGCAAGCCCAATCATCAGCAGCTGAACTTGCTCCCGGTCCACCCATCCTCTTTTGGCTTGTTCCCTCTTTTTCTGATGGTGATATCTGGACTTGTCGGCATGGCGGCATGGAGGTTTTGCAGAAAACAGATCGATCGAACGGCCGATCCGTTCACTTGCATGTATTTTGGTTCATTGCAAAATAAAATAAAACTTTGAGACATTTATATATGTTCATGTTTGGTCATGTCTGAAGGAAGAAATAAAAGAGATTTGGATTCTCTTTGAAAGAAGTCAAAGAACTTGTCGTAAGAGTTTGTGTTTTTGTGCTAGTACTATTTTCTTGGTCGTGACTCTTTTTTTGAAATTTTAGCTCCCGCAGCTGCGTTTTTATTTTTTCAAAACCAAGTGTGTGTACACAACCGGCTGCTTCGTTTTGGTTGGGGTTTTTGGGGGGTGTTGACCTTTTTTTTGGGGGGGTGCATGGTTCTTTCCAGAGGTAGCACATATGCGACAGGCTTCTTGAAGGGAATAAAACTCCGGCAGCTAGCCGGTTCAGATTCGCGGTGTGTGCAGAATGTTTCACCTGTCAGCTACAGTGCGCATGAGATCAGAGACGGCGAATTTCGTTGTACCGCACTCGGGTAGAATCACTGGCTTGTACAAAAGCGAGTATTTCACCTTTTTCTAGTTTTGACGTGGAATCAAACGCGGTAGGGCCGTGCAAGTCCTTCTCCCCCACGATCCATAAAATGTCCAAGATAGCGTTGGTTTTGGACTGGGGTAGGGTGCGCTGGATGCATGTCCGCAAGTGTAGCGTGCGGGCACGGGAAGGTGATTGAGCCATGGACAAAAGTAGCTGCGCAGGCACATGGCGCGCGCCCTGCTCGTCGCGCTGTCTCCCCCACGCCCGACACCACGCGTCCACGCGTGCAGTGCAGGCCCTCATCTTGGTTTCCTTTCGAGCACCGCGCTACGTAGCGGCGCTTGGCATCATCATCGCCTCAATCATGGCCGTGGCACGTCGCGCCGCCCAGATCGGAGCACCGCGCGTAGCCTGGTTCAGGGTTCAAGGTGTGGCTGGGCCGCGGAGACGGAGCTCAGGAAACGGACTCGCTCGACCGTTCGTTTTGAACTGTTTAGTGGCTGAGCGGACGCGCGGACGGAGCCTCTCGTCTGCGCGTCCATTTAGATCGCGCGGTGCGTCCAACGCGGTAGAACCGCCGTATGGTAGGTTTTTGCTTGTAAATTCACTATAAACGTCAAATAAATTATAGAAAATATAGAAAATAGTTCAAATGCTCAAAATTTATTACACAGTACATTGTCCACGTAATCAATGATAAAGTATTATTCAAATAAAATGTAAAAACGGTACAAATGCTTTAGGCTTCGGGATTTCCTTCATCATTGTTGTTTGCAGCATTGTTGTCTACATGCTCCCATACTGCTCGATCAAATCAGCCTGCAGCTGGTTGTGTACAGCTAGATCTCGAATTTCATGGTGTGCATGAAGAATGTCCTGGAATGATGCCGGACCACCTTGAGGAGTAACCAACTCTCCCTGGCGCGGCCCTCCCAGTCATTATCAAAGAGTGAATCATCCCGCTCTACCTCAACAATCATGTTATGCATGATTACACAAGCGGTCATCACCTTCCATAGAGTTTGCACATCCCAGGCTCTGGCAGGGTGTCTGACGATAACCCAACGAGCTTGGAGGATGCCAAACGCGCGCTCGACATCTTTCCGGGCTGCCTCTTGCTCTTTGGCAAATCTTGCCTCCTGCTCTGAGTTGGATTTTCGGATTGTCTTCACGAGTGTAGCCCAAGGTGGATAGATACCATCAGCAAGGTAGTACCCCTTGGTGTAGTGGTGGCCATTGATCTCAAAATCCACATCGGGGACCGACCGTACGCTAGCCTATCAAACACCGGAGAGCGCTGCAGCACATTGATGTCATTGTGCGAGCCAGCCATTCCGAAGAATGAGTGCCAAATCCATGTATCCTGTGAAGCAACAGCTTCAAGAATGACTGTGCACCCCTCAGAATGACCGCTGTATGCCCCCTGGCAACCAAAAGGGGCAGTTCTTCCACTCCTAGTGCATGCAGTCTATGCTGCCAAGCATCCCAGGAAACCCCCTGGAAGCGTTGATTGACAACAGACGAGCTGTGTCCTCTGCATTAGGTTGCCGGAGGTACTGTTCTCCGAACGAACCGATCACTGCTCTGCAGAACCTGTACATCGCTTCCAAGCCGGTAGACTCACTCATGCGCGAGTACTCATCTACGAAATCACCGACAACGCCATATGCGAGCATCCTAATCGCTGCCGTGCATTTCTGGTACGAAGAGAGGCCTACCTTGCCAATTGCATCCACTTTCGCGCAGAAGTAGTCGTTGTAGAGCTTGACGCCATCCATTATCCAGCGGAACAACGGTCTGGACATCCGAAAACAACGGCGAAACATGGCCGGCGTGAACAATGCCTTGGGTTGGAAGTAGTCGGTGAAGAGCTGGTCGTGGCCGCGTTCTCTTTTGCGGTCCAAGGCGGCCCCGCGCCCGGCAAGGACCCCGGTGCACGGGGATCTGCGAGACAATGTGCTCGTGGATGATCAGCGCAGCATCCGTGAAAAATTCGTCGTCGGACTCCTCGTCTGACGACGTGTCGATGAAGTTCTTGAAGAAGTAGTCGTCATCGCTGTCCACCATGATGTACAGATGAAAAGGGACAAATTTTAGTACGCCCATTTCATCGAACACCTCGCAGGCGGAGGCCATCCAATGCGTCCGTAGGGACCTGCAGGCCATGGCCTTCTCGGCCGACATGCGGTCTGGAAACACGGTGCACGAGAGCTCACTCCGGCGGCAACGGTGCAGCTGCGAACGGCGGGAGGTCTCGCGACGGTGAGAGGACAACAGCGACGGCGATGGCGTCCTCCGACTCTGCTACGACGCGGCGAAAGCAGCGCGGGGCCGCGACCTATGCTTCCGCCCCGCTTGCCGGCATCTCGACGACGGTGGCCGGCGTCGACGCCGCTCCCAAATCGCCGGTCCTTGGCTGGCGGCGGAGCGGCGGGAGATGTGTGCGAGGGGTTTGTGATTTTGGAGACAGACAGGCAGGCCAGGGGCGGACAAGGGGAGGACGCGAGCGACCAGCGTTCGGCGTCCGCGGCCACGCAAACTCGTACTAGATTTGGGCCGAGTTTGGATCGCCCGGACGCCGCGGCCATCCGTTTTAGGGATGGGTCACTAGTAGAAACAAGGGCTTTTATCCTGTCCTCGAAAGTGCTTTTGCACCGGATTTGGCACGAACCGGTGCTAAAGGGGTCATTAGCACCGGTTCGTGTGGTCTGCACGTCCAGGGGGCATTAGCACCGGTTCGTGCGGGACCTTTTGCACCGGTTCGTAACACGAACCGGTGCAAAAGGGTTGGCGTCAGCCACGAACTCTTTTGCACCGGTTCGTGTTACGAACCGGTGCAAAAGGTCTACCCTTTTGCACCGGTTCGTAACACGAACCGGTGCAAAAGGTTTCTCTCGCTCCCCACGCACCTCCACCCCCCCTGTGGATCGCCTTTTTTAACACTGTAAAATAGAAAAGAAAATGATAGATTATTCAAAAAATAAATTTTTTTGAGATTCATATATGTTATGCAACCTACAATTAGGGAAAATTAACAAATTTGAATTTTCACATTTATTGCAAAAAATGTTTGAAAAATGGTAAAACCGCATTAACTTTTGCATACGACGTCGAAAAAAAACGTATAATATATCAAAATCATCGTGGGAAAAAATTACATCCGAATTCACCAGGGTTTACCCGGTTAGCTAATTTTTAGATTTTGAAAATTCCAAATGAAAATATGAAAGCGAGGAAGATTTTAGTTTTTTCCAGAAATTTAGGATTTTATATTTTTTTATTTTTTAAAATTAAAATTAATAATTGCATCCCGCATAAATATTGCTATTACTTTTAGCAAATTATAAGATTTTCAAATTTTTAGGTTTTAGGTTTGGAAAAAAAAATTAAAAATTAAAAAATTGAAAATAATTAAAAATAATACAAATTATAAAGTTAATGTTTATTTATTTATTCAAGATTATTATTACAACATTACTTTGGTTTATTAAAATAATTATTTGAAATTCGAACAATAAAAAAATATGACATCGATCGACATGTTAATAGGATTGATATGATACTACTATCACATACATGCGCGCGAAGCACTTGGATGCGGGATGGAAAGGAACTTGGAAGTTAAGCGTGCTAGTGCTAGAGTAGTGGGAGGATGGGTGACCGAGCGGGAAGTTTGGACACGAGTAAGTAATTGGACTAGAGATAAGGGTAGTTAGAGACTAAACTTGTGAAATAAGCTGAAATATTAGAAATTCCGAAAAAGAAAAAAAAAGGAGTAGAAAATAATTCGAAAAATGTGTTTTTCTGCCGTGGCGGCGTTTTGGTACGTTTTCGCCGCGGCGGACACTTTAGCACCGGTTCGTATTACGAACCGGTGCTAAGGTCCTCCCGCTCGGACGCTCGGGAGCCGCCACGTGGTGCACCCTTTAGCACCGGTTCGTAACTGAACCGGTGCAAAAGGGGGGGGCCTTTTGCACCGGATTGTTTGCACCGGTTGGGCATCCGGTGCATATAGCTCTTACCAACCGGTGCAAAAGGCCCGTTTTCTACTAGTGGGTCCGCGCGCTGGGTCGTGTTTTGTCCGGTTGGACGCGCGGGCGCGGGATGAGTCGCCCCGTTGGGATGCCCTCATCACGTGGAGCCGCGCGGGAAACGGGGAGTTCGGACTCACTCCGGCGAGCCCCTGCCGCGAGCCACGTCGGAGTCGCCACGGACAGCGACGAGCAACGGGCGCCTGCACCTTCCCCAATCATTGACGTTCTCCTCCTCGCTCCTTCTACCATTTCCTTTTGGTTTATATTCTCCCGCTTTCCATTCCTTGGCTTTGCCCTTTTGGAATCTGGTTTGGCGTTTCATTTTTACTACCCTCTCCGATTTAAAACAGGTGTTGGCGACTTGGTACAAACTTTGTATTAGGTTAGTGCAAAATTTTCGACACTTGTTAAGTTGTAATACATCGGATGGAGTAGTTTTGGATGAACAACGACCTCTTCACGGCTCCATTCTACCAACGAAACCACCGAGTTAACGCAGAAGCAGACAAAGCATACATAGGACTTTCTTAAGACAGCATCTCCCAGAAGGTAATAAAACTACATTACACCACACAATAGATTGTCGTCCCCACCATACTGCAGTAAACATGGAGAACGACCATCTATTTTACAATGGTCTTCCTCGAAGATCGCCGATCCCATCACCACTCAACGTCTTAAGCTTCGTCGAAACGGGCTTGAAGATACTCCAGCGATGCCTAGATCGAGCCATCAAATGTTGTCCAGGTTGACACCCATCCGACTCTTGCAGTTCATTGCCGTCGGTAGACAGAGAGGCCTTTTCTTTCTGCATTGGCAAGCGGTATTGTCTGATCTTTCCTCCCTCTAGCTATTTGAAAGTGTTAGAGATATATTTCGTGTGCATGTATTTAGTAGTTTAGGATTTGCAATCTGTATTCTACCTTATCTCTAGGAGAGTCTTGTTAACCTCCAAATCTCGTACCACTATATATACTCGCCCATGAGGCTTAATACAACATCCATCATATTTCGTCTATCTCACTCCCTCTCTATCGTTCTACATGGTATCAGCCGCAAGATTCTAAACCTAGCCACCACAAACGGTTCCGCACCGTCCTCGGGAAGGTCGATCTCCATGATCTCCGTCAGGGGCAGCGTAATCCGTATGCAGGGTCCGTCCGCCGATCCGTGATCGGCTGGCCTGTAAGTCTTTTTTTCCGATCTCTTGACCAGTTGTATTTTTTTGTTTGCTGATTTTAGATCGGATTGAGAGGCACATGTGCTTCTACTCTGACAACAACGTCGATCTACACCGGCCATATATTCATCAATCGCGCGGCACGGCCGCACGTGTCACACATGGGACACCTACGACATAGACGTGAAGCCGTTGTGCTAAGGCCTAAAAAGACCTGTGCACAAGAGCAGTAACCTCGCAGTGAAGCATCAGAAACACCGACCTAAGACTTTAAACCCTAAGTCAAATAACCAATTATTGGATTCGCCAGGCATCCATGAGTGGCGTGATTCTGATTAGGCTAGCCATAGTGCTAGTATCATAGCTAGTATCATGCATCCTAGCCCCACCAAAAATGCTGATGTGGCAAGTAATTATGGATGAGAGAGAAGATTAGAGTATCATAGGTAGATCTTTGTATCATAGCGCACATCACGAGAAAAGTTAGTATCAAATAAATCTTGTACACAAATTTGTATTGGGATTCTACAAATCAATTAATATAGCAAAACTATGATACTAGTCTATGATACTATGCATTATGGATCTAGTATCATACAAAAGTATCATATACATGATACTACCATATGATACTACCCACATGGTCAGCCTTAGGAGTCGTGCAGATGCGGTGTGCATCGATCTGCATCTGGTTCGGCCACTCTGGCTTAGTACTATCGATTATTGCCCAAACCATGCTTAATAATTGCGCCATGCATGCATCACGCACACCGATCGACCTGCATGATCGATCACGTACGCATGTCGGGGATAAAGCGTGCAAAACGCAAATAGTAGTTCTTGGCAGCGACAAGTATGGGCATTACTTATTCGCAAAAAAACAAAGACAAAAGTATGGGCATTACTATATCGCTAATAATTATCGTCAGTGCAGCGGCGAATCACTGAAGTGAACTGGTTCGATCGTTATCAGCATCAGCCATCAGGTACGTACGTGGATTGGACAGATTCTCATTCTGGTCCAGAGACGTGATGTAGAATAATAATACTGCAGTCTAACTTGTTAAGATAAAGTCATGCATGAGACACGTACGATCGAGGCTTTTCCAAGAACCTTCACGCAGGCTGCTAATCTGTGTAGCAACCAACCTTCACGCAGTACCGTACGTACGTAGCACCATCCAAGGAGCTACAACTGTGACACCACTAGATTTAATATGAACCGATCATTGGCAGCAATATCATGCATGCATGCCGCCACGTCCTGCACACGTGCCATCGTGCATGCATAGGGTGCAAGCTTGGCAGCCATGCCTGCATGCGATGACCGGCCGTCGAGTCTGAATGATATGATAGACCAATCAGCAACCAACTCATCATCGGAGAAAAAGTCTCAACGCTAGGGATACCTAACTTGGTCGCGAGGGCATGCATGTATACGACGACGCTGCATGTGCATGCTCGTGCGGCGCTGAGCTGTTGCACCTTACTAGCGTCTTGGTGTCATATCGTGCCATGTGACGCGCACGAGATGCCACGTACGTCCAATGCCGTAGCCCGTAGACCATGATGCAATCATATGCCACATCGCGTGTGAACCGGGGAGTGCGAATGTTTGGTCACGGCCCTGCAGGTAGCTTTCTTTTAACAGTTCAAAGTGTGCCGTTTTGGGCTTATTAGATTCATACTAGTAGTATTTATATAGCTAGGAATGGTGTAAGATTTAGCTCATAAGAGATTTTTTTCCTACGGTAGTTGTTTGACTCATAGATACATATCCTATAGAAATTAATCCTATAAAAAATTTATAGTGCAAATACTATAGAAACAAAATATTCGGTCATACCTTATGGATTTTTTTGTGCAATCAAAGAGAACTCATCCTCTCATCGGATTCAACTAGATATAACATCCTAATTCTATGATTTTCCTATTCATGTACTTGCCGTATCCTATGAATCAAAGGAGGCCTTGAAGCTTCAAGAAATTCGAAGAATTTTTTATAAAGGTAACACATATTGTACTCTGTCAACGTGAAAATATCTCTACCGGGAATACCTAATATTTTTGGCCAAAAAGAGAAAATCTAAAATCTAAATTAGGATTCATTTTGTGAAAAATCCGCCTATCTATTAATAATCATCAATAGTAGAACTACAACCGTCCTGGTTTATAAGTTCTACGCGTATAATTAGGTCATAAATTGGATCAACCTAATACAACATATACAAAATATATATTATTAGAAAGTTCATCAAATGATTTAAATCTGTGTTATAGTAGTATTTATATTATGTCAGTTAAATTGACGATCTAGTGATGTGCACATGTCCTATAAACCGGGACGGAGGAAGTACAAGCAGCTATAAAAGTAACAAAAAATATAAATATATCTTTGGACCACCTAGCGATGACTGCATACAGTAACGGGAGTGGAAGGCTTGGCGCCGTCCTTGCCCCTCCATCAATGGATCTAGACAAAACTTATCGTAGTAAAGTTGAATGTAGTAGACAGAAAGAAAAGAAGTCAGCGTGTTAAGACCCCACAGGATCAACGCACCAGAGCAACAATCAATGCCAATGATGCAACCATAGATCGAAAGAGATAGACCTAAACCACACCAATGAAAACGAAAACAAAAACCAACCGGATCCGAGGAGTTCCGCTGGGCACACGACTGCACATGCCCTCTGTTAGCCCTAGACGCACCAGCGAGACGAGTATAGGACGGAAGGACCATATTCTAATTTCAAGATGTAGCCGCTGCCTTACCATCTCGATGAAGATACTAAAAAACAATCTAAACAAATAACGATTATGCTCCCTCCTAGCGAGGTGTCATGGTCCTCTGCACCTCCAAAGCCCCAAGATCGCCAAAAGTGAAGCATGCCGTCAGCATCACCATCGTGGGGCACAAAAACCTAGGTAGGTTTTATTTCTCCCCTGCCTCCCAATTGCCTGGCCCAAGTACGCACTGGTTTTGCCTGTATCTATCTGAAGTAGTTACAGGTGCAAAAATTCAAACCTCCGAATTTCGTTCGACTTTATCCATTTTATTTATCCTAGAATACGAGGCATTTCCTGGTCCGGATTTCGTATGTTCATATGATACACCATTATTTAAAGGGATTTGTTAGTTCCCAGCTAGCTGAGAACTAAGTTCATGCTCAGTTAAGTTTCACACCGCATGTTTGCATCGTGATTCAAGCAAATGAGTTGCAAGTTGGGTTGCAACTGGATTTTTGTCAGTTGCAAGTGAGGTTGCAACTGAGATTTTTTCAATTACAAGTGAAGATGCAACTAAGAAAAATTAGCCAGATCGTTAGATTTGCTTCATGATTCCTGCTAGTTATCAGTTGCAACTGAGATTTGATGACATAATTTACTGAGAACAAAACTAGTTCTCAGTACACTGAATAAAGTCATAGCCTTGTTTAAAACTACAAGTTTTTAAACATTTCAATGTCTTTTTTCAAATTAGCCAAAATAAGGGAAACCTGTAGGCCGAGTTCAAAAGTGAACCGGGCAGCTGCCTGCCTTGGCTACTTCTGGATTGAGGGCACATGCAGCCCTTGTCAAAATCGAGGACTGTTGCTTATGTACGTGCCAATGTCTCTGCTGATCGATTCAAATCATGTGTGTTTTCCTACAATGGCATAGTCAACGATCGGACGCGAGGTCAGCATAAGTCCTGGATGTAGCAACTTAATTAGACGAGCCTAGCTAGCTTGGTGGCGAGGAAGAAGAAACACGTAAGTCGAGCCGTTGCAGCAATCAAGGGATCTTGTTCCCTTGAAGAACAGCTCTACTGGTTAATTTATGGGGTCATTCGAACGTAGTAGTACGTGGCTGGCTTATCCCTGAGATGCGTACAAGTCCTCCACTTTGTCAGTCAGTATCATCCACTAAATCAGGGACTGGTCAAGTCAAAACATAAGTCTCATTTTCTTTTTCAAGAACTATCGGCATGAAACGGTGGGCTAGCTTTTTTTTTTTTTTGAGGGCTAGCAGCCCCAACCGAGGAGGCCGGAGAACGAAAATGCCTAGGATACAAACACAGCTTTCGTTTCGGCCGGTTGGGCTGGATGTGACGGTCTGGCCCAATTAGCCAACAAGACGTATTTAACCCTGCAGAACAGCCCATGTGCGAGGGCTTTCCATTTTTTGTTTATATTTTTTTAACCAGTTCTTGTGCTTGCTGGTGCGAAGCGGGTATATAAACAGGTTTAAATCTTCTTGGACACGCAGTATGGGAACAAAAAATTACGGTTACTTCTGAACCATTTCGCGGCAACCGAAGGCGGAAAAACACTGTAGAGTACAATGAACAAGTCGCACATACACGAGTAACACGAAGGAACACATCCATGATCCATCTGCATGCGGAAGAAAACAATAGAAATGAGGAACAAAAGATAAGAAACGTCTAAGATATCATGACTACACTGGGAATAAATCTGAGTGCAATAAAATTTTGCCATCCATGAAATGAATCTTTCCCATGCGAGACGTGAAGCCCTCCTCGTACTACGTCTTTCGTTCTAAATTAGTCGACGCGTCTTTATTTTCAAAATGAGCGAACCTAAACCAAATCCAACTAAGTTGCGACAAGTAATTTGAAACAGAGAGAATACTTTCATTTCATCCTACCATTTGTCGCTTCATACGTCCAATTTATTTCTTCCAAGTCTTCCAACTAGGGCTAGTTTGAAAACAGTTCTTTAGCTTCACAAGGCATGTGAATACGGGGAAATATCACATGATTTCAAGCTAGACATGATACCGCGGTCCTCAAAATTCGAATTACAAGGTTCTATTTTTTTGTAAAAAGAATTGTGACTGTATACAAGATGTATGTTTACAGCCCTTAAAATTTGCATAACCAAATTCAAAACACATACGGAGAAAAAAAATAAAGTGATATTTAAATAGTGTCATTTGTGCTTTTGTCTTTTGCAACACTATTCATGTTGGATTTTTTAAGTTGCTCTATGTCTATTTCAAATTTGGGTATGAAATTTTTTAGGGAGTGTAAACACACATCTTGTGTACTCTAATGTTATTTTTTTTTGAAACCTATATTTCGATTTTTTTTTAGAAGTTATATCATGTTATCATGTGTAACTTGGAATCATGTGATACTTTCCCATGTGAATACTTCCATTTCCATAACGCTCTATTTGATGTAGAGAATTCAGCTCTGGAATTGAATTGCAATGGAATACCAAAATCAAGATGGAAGTGAGTTGGACTCCAATTTCAATTCTGGCGTTTGGGTGTGCATGATATCTATTGTTGTAATCAAAGGACGGTACCCAATTTCAATTCTTGTTTGGATGTACAAACCGTGGAATTGAATGTTTTGTTGAGTTTGGACAGTATAAAGTTATCTACATGTATGAAAAATCGTTTGTGTACACTAGAATGTTTATATATTATTTTTCACATAAAATATTTAAAATAATCCAAATAAGGTCAAACACAACATGATTGATAGTCTTGAACGTGGACATTCGGAAGACAATACACACATAATGTAGACATTGGGAAGACAATACGTTGATAGTCTTGAAGAAAACTGATTCCGTAAGCTGCTAGGAGCAAAGCAGTGCAATGAATAATTAAGGTGCTAGGAAGAAAGCAGCAAGAAACTTGGTGGCTTTCTCCTGTCCGCCGGCCGCTTAGCTGCACAGTGAATCCTCCTCCTGCCAGAGCTGAGAGCTCGCGAGTGGATGAAGAAGCAGATCGCCAAGCAGTTGTCAATGATGGTACTTTGTGCATTTTAAATCTATAATTAAACGTTGATCAACGGGGGAATGATTTCTTTCTTGGATATACGTTGTTAGGTAGGATTAGACACTCTCAACGGATTGACGCTATGATGATAACCTAGTTTAAAGTTCGCTCCTCCCTGCGAAATTACCGCGAGATAGGATTCGAACCTGGGTCGACTGGTTGCGCACTCGCTCCCCTTGCCACTGAGTTAGAACTTAATTCTCGATTTCAAATATACAATTAAAACATATCAAAAAATTCAGCAAAAAATTAGCTTTGTATGGCTGTTGGAACGGAAAGGTTCAGTGGAGAAGAAGATGGCCAGCAGGTCGCTACCCAGTCGGCCGCCGTTCACCCTCCCGTCGCCATTCCGGTCTTGTTAATTCCTTTAGATAAAAAAAAGAAAAATAAGAACCATCAGCGAACCAAGTATTAGGCAGAGAAGAACATGCAAAGAAGTAGACACAGAAGTGATGCGTTAGGCGAGAGCCACGGCAGGTCGGCCGGGTAAGTGTTGGCGGCATACTTGCGGAATGAGTACCATGGGAGAGGCCGGCGGGGTGAGGGCTACCACCGCCGTTTCCCGCACCGTTCCCAAATCCCCTGCTCGATCGACCTAGGGTTTGTGCATGGTAATGGCGGCGCTGCACGTCGGCAAGGAGAGGAGGGAGGAGGTCGGATGCTGGGGTAGGGAGAGGAGGGAGGAGGGTGGACACCGGAGTAGGAAAAGGAGGGAGGAAGATGGGGACGTACTCGGAAGAAGATGCTGGCAGTTCAGGAGTGCTAGTTTTCGAGAGAGATCTTGCGTACCGCTTTGGGATGCGCATGCGTCCAAATTCCAGGCAAATACGGAGGTTGAGACTTGAGAACTCTGAATCATCCACAAAAGAAAAGGCCTCGGTGCGGGCGCGACCTAGAATTGCTCCCGGTTTCGATACTACTGTACAATTCTATTGGCATCAAACTAGTGGATTGAAGGGCTAAATTCCAATTCGCCAATTCCGAGTCTAATTCACTACATCTAAACACAGTTTAAGCTTTATTTGTGCAGCCACTGAAGTCTGAATTTGGAAGCCGAGGAGCTGTTGGGCTCGTCCTCCAATTTTGCAACCCTTCATGCTTATTTCATAGCCGGATGTGATATTTCAGCCCGGACTGAATCGAGCCCGTTAAGGTCCATTTGCCCTTGTGTTAGCATGTACTCTCTCAAAAAAAAAAAAAAAACAGAAGAGGATATCTATGGTTTATCTAAGAAAGAGGTATGGATATGCAGGGCCGGTCCTGGGGTTTTTGGGACCTAGGGCGAGGCTAAAAATTGGGACCCTTAATATAGCTATCACAATAATATTTATAGATATACGCAAAAAATAATATTCTCAATATAACTTAAATGTATCCAGAAGCACTAGCATATCAAATATTTTATACATAGTACCTTAAATTTTCTTCTAGCATTCCTTGATGCAAATTCACTTATGATGGGGTCGATGTCGATGTCATCTAATAATTTCTTCTCGATGCATAATGTTACCAAACCGTTTAACCTCTGCTGAGTCGTTGTTGATCTCAAATACTTCTTCAATAATTTCAACTTTAAAAAGCTTCTTTCAGCTGATGCGACAGTCACGGGCACAGTAAACATGATGCGGTAAACAATGGAGATATTAAGATAAGAATCAACTTCTCTGACATGCTCAAAAATCTCCATAGCAGACTTCACGCCATCTGGCAATGTGAATCTCATCATCTTTAATTCAGAAATAAAATCATATACCTCAACATCACATGAACCACCCTCCAGAGAGAAAGTTTGTGCAAATTTTCTACAACTTCCTTCAAGTAAATCGGCGATGTATGTATGCGCGTATTATGGCGACGGCCCCGGAAATTGAAACTGACGAGACGACAAGCCGCGAACTGATAATTAAAAATTCAGAATTAGGAACAATTTAGGAGAAAACAAGAATCATCTCTAAGTTCCGAACTCGCGAATTCTTACCGTGTCCGTCTCTCGCTGATCTTTGAACTGAAGTCTGAAGACTGAAAGAGGTTCTGTCTGCTCGCGAATTGCTAATTTGCTATCCCGTGTCTCGCTGCTATCAGGGTTTGGCTGCTATCGGAGGATCGGATCATCGGCGGCTTGGGCTGGGCAGTCGAAGCCGAGGCGACGAGGACTGGGTCGAAGAGGAACTGACGCGTCCGGAGATCAGGGATCGATCGCTTCGTTTTCATTTTCTTGCGGCGCGATCGATGGCTTCGTTTTGTGGAATCCCTGCGTGAGTCCTGATCAGTTTCCTTTTCTATGGCCCATAGGCCTTTCTTTGCTGCATGTTACACGTACAGGGCCTTCAAATACACATTATAGTATGTACTACTAATATACACAGTAGTATACCTGGGTTGGGGCCCCTTGATTTTTGGGGCCTGGGGCGATGGCACTGCCTGCCCCCCCTTAGGGCCGGCCCTGTGGATATGGTCCAGTGTACGTCGTTGTCAGTTTTTTTCTTTTATGACTATTGTCATTGCGACATGATTGGAAGATATGCCTGTGTCGGACCCTTAATTTGTTCAGCTTATCAGCATAACAATAGGCATGCCCATTTTGAGGCTGTAATTATTCAAGCAACCTCCTGTCTCTCTCCCCCACGTTTTGTTGCACAGCAACACTGACTACATGTGATCCATTATCATCTCTTTATTCATTTATTTACAAACCTACGCCACATATATTGACTGAAGACGACATAATTAAGCGGTAACATGCACGTTTCTTTCATGGTTGAAATAAGTGTATGTATTTTTTTTTTCCAAGCAAAAGAAATGAACGATGCCGTTAGGAGAAAAATTGCTGTCAACCGACGTTCAGGAATTCCGACGTGTCCTGCTCAACTTATGATTTCTAGCTATCATGATACCGTCTTCAGTTCTGCCATTTTTAATTTCTATACTCGATTGTCCGGCGATCATCGTGGGTTTTAGACTTTTAGGGCTTAGGATCACGGCGCATCAAAGGCGAACCAACGTGCATGCCGACTAGCAGGTATTGCTTTCTTCCAAAGCTATCCTACTGGCCTTGACAGCTCGAATGATATTTTAAGTAGTTCTGAGCAGATAAGATAACGTTGCTGGTTTAGATATAATCAAGATAAGATGTCCTCTGCTAGCTTGCTTCCTGCCTGAAGCAATTTCATAATGCCCCCGGTTTCGCAGGTGAACAAACCTCGGTGAGCCCTCGTACTTGCGGTTGGATTCCTCTTTGACTTTGCGTGAGAGCTGAGGTCGCTACTCGATCGAGAGCTCAGACCGCGTGTGATCCTGTGAATGTTTCCTATGGGAAAATAAAATACTTGCTGCAGCTTGGTTCACCGAATTAATTGGAAATATAGATTAACTTGTTGGCTTAGTGTCGTCCGATTTTCTGGTTCTACAACAATCTACTGTTTCCTTTCGTCCGAGAAACATTCTCTTCCTCTTTTACTATCTATAATTTCGATGGGGTTGGCAACAATGCAGATGAAATGGAATGATTCAGTTCTGTGTTTGGTTGAGACAAAAGGATGAAATGAAACGGTTCCGTTCTCATGTGATTCTCATGGTTTCATTCACTCTTTTTAAATATATATTAATATCGTGGAGATATCAATTACACACAACCTTTGCAACAATGCATTGTCCTAGCGGCATCATAGATACACAGAACCAAAAACGAAAGTATAATTGCAAAAATAAAAGTCCTGCTACACTTGAAATAGCAACATTAGCACCACCAAGATAGCACCAGAAGTCCAGTTTCTCGTAAGGGACGACTCCAAAAAGAAAACAGTACACAAGCATAGTCATCATCCGATCATAGATGTTAGGTTTTCACCGTGAACAAATTCATCACTCTCAAAAGCAATGCCTTCAACATGGCCATTGTCAGGAACAACCAATTAAGGCTAGACCTTAAATTTTCACCCTCAAAGGTAAGACTATGAATTTCTCATGTGCAATCACCCCACTTGCATGCCACTGCTCCAAGTCAGGAATCACCCAGCCAATTCCATCACCACCAAGACTCGAACCACCATTGCTAGTACTCAGATCTTGGCTTTGATGACATTATCCGCTTGCACAATGAAACCAGAACGTGCCCCATGATATTAACAGCCATCAGCGCCACGAAGTGCTCCCTCTAAACCAAACGGTCAGAGAAAAATATGAATGCGTAAGACCGAATCCTATCCGATTTAGCATGTCTAGGCATGAGTCGCCCACTGGAGTTCACCGGCAGAGCCTTCCGGAACACGACAGTCCAACCATATTAATGGGGACATGCATACGGCAGAACATCATCTTGGCACGAGAAGGAACCCTAGGACAACCTCTTTTATTCTAGCCGAGCGAGCAACCCCCATGCCACCCTACCGCGGGAAACGTGAGAGATCTACCTCCCCGAGCCCAACCGACGACGCCCATGGTCAGTGGCGCGCAAGGAGGCGGCAGCACAGGTTCGATCCTCCATCGAATCCGGCCATGACACAAGGAGTAGGAGATGTGAATACAACAGAAAGATCCACCTAGATCAAAGATCTAGGGTTTGTCTCGAACCAACCTGACCAGCCCAACCCCCACCGGCGGTCAAGCGCCGCCAAGGACGACCCCCGTCACCACCCAGGACAATCAGAGCGAAAATAGGAAAAAATGGAGGGGGAGGAGGCAAGGTTGAAGTGGTAAGGGGTGGACTTCTTGATTCCCGTCGCGCCTGTTTCTCAATCCCAGCTCCGCCGCACCTGCGAACATCCACCATGGCCATGTTTCTAACCACACCCGCCCCTTGTTCCCACCGCCCACCCCTGGTTCCCCGTGCATGCTCACCTGAGAGCCTCCTTCGCCTCTAGTTCCTACCTTCACAGCGCTGCCGGTTGGAGAGAATATGGTGAAGAGAGGGACGAGGGGGTTACGTGCGGTGTGAGGATAGAGGACAATCGTTTTTTTTTTCATTCGACTCGGTGAGGCTAGCGAGCAGTTCCACCATATTCCACCGATTTGGTAGAACCAGTGCATTCTGGATATTAAAAGTATATTCCCTTTTGAGAAACCACTTGGTTCCGTTCTTGCTCCACAATCAAACTACAGTGAGTAGATGCTAAGGAAATATCATTCGATATTGCTTTTCCTCTTAAGGGAAACTTTTTGCTGTTCTACAAACCTCTGCAAATAGTGCAGAAGTATAAGTGCAATGTCGAAAGTGTTCCCCATGAAAGCATGGTTCTACTAAGGTTTGTAGAGCAACAACAAGTTTCCCTTAAGTGGATCACCCAAGGTTTATCGAACTCAGGGGGTAGAGTTCAGAGATATCCCTCTCAAGCAACCCTGCAATTAAGATACAGGAAGTCTCTTGTGTCCCCAACACACCCAATACACTTTTCAGATGTATATGTGCACTAGTTCGGCGAAGAGATAGTAAAATGAAAGTGATATGGATGAATATGAGTGGTAATAACAATCTGAAATAAATATGGCAGCAAGTAAACATGCAGTAAAACAGTAAATAAACGGTGATTAGATGCTTGGAAACAAGGCCTAGGGATCATACTTTCACTAGTGGTCATTCTCAACAATGATATCATAAAGGAATATAAATATAAGCATTTCACTATGCTACTCTGAAAGACTCTCCGGCTGGATAACAAACACTAATCCACTGTGTACGTATGCAAATGCAAACCTTAAAAATGTATTCCCAAGTACTAATGAACACCCCGCACTGCACTTTGAGCATTCATAGGCGGTACTAACACACCACAATTTCATAGATACATCCAACTCAAATCATAATTCAGTGAACAAGTATTATGTGAAATATAGCCTAAGAGACCCACACGGTGCACACACTCCACCTTTACACACGTGGGACAAGGAGTCTCCGGAGATCACATAAGTAAAGTTCACTTGAATAGCATAACGACATTTAGATTACAAAGCTCATGGTCACTTAAAGATCACACCATGGGAGAGAGAGAGAGAGACAGATAACATAGCTACCGGTAGAGCCCTCGGCCCCGAGGGAGAACTACTCCCTCCTCATCATGGGAGTCAGCAACGGCGATGGAGATGGCGGTGGAGTCGATGGAGATGGCTCCAGGGGCAATTCCCCGTCCCGGCAGCGTGCCGGAACAGAGACTTCTATCCCCCGAATCTTCTCTGGACGATGGCGGTGATACGTCTCAAACGTATCTATAATTTCTTATGTTCCATGCTACCTTTATGATGATACTCACATGTTTTATACACATTATATGTCATTATTATGCATTTTCCGGCACTAACCTATTGACGAGATGCCGAAGAGCCAGTTGTTGTTTTCTGCTGTTTTTGGTTTCAGAAATCGTACAAAGGAAATATTCTTGGAATTGGACGAAATCAACGCCCAGGGTCTTATTTTTCCACGAAGCTTCCAGAAGACCGAAAGGATCACGAAGTGGGGCGACAGGGCGCTGCCACACTAGGGTCGCGCGGCCTAAGGGGGGCCCGCGCCACCCTAGCGTGTGGGGCCCCTGTCAGCCCTCCGACTCCGCCCTTCCGCCTACTTAAAGCCTTCGTCGCGAAACCCCCAGTACCGAGAGCCACGATACGGAAAACCTTACTGAGACGCCGCCGCCGCCAATCCCATCTCGGGGGTTCGGGAGATCACCTCCGGCACCCTGCCGGAGAGGGGAATCATCTCCCGGAGGGCTCTTCATCGCCATGATCGCCTCCGGATCGATGTGTGAGTAGTTCACCCCTGGACTATGGGTCCATAGCAGTAGCTAGATGGTTGTCTTCTCCTCATTGTGCTATCATGTTAGATCTTGTGAGCTGCCTATCATGATCAAGATCATCTATTTGTAATGCTACATGTTGTGTTTGTTGGGATCCGATGAATATTGAATACTATGTCAAGTTGATTATCAATCTATCATATATGTTGTTTATGTTCTTGCATGCTCTCCGTTGCTAGTAGAGGCTCCGGCCAAGTTGATACTTGTGACTCCAAGAGGGAGTATTTATGCTCGATAGTGGGTTCATGCCTCCATTGAATGCGGGACAGTGACAGAAAGTTCTAAGGTTGTGGATGTGATGTTGCCACTAGGGATAAAACATCGATGCTTTGTCTAAGGATATTTGTGTTGATTACATTACGCACCATACTTAATGCAATTGTATGTTGTTTGCAACTTAATACTGGAAGGGGTTCGGATGATAACCTGAAGGTGGACTTTTTAGGCATAGATGCATGCTCGATAGCGGTCTATGTACTTTGTCGTAATGCCCTGATTAAATCTCATAGTACTCATCATGATATATGTATGTGCATTGTTATGCCTTCTTTATTTGTCAATTGCCCAACTGTAATTTGTTCACCCAACATGCTATTTATCTTATGGGAGAGACACCACTAGTGAACTGTGGACCCCGGTCCATTCTTTACATCTGAAATACAATCTACCGCAATTGTTCTTTACCTGTTCTTCGCAAACAAACATCATCATCCACACTATACATCTAATCCTTTGTTTACGAGCAAGCCGGTGAGATTGACAACCTCACCGTTACGTTGGGGCAAAGTACTTTGATTGTGTTGTGCAGGTTCCACGTTGGCGCCGGAATCCCTGGTGTTGCGCCGCACTACACTCCGTCACCAACAACCTTCACGTGTTCCTTGACTCCTACTGGTTCGATAACCTTGGTTTCTTACTGAGGGAAAACTTGCTACTGTACGCATCACACCGTCCTCTTGGGGTTCCCAACGGACGTGTGTCTTGCACGCCATCAAGCATATTTTCTGGCGCCGTTGCCGGGGAGATCAAGACACGCTGCAAGGGGAGTCTCCCACATCCAATCTCTTTACTTTGTTTTTGTCTCGCTTTGTTTTACTTTATTTACTGCTTTGTTTGCTCTTATATCAAAAATACAAAAAAAATTAGTTGCTAGTTTTACTTTATTTACTGTCTTGTTCTCCATATTAAAAACACACAAAAATTAGTTACTTGCATTTACTTTATTTACCTTTTGTTTATTTCATCATGTTTCCTCCTAAGTACACTCTAAAAGACATACCGGTAGGACGAGGGTCTATCATTGGGAGAGATAATATAGAAGATTTTTTCACTCATTTTAGTACAGCTGAAGATTTTGAAGATAGACACTTGGTAGAACTTGCTCCTACTTATGAAATTGCTGCTGCTTCTTTAGTACACATGTTGGAAACTAAATTTGTTAATCTCAATCCTATAATTCAACATAGCCAGTTGCTGTTTTCTGCTGTTTTTGGTTTCAGAAATCGTACAAAGGAAATATTTTTGGAATTGGACGAAATCAACGCCCAGGGTCTTATTTTTCCACGAAGCTTCCAGAAGACCGAAAGGATCACGAAGTGGGGCGATGGGGCGCCGCCACACTAGGGTCGCGCGGCCTAAGGGGGGCCCGCGCCGCCCTAGCATGTGGGGCCCCTGTCAGCCCTCCGACTCCGCCCTTCCGCCTACTTAAAGCCTTCGTCGCGAAACCCCCGATACCGAGAGCCACGATACGGAAAACCTATCGAGACGCCGCCGCCGCCAATCCCATCTCGGGGGATTCAGGAGATCGCCTCCGGCACCCTGCCGGAGAGGGGAATCATCTCCCGGAGGGCTCTTCATCGCCATGATCGCCTCCGGATCGATGTGTGAGTAGTTCACCCCTGGACTATGGGTCCATAGCAGTAGCTAGATGGTTGTCTTCTCCTCATTGTGCTATCATGTTAGATCTTGTGAGCTGCCTATCATGATCAAGATCATCTATTTGTAATGCTACATGTTGTGTTTGTTGGGATCCGATGAATATTGAATACTATGTCAAGTTGATTATCAATCTATCATATATGTTGTTTATGTTCTTGCATGCTCTCCGTTGCTAGTAGAGGCTCGGCCAAGTTGATACTTGTGACTCCAAGAGGGAGTATTTATGCTCGATAGTGGGTTCATGCCTCCATTGAATCTGGGACAGTGACAGAAAGTTCTAAGGTTGTGGATGTGTCGTTGCCACTAGGGATAAAACATCGATGCTTTGTCTAAGGATATTTGTGTTGATTACATTATGCACCATACTTAATGCAATTGTCTATTGTTTGCAACTTAATACTCGGAAGGGGTTCGGATGATAACCTGAAGGTGGACTTTTTAGGCATAGATGCATGCTTGGATAGCGGTCTATGTACTTTGTCGTAATGCCCCGATTAAATCTCATAGTACTCATCATGATATATGTATGTGCATTGTTATGCCTTCTTTATTTGTCAATTGCCCAACTGTAATTTGTTCACCCAACATGCTATTTATCTTATGGGAGAGACACCACTAGTGAACTGTGGACCCCGGTCCATTCTTTACATCTGAAATACAATCTACTGCAATTGTTCTTTACTGTTCTTCGCAAACAAACATCATCATCCACACTATACATCTAATCCTTTGTTTACAGCAAGCCGGTGAGATTGACAACCTCACTGATTACGTTGGGGCAAAGTACTTTGATTGTGTTGTGCGAGTTCCACGTTGGCGCCGGAATCCCCGGTGTTGCGCCGCACTACACTCCGTCACCAACAACCTTCACGTGTTCCTTGACTCCTACTGGTTCGATAACCTTGGTTTCTTACTGAGGGAAAACTTGCTACTGTACGCATCACACCTTCCTCTTGGGGTTCCCAACGGACGTGTGTCTTGCACGCCATCAAGCATATTTTCTGGCACCGTTGCCGGGGAGATCAAGACACGCTGCAAGGGGAGTCTCCCACATCCAATCTCTTTACTTTGTTTTTGTCTTGCTTTGTTTTACTTTATTTACTGCTTTGTTTGCTCTTATATCAAAAATACAAAAAAATTAGTTGCTAGTTTTACTTTATTTACTGTCTTGTTCTCCATATTAAAAACACAAAAAAATTAGTTACTTGCATTTACTTTATTTACCTTTTGTTTATTTCATCATGTTTCCTCCTAAGTACACTCTAAAAGACATACCGGTAGGACGAGGGTCTATCATTGGGAGAGATAATATAGAAGATTTTTCACTCATGTTAGTACAGCTGAAGATTTTGAAGATAGACACTTGGTAGAACTTGCTCCTACTTATGAAATTGCTGCTGCTTCTTTAGTACACATGTTGGAAACTAAATTTGTTAATCTCAATCCTATAATTCAACATATGTTTCTTACACTCTGTGGTATGGAGGAGGGAGAAAAGAAAGATTTTGTTTTAGAAACCCTTCTTAAAGAATTTGATGGTGTAGCAAGAGAGGCTAGAAAAATCTTTATTAAATATAAGATGCTTGGCTCTTATACCAACTTTGCTAGTACCCTTGAAAATGGAAAAAGATAGATTAAAGTACACTAATAAAGTTAATTGTGAAGGGGAGATTAAGACATCAATACCTTGCAAGCTCCTAGGAATGCATGAAGCTCTAGAAAATAACTATGGTTGGCTTGTTCCTGAAAATTTGTTTGATGAGAATAGCAAGCCTAAGAATAATGAAAAAGGAGCCTCTGAAACCTACATAGATAAGATACAATGCATAGTTGAGAAAACTCCAAACCCATCTGTTAATGCTTCATCTCTTGACAACACTTGATTCACATTTTCTGCGCCTAGCTGTAAGGCGTTAAAGAAAGCGCTTATGGGAGACAACCCATTATTTTACTTCTGCACTTTGTTTTATATTTGAGTCTTGGAAGTTGTTACTACTGTAGCAACCTCTCCTTATCTTTATTTTATTGCATTGTTGTGCCAAGTAAAGTCTTTGATAGTAAAGTCAATACTAGATTTGGATTACTGCGCAGAAACAGATTTCTTGCGCAAAAACAGATTTCTTGCTGTCACGAATTTGGGTAGGATTCTCTGTAGGTAACTCAGAAAAAACTGCCAATTTACGTGCGTGATCCTCAGATATGTACGCAACTTTCATTCAATTTGGGCATTTTCATCTGAGCAAGTTAAGTGCCCCAGAAAAATTCGTATTTACGGACTGTTCTGTTTTGATAGATTCTGCCTTTTATTTCGCATTGTCTGTTTTGCTATGTTTGATGGATTTCTTTGTTCCATTGACTTTCAGTAGCTTTGTGCAATGTCCAGAAGTGTTAAGAATGATTATGTCACCTCTGAATATATGAATTTTCAATTATGCACTAACCCTCTAATGAGATTGTTTTGAGTTTGGTGTGGAGGAAGTTTTCAAGGGTCAAGAGAGGAGGATGATACAATATGATCAAGAAGAGTGAAAAGTCTAAGCTTGGGGATGCCCCCGTGGTTCATCCCTGCATATTTTATGAAGACTCAAGCATCTAAGCTTGGGGATGCCCAAGGCATCCCTTCTTCATCGACAACTTATCAGGTCACCTCTAGTGAAACTATATTTTTATTCCGTCACATCTTATGTGCTTTACTTGAAGCGTCTGCTTGTTTTTTATTTTTTATTTTGTTTGAATAAAATCGGATCCTGGCATTCTTTGTTTGGGAGAGAGACACGCTCCGCTGTTTCGTATGAACACATATGTTCTTAGCTTTATTCTTAATGTTCATTGCGAAGGTTGAACTACTTTGTTCATTGATATATGGTTGGAAACAGAAAATGCTGCATGTGGTAATTGGTATAATGTCTTGAATAATTTGATACTTGGCAATTGTTGTGCTAATATAGATCATGTTTAAGCTCTTGCATCATGTACCTTGTACCTATTAATGAAGAACTACATAGAGCTTGTTAAAATTTGGTTTGCATGATTGGTCTCTAGAGTCTAGATATTTTCTCGGTTAAGGTGTTTGAACAACAAGGAAGACGATGTAAAGTCTTATAATGCTTACAATATGTTCATATGTGAGTCTTGCTGTACCGTTTTATACTTGAGTTTGCTTCAAACAACCTTGCTAGCCTAGCCTTGTATTGAGAGGAATTCTTCTCGTGCATCCAAATCCTTGAGCCAAAAACTATGCCATTTGTGTCCACCATACCTACCTACCACATGGTATTTCTCTGCCATTCCAAAGTACATTACTTGAGTGCTACCTTTAAAATTCTATTCTTTGCCTTTACAATATATAGCTCATGGGAAAAATAGCCTTAAACACTATTGTGGTGAAGAATATGTACTTATGTATCTTATTTCTTAATAAGTTGCTTGTTGAGCGGTAACCATATTTCTGGGGATGCCATCAACTTTCACCTTTGTTGAATATCATGTGAGTTGCTATGCATGTTCGTCTTGTCTGAAGTAAGGGCGATTTTCATGATCAAATGGTTTGAGTATGCATATTGTTAGCGAAGAACATTGGGCCGCTAACTAAAGCCATGATCCATGGTGGAAGTTTCAGTTTGGACAATTAATCCTCAATCTCTTATGAGAATTTTATCTCGTTGTTGAATGCTTATGCATTAAAGAGGAGTCCATTATCTGTTGTCTATGTTGTCCCGGTATGGATGTCTAAGTTGAGAATAATCAAAAGCGAGAAATCCAATGCGAAATTTCTCCTTAGACCTTTGTACAGGCGGCATAGAGGTACCCCTTTGTGACACTTGGTTGAAACATATGCTATGCAATGATAATCCGTGTTAATCCAAGCTAATTAGGACAAGGTGCGAGCACTATTGGTATACTATGCATGAGGCTTGCAACTTATAGGATATCTTATACATAACACATATGATTTATTACTACCGTTGACAAAATTGTTTCTATGTTTTCAAAATGAAAAGCTCTAGCACAAATATAGTAATTCATGCTTCCCTCTGCGAAGGGCTTATCTTCTACTTTATTGTTGAGTCAGTTTACCTACTTCTTTCTATCTCAGAAGCAAACACTTGTGTAAACTGTGTGCATTGATTCTTACATGTTTACCTATTGCACTTGTTATATTACTTTGTGTTGACAATTATCCATGTTGAAGTTGAAAGCAACCGCTGAAATATATCTTCCTTTGTGTTGTTTCAAAGCTTTCTACTAAGAATCTATTGCTTTATGAGTAACTCTTATGCAAGTCTTATTGATGCTTGTTGATACGTCTCAAACGTATCTATAATTTCTTATGTTCCATGCTACTTTTATGATGATACTCACATGTTTTATACACATTATATGTCATATTTATGCATTTTCCGGCACTAACCTATTGACGAGATGCCGAAGAGCCGATTCTTTGTTTTCTCGCTGTTTTTGGTTTAGAAATCCTACAAAGGAAATATTCTCGGAATTGGACGAAATCAACGCCCAGGGTCTTATTTTTCCACGAAGCTTCCAGAAGACCGAGGGAGATACGAAGTGGGGCCACGAGGTGGCGACACACTAGGGCGGCGTGGCCCAGACCTTGGTCGCGCGACCCTAGCGTGTGGGCCCCTCCTGACGCCCCCGACTCTGCCATTCCGCCTACTTAAAGCCTTCGCCGCGAAACCTCCAGTACCAAGAGCCACGATACGGAAAACCTTCCAGAGACGCCGCCGCCGCCAATCCCATCTCGGGGGATTCAGGAGATCGCCTCCGGCACCCTGGCGGAGAGGGGAGTCATCTCCCGGAGGGCTCTTCATCGCCATGATCGCCTCCGGATCGATGTGTGAGTAGTCCACCCCTGTACTATGGGTCCATAGCAGTAGCTAGATGGTTGTCTTCTCCTCATTGTGCTATCATGTTAGATCTTGTGAGCTGCCTATCATGATCAAGATCATCTATTTGTAATGCTACATGTTGTGTTTGTTGGGATCCGATGAATATTTAATACTATGTCAAGTTGATTATCAATCTATCATATATGTTGTTTATGTTCTTGCATGCTCTCCGTTGCTAGTAGAGGCTCTAGCCAAGTTGATACTTGTGACTCCAAGAGGGAGTATTTATGCTCGATAGTGGGTTCATGCCTCCATTGAATCCGGGACAGTGATGAGAAAGTTCTAAGGTTGTGGATGTCTTGTTGCCACTAGGGATAAAACATCGATGCTTTGTCTAAGGATATTTGTGTTGATTACATTACGCACCATACTTAATGCAATTGTCCGTTGTTTGCAACTTAATACTGGAAGGGGTTCAGATGATAACCTGAAGGTGGACTTTTTTGGCATAGATGCATGCTGGATAGCGGTCTATGTACTTTGTCGTAATGCCCTGATTAAATCTCATAGTACTCATCCTGATATATGTATGTGCATTGTTATGCCTTCTTTATTTGTCAATTGCCCAACTGTAATTTGTTCACCCAACATGCTATTTATCTTATGGGAGAGTCACCACTAGTGAACTGTGGACCCCGGTCCATTCTTTACATCTGAAATACAATCTACCGCAATTGTTCTTTACTTGTTCTTCGCAAACAAACATCATCATCCACACTATACATCTAATCCTTTGTTTACGAGCAAGCCGGTGAGATTGACAACCTCACTCGTTACGTTGGGGCAAAGTACTTTGATTGTGTTGTGCAGGTTCCACGTTGGCACCGGAATCTCTGGTGTTGCGCCGCACTACACTCCGTCACCAACAACCTTCACGTGTTCCTTGACTCCTACTGGTTCGATAACCTTGGTTTCATACTGAGGGAAAACTCGCTGCTTTTCGCATCAACACCTTCCTCTTGGGGTTCCCAACGGACGTGTGTCTTGCACGCTATCAAGCTCTTTTTCTGGCGCCGTTGCCGGGGAGATCAAGACACGCTGCAAGGGGAGTCTCCCACATCCAATCTCTTTACTTTGTTTTTGTCTTGCTTTACTTTATTTTTATTTACTGCTTTGTTTGCTCTTATATCAAAAACAAAAAAAATTAGTTGCTAGTTTTACTTTATTTACTGTCTTGTTCTCTATATCAAAAACACAAAAAATTAGTTACTTGCATTTACTTTATTTAGTTTACTTTATTTACTATTACTAAAAATGAGTAATCCGGAAGTTGAAGTTCGTTCGTTTAAGCAACAAGGGGGAGAAAGTTTTAAAGATGCTTAGTATAGAATTAGCGATGCTCATCATAGGTGCATTAAGAAACACTCCACTATTATACTACTTAGGAACTTTTATGTTGGTATCTCTAGTTGGAATAGGTATGTTCTTGATACTCTTGCGGGAGGTAATTTCCTAGGCACTCCTCCTTTAGAAGCTAGTTGCATAATTGAGAGTCTAGTTGGAATACCACCTGTTAATGAAGCTAAAATTGAAATCTCTCTTGAAGATGTCATGAAAAAGTTGGAAGCCATAGAGAAAGATCTTCCAAGCATTGAGACTAAATTGGGAATATTACTTAATAGCACTGATAAACTTGATAAATCTCTAAGTGGAATCAATGAGAGAATTGCTGTTTTAGAAACTTGTGCTGCTCATGATAATTGAACCCATAGGATTAGTGAACTTGAAGAAGCTATGGAAACCTTGGGTTCAACCTTTTCTTCTCTTAAGTTTAAGGAGAAAGCTTATGTGGGTAAGGAGCAAAAATTCATGTATGTCTCTAAAGTGCCTAAGCCAAAAAAAACTATTATAGGCCTAAAATTGACAAAGCCCTTAGCACCACTGTGGATGATGGAGGATCTAAGATACCCATTGATGTTGAAGCTCTATCTCTTGATAACACTTGATTCACGCTTTCTGCGCCTAGCTGAAAGGCGTTAAAGAAAAGCGCTTATGGGAGACAACCCATTATTTTACTTCTGCACTTTTGTTTTATATTTGAGTCTTGGAAGTTGTTACTATTGTAGCAACCTCTCCTTATCTTTATTTTATTGCATTGTTGTGCCAAGTAAAGTCTTTGATAGTAAAGTCAATACTAGATTTGGATTACTTGCAGCGAGGAACAGATTTCTTGCTGTCACGAAATTGAGCCGCCCCATCTGTAGAAAATTTAGAAAAATATGCCAATTTACGTGCGTGATCCTCAGATATGTACGCAACTTTCATTCAATTTGGGCATTTTCATCTGAGCAAGTCTGCTCCCTCTAAAAAAATTGTCTTTAAGGACTGTTCTGTTTTGACAGTCTGCCTTTTATTTCGCATTGCCTGTTTTGCTATGTTTGATGGATTTCTTTGTTCCATTAACTTTCAGTAGCTTTGTGCAATGTCCAGAAGTGTTAAGAATGATTATGTCACCTCTTAATATATGAATTATGCACTAACCCTCTAATGAGAGTGTTTTGAGTTTGGTGTGGAGGAAGTTTTCAAGGGTCAAGAGAGGAGGATGATACAATATGATCAAGAAGAGTGAAAAGTCTAAGCTTGGGGATGCCCCCGTGGTTCATCCCTGCATATTTTAAGAAGACTCAAGCATCTAAGCTTGGGGATGCCCAAGGCATCCCTTCTTCATCGACAACTTATCAGGTCACCTCTAGTGAAACTATATTTTTATTTCGTCACATCTTATGTGCTTTACTTGGAGCGTCTGTTTGTTTTTGTTTTTGTTTGAATAAAATCGGATCCTAACATTCTTTGTTTGGGAGAGAGACACGCTCCGCTATTTCGTATGAACACATGTGTTCTTAGCTTTCTTCTTAATGTTCATTGCGAAGGTTGGACTACTTCATTCATTGTTATATGGTTGGAAACAGAAATTGCTGCATGTGGTAATTGGTATAATGTCTTGAATAATGTGATACTTGGCAATTGTTGTGCTCATATAGATCATGTTTAAGCTCTTGCATCATGTACTTTGCACCCATTAATGCAGAACTACATAGAGCTTGTTAAAATTTGGTTTGCATGATTGGTTTCTCTAGAGTCTAGATATTTTCTGGTTAAGGTGTTTGAACAACAAGGAGACGATGTAAAGTCTTATAATACTTACAATATGTTCATATGTGAGCTTTGCTGCACCTTTTATACTTGAGTTTGCTTCAAACAACCTTGCTAGCCTAGCCTTGTATTGAGAGGAATTCTTCTCCTGCATCCAAATCCTTGAGCCAAAAACCATGCCATTTCTGTCCACCATACCTACCTACTACATGGTATTTCTTTGCCATACCAAAGTACATTACTTGAGTTCTACCTT